>NW_006400039.1:1881260-1896229 GCF_000299155.1 Elephantulus edwardii | reverse complement strand
CTGTACCAGTCAGATCTGATTTGACGGTACACGCACACAAAAATAATAAAATAAAAAAAAATTTAAAAAAAATAGTTTCTTTATCACAAATAGCATTTCTAAAGGACACAAATGATGACTTTACACATGGCCCTCACCTGATGGACTGCATAGCAATCAGATCAACTATATCTTTGGAAGGAGTTGTTGGAGAAGCTCAATGCCAGCAGTTAAAACCAAGCCAGGAATAGACCATCGATCAGTTATGCAAGTTAAAATTAAGGCCGAAGAAAATTTTTTAAAAGTCCATGAGAACCAAGGTATGATCTTGAATCTATCCCACCTGAATTTCAAAATCATCATAAGAATAGGTTTGAAGCATTGAACACCAGTAACCAAAGACCAGATGAGCTGTGGGATGACATCAAGGATATCATCCACGAAGAGAGCAAAAAGACATTACAAAGAGAAAAGGGAAAGAAAAAAATGTAGAAGGATGTCAGAAAACACTCTGAAAATTGCACTACAACATTGAGAAACCAAAATAAGGGGGAAAGATGCTGAGGTTACAGAGCTGAAGTGAAGATTTCAAAGGGCAGCTTGAGAAGACAAAGCAAAATATTATAATGGACTGTGCAGAGAGCTGGGATTGGAGAATAAAAAGGGAAGAGCTCTCCCAGCATTTCTCAAACTGTGAGAACTGAAAACCAAATTTAAGCCTCGAGTCACAATACTGAAGGATGCCAGAACCCTCGATTGTGCTTATGCAAACCCTGTGCTTGGACCTGGAGAGAGTCATCAGAACAGAGCAAGGAAACACTGCATATTTGGTTCAAAATCAGGAAAGGCGTATGCCATGGATGCATCCTATCCCTATATTTTTCAATCTATAGGCAGAACAGATCATCCAGGAGACTGGGCTCCATGAGGAGGAATATGGCATCAGGATTGGAGGAAGACTCATCAACAACCTGTGTTATTCAGATGGCACAACCTTGCTTGCCGATGATGAGAAAGATCTAAAAAGCATTTGGTGCAGAGGTCAAAGACTGCAGCCTTCAAAATGGATTGAAACTCAACATCAAGAAAACAAAATTTCTCACCACTGGCCCAATTGGCAGAATCATGATAGATGGTGAAGAGTTTGAGATTGTTAACAGCTTCAGCTTGCTTGGCTCCTCAAACAACACTATTGGTACCAGCAGCCTGGAAATCAAAAGACTAATTGCATTGGGGAAAAATGTTGTCAGGGACCTTTCCAGAGGACTGAAGAGCAATGATGCCAGTCTAGAGACTAAGGGGTACCCGATCCAGGTCATGGTCTTTGCAATGACTTGCTGTGCATCAGAAAGCTGGACAGTGACTAAAGATGATACAAGAATTGATGCCTTTGAGTTGTGGTGCTGGAGAATAGTATTAAATATACCCTGATTGCTAAGAGAATAAACAGGTCTGTTCTGCAGAGGGTGAAACTAAGCTCTTCCTTTGAAGGAAGAATTTTGGAGCTCCATCTGACATATACTTTAGCCATATTTCAAGGAGAGACCAGTCCTTGGAGAGGGACATCATACTTGGAAGGGTGGAGGAACAGTGCAAGAGAGGAAGATCCTTGATGAGATAGATTGATTCAGTGACTGGAGGTGTGTCAGAGACAATGAAATTAGTAGAGCAGTGATCAGAACTATTGCGCACAGTGTCGCTGTGAGTCAGAGTTAACTTGATGGCACATAACAACAACAACATAGGCAGTGTGTTGAATGATCCAGGAAGCATCAAAAGATGAAGTGAATACAAAGAAGCACTATATAAAAAATAATTGATTGACACTGAAAAATTTCAGGAAGTACCATATCAGCAGGAACCAGTGGTAGTGGAGGAGGAAGTTGAAGCTGCACTAAAGGCACTGGAAAAAAAAACGAGGCCCCAGAAATTGATGGTACTATTCAATCTCGCCCTCTGTGCTGAGGAAATGTTTCAAGAAGCTGGACTTCATGAAGAGGAATGTGCCATCAGTATCAGAGGGAGACTCATCAATGACTTGTGTTTTGCAAATGATACAACCTTGCTGGCTGCAAGTGAACAGGACTTCAGGTACTTGCTGCAAAAGATCAAAGAATGCTATCTTTAATATGGTTTGCATCTCAGTGTCAAGAAAATGAAAATCCTCACCATTGGACCAATAGGCAACATCATGATGGATGGAAAAAAGTTTGAAGTTGTTAATTATTTAATCTTACTTGGATCCACAATCAATACTCTTGGAACCAGCCATCAGGAGATCAGGAGACGTACTGCACTGAGATAGTCTCAGTTGGAGACCTCTCCAAATTATTGAGAAGCAATGATATTAGCTTAAGAACTAAGGTGCACCTGATTTAGACCATTATCTTTTTTTAAAAAATTATTTGTTTGTTCGTTTGGGGTGTGTGTGTGTGTGTGTGTGTGTGTGTGTGTACTGTCAAATTGTATCTGACTAGTACAGGAGGAGATTGTCCCTCCTTCTCCAACAGAGCATCTGGTGGATTTGATCTGCACACCTTCAGGATTGTAGCTCAGCTTCTTGCCACTAGGCCACCTGAGCTCCTTCCATGATTAATCACTTGCTATGTACCTGAGAGCTGCACAATAAATAAGGATGATAGAAGAATTGATGATTTTGAACTGTGGTGTAGGAGAAGAGAGCTGAATATCCCATGAGCTGCCAAAAGAACAAACAACATTGTGTTGGAAAAAGTGCAGCCAGAGGGCTCATTGAAAGCAAAGACGATAAAGCTTCACCTCACATACTTTGGGCATGTTACCATGAGAGGCTACTCCTTGGAGAGAGACATCTTGCTTGGGAAAGTAGAGGGTTGGCAGAAGAGAGAAAGACCTTTGCCCAGACCGACTGAAACAGTGACTATTGCAATAGACCCTAATGTATTAGATAGACTAGGACAGGGTTTGTTACAGACCAAGGGTTAAAGTATATTAATAAAGAGACAGACCACCAAGAATATATAAGTAAAAAGAGATAAAGCAGGAGGTGAACAATTCTCAAACTGAAGCACTGGTCCCAGCTTCCCTGTGCCTTTATTGAAAATTACCAGGGAGCAAATCACAAAGAGAATTCTATGCAAATGAAACTAAGCTCTTTCTATTGAAAACCTTATGCTTGATTCAGGAGGGAGGGGTTAGCAAATATAAGAATTTTGTAAATGCTTAAGGTTTGCCTTAGTGTCTACCCCTGTAAACATTTAATGTTTGCCTTAGTGCTTCAGGGTGAATTCCAGCTTGTATCTGTACCTCCCTCATATGACATTTGGCTTATTATAAATATTTAGCATGAAATCTGGCTTCCCACAAGGGTTCAGATGTGTTGTTCATAGGGTCACCATGGGTCATACTCAACAGCAACTAACAACAACACTTCATTAATAAAACCAAGAACTGTGACTATAGTCTGAGTTCTGTGTGGCCATTGCAAGGAATTCTCAAACTTAGCAGAGATGTAGAGTGTGACATGGGAGGGACAGCTGGTGACAGAATAAGTAGACAAGTTGGAGGAAGGAAGTCTGTCAGACCCCCCACTTCATAAGAGCTGAGCTCGAATTGCTGTTGGTCAGGAAGTCTGATATCACAAAAGCATCTTACCTCCATTTCCACATCTGTCCTTTCTTACAGCAACAGGTTTCTCAAAACAAGGTCATCTCCTGGTCACCTTGTTGTGAATTTGAGGGCAATGTTGTCCCAGAGCAGATCCCTCCTAGACCCATTCCCTGGGTCTGTCCTCCTCCACCCACGTGGCGACCTTCTACCTTGGTCTCTGGAAAAATGTACATCTACACCAGCTGTGTCCTCTCCTGCACATTGTCTCCAGATTTCTGCTTCCTGTCATTCTGGTCACACATACATGTAACCTCAGTGATGTCCCCAAGGCAGTGCCCTCAGTTCTCATTTCTCTGTGGAATAGAGCAAATGCCTCCTTACCTGCTGGTTTTCCTCTCCCCACTCCAGACCTGGCCCAGGGGAGGGCTCAGCAGGATCACTGAGTCAGAGGATCTTGTTCTGGTTCTAATTCTGCTGGGTCCTAGGGGCGAAGGAACAGGACCTGCAAGTCCACAGGTGGTGGTGGTGTCCTTAGAAGATGACCTTGCAAATAATAAATGCTGGTGAGGTTGCAGAGAAACTGGAATCCTTATTCACTGTTGGTGGGAATGTAAAATGGTTTAACCACTACGGAAGGCAGTATGGCGCTTTCTCAAAAAGATGCAAATAGAAATACCATTTGACCCAGCAATTCCACTACTGGGAATATACCCCAAAGAAACCATAACCGCCAAAAGCAGATATATGCACACCCATGTTTATTGCTGCTTTGTTCACAATAGCAAAGAGTTGGAAACAACCCAAATGTCCATCAGCAAACGAATTGGTAGAGAATCTGTGGTATATTCACACAATGGAATACTACGCTGCACTGAAAAACAAGGAACTCATGAAATATTATTCAAAATGGGTGACCCTGGAGGACTTTATGCTGAGTGAAATATCTCAGTCACAAAAAGACAAATATTGCGGCCACTATTGTAAAATGGGACTGCCATCAGGGTTGAGGGAAGACTGAGTAAGATGGGATAAATTATGTATATTGCATTGAAACAGATGAGGGAGAGAACTGTTTAAAAGGGATATGTGATTAGGAATTATTGTCATGATAGGAGTCTAGAATGAAGGTTGCACAGTGGAGTGGACTTGGGGAAAGGGATTGTATAACAATAAAATAATTTTTCTTTTACTTTTCGAAGAGAAGAGCTAATTAGGTGGGGCAGGGAAAAAAAGTGCAACAATGAATGAATGGAAACTCTAAGTCTCTGCAAAATTTCATTAAAATTAATTTTTGAAAAAAGAAAGTGCCCTTGTCCCACCATGGCCTTCACTGGTCCTCAGGTGGCCAGGCTACTCACCAAAGTTGCTCTCACCCTGAGACAGAGACTCCTGTTTCCCCGGAAGATCCGCAAGGGCCCACCAGGAACCGGTCCCCACCTGGGCCTGGCCTCATGTCCCTGGGTTTACACTGCTATGCCCAATCCCCTGTCCCCATGCTCCCACCCCACCTTTCAGCACTACTGCCGTAGAATGTTCTAGAACCAGAGATCAGTGGGCTATGGATGGAGAGCCAAAGCCAACAGACACTTCTTGGAGCCTTGGGGCCTCCGGGTCACAACTGAAAGCACCTCAATTTACAGAGGAAAATGGAGACCCACTCCTCTCTGGGAGGGGTTTGTCCTAGCTCCAGGGGCTGGGAGACTGCCTGCAAGACCAGGCCCTGTCCTCTCCAGACTGCCCTGGCCAGGCCCTGGGTAGAGTGGGCTTCCCTTTTCTTCACCTGACAATCTCCCATGCCTCGTGTTGTTGCCCATGGCCATGTGCTGGGAGACCGGAGACCACTGACCCACAACAGAAGTGCCTCACCTTCCCTCTTCTCCCTGAGTCCCCCTCCCTCCCATGTCATCTCCTTTGCTGACCTCACCCTCCCGTCCTTCAGTAGGTCAGTGTGTGTGGATGTGCACGTGAGGGAACATGAGAATCCAAGAGCAAGTAGACCCCTCACATCTCAGGGCCTGCTGTTCCTAGAGCAACCTCCAGGCGAAGGCCAAGCACAGCCCCAATCTACAGCCTCCTTGAACCCCCATGGATGCCAAAAAAACAAATGGAGCTGGAGGAGGGCAACCAGGGTGCCCCTTGGAGGCCAGGATGTTGAAACTCCATCTCACACACTCCGGGCGTGTTGTCAGGAGGGCCCAGTCCTTGGAAAGAGACATCATGCAGGAAAGGTCAGAGAAAGAGAGGAAGCCCTCAACAAGACAGACTGACAGGCGCTGTACCATGGGCTGGAGCGTAGAGGACACTGAGAGTGAGAGGGTCAGACAGGGTGTCCATCTGCTGTGCACAGATCACTGTGAATGGATTCAGCTCACTCCCCACCCTCTGGTGTTTCCTCAGCTAAACACAGAAGCACCACGTGGCATTGATGGGGACACCATCCAGCGTGGTAACTCAAGGTGCCGGCCTCCACCTCTTCCAGACAATTCATTGTAACATTTACCGTTAATTTCACCATAGGATAATGTGTGACAAACACAGCCTTAAATTGTTTAAATGTACTTATTCTTAGATTATATGAATACTAACAATAAAATTGTTCTAAAGTCTTTTACATTAAGCTATGTCATTTTTCATTTTAGCAGAAGTGGTTTTTTATTTTCTCCCTTCTTTTCCTTTCATTATAACTTCATTCTCAAAACAGTTACTGCTACAGGCTTAAAAATACTACCTACTACACAGTTACGGCTGGATGTTAGAGAACTTGACAAAATGGATGATTACAAAGCACAGGTGGCAGCGAGCAAACCAGAGTGGGTGCTGGGAGCCCCTGCCCACGATCCCTGGCTGCCTCCCGTGCACCAGCTGGTTCAAAGGTAACGAGAGGCCAGGGTTCATCTTCCGGAGCCTGGGTGATGTCTCCCCCGCAGAAGCTGGCTGACACAGCACACTGGTACACCTCACTAGAAGAATATTTTTGTTAAAGGAACAACTTCTGCTGGAACACTGCATGACACTTTCATAGACATTCCTTTTGATGTCATGCCTTCTAACAGCTTCACCCCGTGTGGTCTTCGTCTCCTGAAGTCCTCTCGTAACACCACTGCCATGGGAGCTGGCCTTCACACCCTGAATATGTGCTCACTTCCTGCCACCATGGCGCCTGACACGAGACCTCTCAGCAGGCTGTTGAGACCATAAATCTTTACAGGAGGAAACTATCCATCTTTCTCCTGAGGGGAAGCTGCTGGATTTGAACCACCAGCCTTTCAATCGGCAGCCCAACTCATAACGCACCACTCCACCAGTGCTGTTTCCACAGATACCCAAGGAGCGGGAAGCAGGTGCTTCATACCAGTGTTCACTGCAGCGTCGTCCAGACCTGCCACAGGGTGGCGCCAAGCCACACAGCCCAGAGCAGGCGGTCAGCTTGGGGACTGAGCCCTCTCCCAGTGAACTCAGCCCAGTGGAGCCCTGCCTCCTGCCACAGGGAAGGACCCCGAAACCAGAGGCGGGGAGGACAAGTCAGGCAAAAGAGAGCAAACACTGTCTGATCCTGTTTACAGGACATGTCAACATCAGGCAAATGCACACAAAGAACATTTGCACTAGTAGCCACGGGGGTTCTTGTGGCATGGTCTGCTATGCTATGGTTTCTGTATGGTTGTTTCACGATATTCTTCTGAGTCCGTCAATTCCTTTTAGTACAGCGATTGTATACGCTTATACTCTTTCCATCTTCTTCCCCCTCCCACCTCATTTTGTGTTTGGTTTTTGGTGTACCATCACATCAGATCCAACTGGCACAGGAGGAGATTGCCTGTCCTTCTCCAGTGGAGCATCTGGTGGATTTGAACTGCGTGCCTTCAGGATTGCAGTGCAGCTTCTTGCCACTAGGCCACCAGAGCTACCCTTCCATCTTCTTTTAATGTTTCCTGATCGTTTCATATTCTACCCAAAGCATCCTTAAGTATTGCAACTCGAGGCTTTAATTTGCTCTTCAGTTTCTTCAGCCTAAGAAATGCTGAATGAGTTAGGCCCCTTTGATTTTCTGATTCCAGCTCTTTGCACATTTCATTATAATACTTTGTCTTTCCACTCTGCCCTTTGAAATCTTCTGTTCAGTTACTTAATTTATTGCTTTCTTTCCTTTACTTTGACTTTTCGGCACTTTAGTGCAATATTCAAAGTCTCTTCTGACATCTATCTCAGTCTTTTCTTCTTCCTCTGACTTCGTAATGACCCACATCAACAGAGAACTGCCAGATGTACAGGCTGGGTTTAGAAGAGGCCATGGTACTAAGCTATTATAGCTAATGTTAGATGGATCTTGGCTGAAAGCAGAGACTACCAGAGGAATGTCTATCTGTATTTCATGATAGTTTGTTGCTGTTGTGAGATGCTGTCGAGTCGAGCACGACTCAGCGACCCTATGAACAAAAAATCTTGCACCATCTTCACACTTCCTGACACACAAGAGCCTACTGGGCCAGAAGGCAGTCATCAGATCAGATCAAGGAAACATTGCATGGTTCAAAATCAGGAATGGTGTACACCAGGGATGTGTTCTAGCTCTGTGTTTTCAGACTATATGTAGAACAGATTATCCAGGAGGCTGGGCTGTGCTTGCTGCAGAAGGTCAAGGACTGCGGCCTTAAATATGGATTGAGGCTCAACATCAAGAAAACAAAGATTCTCACCATTGAGCCAATTGGCAGCATCATGATAGATGGTGAAGAGATAGAGATTGTTAACAGCTTCAGTTTGTTTGGTTCCACAATCAACCTTCTTGGTACTAGCAGCCAGGAAATTAAAAGGCTAATTGCACTGAGAAAGTCTGCCATCAGCGACCTTTCTAGAGCACTGCTGAGCAACAATGTCAGTCTGGAGACTAAGATGTGCCTGATCCAGGCCATAGTCTTTGCAATTACTTGCTTCTGGACAATGACTAGGGATGATAGAAGGATAATTGACACCTTTGAGCTGTGGTGCTGGAGAAGAGTACTGAATATACCATGGACTGCTAGAACAAACAGGTTCATCCTAGACAGGGTGAGACCAGGCTGCTCCCTGGAAGCAAGGATTTTGAAGCTTCATCTGACATACTTTGGATATGTTGCAAGGAGGGACCAGTACTTGGAGAGGGATGTCATACTTGGGAGGGTGGAAGGACAGGGCAGAAGACCTTCAATGAGATGGATTGATTCAATGATTGTCATAATGGGGGTAGGTGTGTCAGAGACCATGAGATTGGCACAGGATACAGTAGGGTTTAGGACTGCTGTACATAAGGTTGCTGTGAGTCGCAGGTGACTCAATGGCAAATAACAACAAACCTGGATACTTGGGACACCTGAGAATACCTGGGATACCTGAGGACACCTGAAGATATCTGGATACCTGTAATGCCTGAGGACACTTGGTCCCTGAGAAAGGTGATGAGACCTGGGTTCAGATCCAGGGTGCAGTGCCCCTGACCCATAGCTGTGCCCCTTGCTCACAGCACCCACTACCTTGCCTTTCAGACCACCCTTCTCCAGTCCATCCCACTGGGGGCCCTGAACCAGACCCTGCCTGGGGGAGACTGAGGAGCCTCTGTGTCAGGGTCAATCTCAGGCTAGTACCAAACACTCAGTGTTCCCCCAGGGCTCGCAGTCCCACCCACACTGACCTGCACAGCCTGCTGCGCACCTGGGCGGCCCCTGGGCCAGGGAGGGCGGGGCGGCCAGAGAGCCTTAAAGAGCACAGTCCCCACCCTGTGCCAGCAGCTCAGCCTCAGCCGCCAGCCATGGCCGAGACCTCTAAGCTGCAGCTGTTTGTCAAGGTGCCTGTGGGCTGGGCTGGGGGACCCAGGTGTGGGAAGGGGTCAGAGACTTCGGGGAGGAGGGTCTCCAAGACAGTGTCTGCCCCTTCTGACTCCAGAAAGTGGAGGGAGTAAAAGAAGGGACAGATAGCCCTTTGGGGCGGTGGTAGCAGGCTGGGGAGAAGTATCCCTGGGAGCCTCCTACTTGCCACCTGGTTCTGGTCCAACTCTGGAGGGGAGGTATCAGGCAGCTGGGGCCTAGAGAGCGTAGGGTGCAGACTCGGCCAGGGAGGCAGGCACCCAGTCTCCAGGTCTGTCTGGGGGTGCTAGTCTCCGCACCTCCCCACAGAGGGCGCAGAGGATGTTAGTGTGGGGCAGTGGTAGTGCCAGCTCTGTGGCTGAATCTCTGAAAACAGCCACCAGCCTACTGCGCCCTGCAGATCAGTAGGCTGTACCAGGCCAGGGTAGGGGGTTGCTGAGCTCTGCCAGGCTCCTCAAATAAGGGTCTAGACGCCGTGGCAGCAGTGCACCCTGTCCACCCTGAGTGCCTTTGCCTGCCTTGCTGCGCCTGCCTGACCAGCCTGGCCTGACACTGTTCCCACCTGCCTGTTGCCCTCACCCCCACCCCCAGGCGAGCGAGGATGGGGAGAGCGTGGGCCACTGTCCTTCCTGCCAGCGCCTCTTCATGGTCCTGCTCCTCAAGGGCGTGCCTTTTACACTGACCACGGTGGATGTGCGGAGGTGAGCCGGCCAGCCCCCACAACGCCTCTCCTCCTCAGGCCTCTCAATCAAGCCCACTCCCCTCCTGTGCACAGGTGCCCGGATGTGCTAAAGGACTTCGCCCCTGGCTCGCAGCTGCCCATCCTGCTCTATGATGGCGATGCCAAGACGGACACGCTGCAGATTGAAGAGTTTCTGGAGGAAACCCTGGGACCCCCCGAGTGAGAATCGGGGTGGGCGGTGCTAGGCCCCAGAGGGAAACATCTCAGAACCAAGCTGTGGGGGTCGAGCAAGGGTCCCCGTTTGCTCTGCCCCAGCTTCCCCAGCCTGGCACCACGCTACCGGGAGTCTCCCACCGCCGGGAATGACGTCTTCCACAAGTTCTCAGCGTTCATAAAGAACCCTATACCGGCGCAGGACGACGGTGAGCCGGCTGGGAGCTGGCGGGTGGGGAGGGGCACCCAGGCCAGGTCCTCACAGCCCCACTCGCCCAGCCCTGTACCAGCAGCTGCTGCGCGCACTGCTCCGGCTGGACGGCTACCTGCGTGCGCCCTTGGACCACGAGCTGCAGCGAGAACCGCAGCTGCGTGAGTCACGCAGACGCTTCTTGGACGGCGATCAGCTCACGCTGCCTGACTGTGGGCTGCTGCCCAAGCTGCACATAGTGGACGTGAGCGCAGGGGCCTGGGGGTCGGGGCTCTTGGGGCGTGAGATCCCGGGGCAAGGGTCTGACTCCAGTCCTGCTCTTAGACGGTGTGTGCGCACTTCCGCCAGGCGCCCATCCCCAGAGAGCTGCGGGGCGTCCGCCGCTACCTGGACTGCGCACTGCAGGCAAAGGAGTTCAAGTACACATGTCCACACAGTGAGGAGATCCTGTCAGCCTACCGAGCGGCCGTGCGGCCCCGCTAGCCTCTGTCTTCCTGCGTGCGGGCCTCTCCCTCTGCTCCCTTGCTTACAGCCCTATAAAGTTCCTGGGCTCCAAGTGCATGTGTTCTGACGCATGATCTATGCAGCCACCCCAAAGCCCCTTGTGGGCACACAACACCAGAAGAACCAAACAGACCAGCTGGGGCTGGGAGGCCTAGGATAGTGACAGGGCTCCTGCATACAGGTTTGGGTTCCCAAACCAGTTAAGCCAGGGTGGGGCGGCAGAATGACTGCGGAGGGTGGGGTGCTAGAGTGAAGTCCTGGGCAGCCTGAGGTGCGCAGCCAGGAAGGTGAAGCTGGCCACATTATTCCACCCTTCCCAGGCCTGCACCTCCACCCTGCTGATCTCAGTCTGACAGGTCCTGTGGTGCATGGGATGGGGCCCCTGGGGGGCTCTGGAGCAGCAGCATGGATTGGACAGGAGGGTGGGCCGGGTGGGGATAAGCAACCGCTTTTCTGGGGGGCTCCAGAGTTTCCTGGAACTGGGTGGAGAGGCGGGAGAGCTGGGTAGGTCCAGACCTCACAGCCTGCTCCAGCGAGCACCAAGCAGTAACAAGTTAGAACCCTGACACAATTTGCTTATCTTCTGCCACAGGCCAGCCCCCCAAGAGTGAGCCGGGCCCCTGCACCTGCACACCTGCACACTTGTGCAAAGGCTCTCATCATTTATTTGGTGACAAGGGACCTGAGGCGCAGTCTGCTGGGCCAGCAGCAGGAGGGTAGAGATGGAATCTTTGATGGCTGTGCCTTTCCTTGAGGCAGATTCCTGGTCAAGTCCACTTTTGCTAGACCTTCAGGTGTCCTCAAAGTCCACACCACTGGCAGGCTTCTTACTGGGAACGGGACAGGCAGAGCCATGATAGGGGGTTGACCTAGGTGAGGTGGGGCAGAGGGAATGCAGGTGGGCAGGTACCTCTTGAAGCCAGGGTTGACCAGGGACTCCCCAGGGCAGCGTCTTCTGACCCCAGGCCCAGGGCCGCCCCTCTGAGGATCTTGATCTGGGGAAGACATGGAGGGAGACTCAACTCTCAGCACCACCTGAGCTGGCCTTGTCCAGAAAAGCCAAGTCCTGGGCTAGGCTGAAGAGAGCTGGCTGTACCTGGTAGAAAGAGCTGGGGCCTCACTTGCCAGGGCTTCTTCCTGGGGCTGGCACTCATCTCCCCCGCAGCTGGAGAAGGAAGTCTGTGAGCACACAGCCAGCTGGTGGCAGGAATGGCATGGGCAGGGCACACTAAAAGAGCATGGGACCACCTCCCATACCTGTCAACTGCTCCTCCAACCAACACACTCGCTTGGCAAGGCCTAGCATCAGTGCCTGCAAACGGGGCCCGGCATCTGGGCCTGGCAACTTTAAGAGGTCAAAGGTCAGGGTAGAGGAGCCCACAGAAAATGTCAGGGATATGATATCCTCCTGGAGAGCGAAGGTCACACTTTGCTGCTCACAGGCTGCCCTAGGGAAGGAGGGGTCTGGGTACTGAGAGGGCTCTCCTCCCTGTCCAATCCCCTATCCACACGATGCACCACCCTGTCTTTCCTCATCCACTCCCCTCCCCACCCCCACTGCTCATCCTCCTGTCCATCCACTTTCCTGTCCACCCTCTGGCCCATCCCCTGTCCACCCCTAGTCTACCTTCTCGTTCACCCTCTGTCTACCCTGTCCCTACTCACTCACCTGAACCGCACGCTGATGTCCTCCGTTTCCCCCAGCCCGAAGCGAGCCCTCTGCGGGCACAGAACCTCGTCACCTACTGCCTGGGACACTCCACGCCTGCTGGACCCAGAACCTTCTGGACCCTCCAGCGCCTGGAGAACTGCTCTGGCTGGGCTTGGCCCGCACCCTTGCCAATACTCCGACTTTCCAGGAACCCCAGACCAATCCTAGGGCTGCTGCGCCCTGGGGGCTCCCTCGAGCGCCCACGGGGCCCCCCCTCGAGCGTCCCCGGGGACCCCGTACTCACGAGCGCGGGCAGCTGGTCGGGCGGGAAGCAGGTGCCCCAGAGCTCCACGGCATCTGTCACACTAGGGCGGAGAGCTGTCAGGCGGACCGGCCGCAGAGCTGCCCGCCCGCCCCTGGACCCCGACACTCACTAAAGGCTGAAGCTGCTGGACCCAGTCTCCTCCCCCTCGCAGTAGCACACGTAGCGGGGCGGACCGGGGCCGGCCGGCAGCAGGCACAGAGGAGACAGCGACGGCGAAGGGGGCACCATGACACTTCGGCCGGGGGCGGGCCGAGATGGGTGGGGCTTAGGGCGCCTGCGCAGTGAGGAGGCGGGCAGAGGAGGGCTAGGGCGCGTGCGCGGGATGCAGGGGCGTGGTCTGATAGTGGGCGTGGCTTACCGGACACGGGCGTGGTTTGACGGAATGGGCTGGCCTTGGGTGAGGTTTGCACAGACAGGATCAGGGGACCACAGGGTCCAGTGGGATGTGGGCTCCAGCTCAAGCCACGCATGTGTTCGGGATTCATCCCTCCCGCACGCCCTTCAGCCCCCACCCAGCGGCTCTGCCCCCTTTGTGGGTCCCCCAGTCTCTGCACCCTGTTACCCACCCCTTCCCCCATATATTCCTCACTTCGTTTTTGGATAAAAAAGCAAAGTTCCTTAAAGCTTTATTATAACAAGTCAAAATACAGATGTGTATGGGAACCAGTGCAAAGAGCTTCGGGTCTCATTCATTCCTTTTGCATTTAGCCAGTGGTGCTCTGTGCCGAGGCTGGAGAGCAGAGCGCAGGCCCCCGCGTTACAGAGTGGAGTCCGACTGGAGCAGGTTTGGAGGCGGGCTCGCTTTGACTGTGAACGCTGCAGTGCACTGTGAATCTGACAGTGCAAAGAGAGGTCGATGTGTATACGAAGCTCCAGTGGGAGCTGGATGCAGGGTCACCAACAGCGTTGGTATCTCAAGGCCCAGGAAGAGACGGCTTGGCTGAGTAATTGTCTCAAAGAGGTCTAAGCTCCTACTGGCAGCGGGGACTGTGGCTTTCTGTGGACAGATGAGATTTCAGTGCATGATCCTGGATACAGAGACTCTAGGCTACCCAGTGACCAGAATGCAATCACACGTATCTTTCTATAAGGCGGCAGTGGGAGAGTTGACACAGACCCCGTGACAAAGGCTGAGATGGAGCGATGTTGCCAAGTCAGTGGATGCCAGCAGCTGCCAAAGGCTGTAAGAGGCAGAGAAAGGTTCACACCTGACGCACCTGCGAAACTGTTGCAGGGTTTTGGTCTCCGGGATCATGGGATCATGAACATAGACAGGTGTTTCTGTCCCCTTTCAACCCCTGTGTCCCTGGTAACCCTAGAGACCTTCATGTGGTTCAGGTTTCCCCAGGGTCCAGACGGGTCACAGCAAAGGCACCCTGGGTCTACCCCAGCTCTTCTGAGTGGTGGGTCCCTCAGTTCCACTCCAACCTTTTGTATCTCAAAAGAGATCTACTATTATTATATGAAACTCAATAAAATATTTTAAAAAGAAAAGAAAAAAAAGAGATCTACTTAATCTAATTCTGCAAATTGTATCCTGTCTAATTAGCATAACTGCCTTGTTGACATCATTGCTGTTGTTGCTAGGTTGCTGTGCCCGCCCACCCTCCAGCCTGCTCCCGCCCACCCTCCACCCTGCACCAGGCCCATCCTCTCAATGGCTATAAACCCACTGTTCTAATTACAGTATCACTCCATCTAGATCATTCGCGTCTCCTTCTCCGATCCTTTATCCATCCAGGGAAGATACCCATTTCCAGTGACCTGCCTCTACCAATGACATGTCCAGTGTGTCTGAGACAAATTCACAATTTTTACTTTTAAGAACACTCTTAGGCAAGAAGCTGCACTGCAATCCCAGAGGTGTGTGGTTCAAATTCACCAGATGCTTTGCTGGAGAAGGAGGAACCAACTCCTGTACCAGTCAAATCTGATTTGATGGTACACACACACACACACACACACACACACACACA
>NW_006400039.1:1842426-1881160 GCF_000299155.1 Elephantulus edwardii | reverse complement strand
TAGATAAATAAATTTTTTTTAAAAAAGAACACTCTTAGGGAACTCTGGTGGTCTAGTCCATAAAGCACTTCTATCCCAAAGGTGGCAGTTCAAATTCACTAGCAGCTTCTCAGGAGAAACACGGGCAGTCTCATCCCCTGCAACTTACAGACTCCAAAAACCTGTTGGAGGATCAACTGTGAGTCAGTGTAACTGCACAGGTGAAGGAGTGAGAGGGGGAGAGGGGAGGGCATTCTGGCCGCACTGCCTCCAGGACAGCTTTGTTTGTTCCTTTGACTGTCCCGTTTGAGAAGACAAAGCAAAACATTATGACATAATGTGCAGAGAGCTGGAGAATAAAAAGCGAAGAACTCACTTAGCATTTCTCAAGTTGAAAAACTGAAAAGCAAATTCAAACCTCAAGTTGCAATACTAAGAAATACTCTGGGCAAAATTTTGAACGATCCAGGAAACAGAGAGAAGATGGAAGAAATACTCAAAGTCACTGTACCGGAAGAAATTGGTTGACACAGAAATTTGTAGGAAGCACCATATGAACAAGTCAGTAGTAATGAAGGAAGAAGTTCAAGCTCTGCTGAAGGTTCTGAGGTGCGGGAAACCCAGGAATTGGTGGGATACCAAATGCTTGGCCGACTGGCTGGATAAAATCCGTATTTATTCCTATTCTCAAGAAAAGTGATCCAACTGAAGGTGGAGATTATCAAACCATCTCATTAGTATTATGTGCAAGCAAAATATTGTTGAAGATCATTCCAAAATGGCTAGAACAGTACATTGACAGGGAACTGCCAGAAGTTCAAACTGGGTTTAGAAGATACTGTGGCACCAAGGATGTAATTGCTGGTGTCAGATGGATCCTGGCTGAAAAAAATGTCTATTTGTGTTTTACTGACTATGCAAAGGCATTTGACTGTGTGAATCATAACATATGTTCATATGAAACATACAGCTAGACCAAGAAGCTATTGTTTGAAGAGAGCAAAGGAACTCTGCATGGGTTAAAATTAAGAAAGGTGTGTATTGGTGAGCTCTGGTGGCCTAGTGGCAAGAAGGTGTACTGCAATCCCAGAGGTGCATGGTTCAAATCCACCAGATGCTCTGCTGAAGATGGAGGAACAATCTCCTCCTGTACCAGACAGCTCTGATTTGATGGCCCACACAAAATAATAATAATAACAATAATAAATTTTTAAAAGGTGTGTATCGAGGTTGTATCCTCTTTCAATACCTATTTCAGTCTGTATACTGAGCATATCATTGGAGAAGCTGGGCTGTATGACTAAGAATGTGGCATTAGGATACGAGAAAGACTCAACACAACTCATGCAGATGACACAACCTTGCTTTCTGAAAATGAGGAGGACTTGATATGCTTTCTGCAGAAGATCAAAGAGTATAGCCTTCCATTTGGATTTGATCTTAACATGAGGAGGACGGAAATCCTCTCCACTAGACTGATGATGGATGGAGAAAGGATTTAAATTGTCAGCTATTTCAGCTTATTTGGATCTGCAAGCAACATCCTTGGTACCAGCAGTAAGGAAATCAGGAAATGTAATACACTAGGGAAGTCCATTGTCAGAGACCTTTCCGAATTACTGAGGAGTAATGATGTCAATTTGAAGACTACTGAGATATGCCTGATTCAGACCATGGCCTTTTCAACCACTTGCTATGCAGCTAAGAGTTGGACAATGAGTAAGAATGACAGAAGAAAAAAAAAAGAATGACAGAAGAATTGATGCCTTTGAGTCGTGGTGTTGGAGACAAGTGCTGAATATCCTATGGACTTCCAAAAGAACAAACAGATATGTCTTAGAAAAAGTGCAACCATGCTCTGCCGGGGAAGGAGGGGCAATCTCCTCCTGTACCAGTCAGATCTGATTTGACGGTACACGCACACAAAAATAATAAAATAAAATAAAATAAAATAAATATTTAAAAAAAGAAAAAGTACAACCAGATTGTTCCTTGAAGGCAAGGATGATAAAACTTTGTCTCACATATGCTGGGCATCTTGCTAGAAAAGGCTATTCCTAGGAAAATGACATCTGCTTGGAAAGGTGGAAGGTCCGTAAAGAAGAGGTCGATGGGGTGGACTGACACAGTGACTGGAGCAATGGGCTCGAGTGCGTCAGAGCTGGTGAGGACGGCACAGGACAGGACAGGGCTCAGGTCTCTTGTTCTTAGTGTTGCTCAGTCATACTTGACTCAGTGACACGTAACAACACATTTGCCAGCACTACAACTCAGCAGCATCAGTTCTTCAGTCTCCCTTACTTACTGTTCAACTCTCACAAGCATATAAAGTAATAAAAAATACCATGGCTTGGGTCAGATGCGCCTTAGTCTTTAGAGGGATATCCTTGCCCTTTAAAGAGATCTATGACAGCAAATATGTCCAATGCAATATATCTTTTGATTTTGGACTGCTGCAACTTGGTCTTTAAACTGACTATCATCACAGAAGATTTACAGCAAGAGTAATTATTACAGCTCTGGTGGCCTAGTGGTAGGAAGCAGCACTGCAATCTCAAAGGCATATGGTTCAAATCCACCAACTTCCCTTTGGAAGGCTAGGCAATCTCCTCCCACGCGGTTTACTGCCTCTGAAAACCTGTTGGAGGATGAGCTATGGGTTGGTTCTGACTCGATGGCACAGGACACCACCACTCACATGTTGGAGAGTAGAGACAGGGCATTGATTATCATGCCCTAGCCAAGTTGGCATGTATTTTGGAGGGCACCGGGACCTCTAATGGCATAGCCCACTCTAAATTTTGACACTAATCCATAGGCCATGTGTATCTTCAGTAGTTTGAATCTACAATGTTCTCTCTTCGCATTTAAAGTCTCAGAAACCCTGGGAGGGTCTGCTCCAGTCAGTAAGGGAGTCAACCCTGGAACAGAAGGCAAGAGGTTACTGGTGCTGTGTTTTATGATGAGCCAGGGGTCACGCAGTGCCTGGGCGCTGTGTGGGCGTGAGGAGTGTCAGCTAGGGCCCTGGGAGCACGGATGGAGAGCTGAGGACTCAGGGAAAAAGCAGCACGGGGAGGAGGACAGGCAGGACCTGCAGGGCGCCCTGGACAAAGGGGGCGGTCAGGTGAGGACTGGGCAAGGGCAGCGCTCTCTGGTGTTCGCACATGGAAGTCATGGCCAAGGTGTCCAGGGACTAGCAACACAGTTACTACCCACAACATTCACAAGCATCTGACGACTTGTTGGGAGAGAGGTGTAAGTCCCACTGACCTGAGCTTGGTCAGTGATGCTGTGGGCAGCAATGGTGTCCCATCTGACGTGTTTTGATGCCACAGGCAAGGGCCTCCTCTCTCCTCTCTGCACTGCAGCCTGGGGTGCCAGCACTTCTCCTGTGTCCTAGTGGTAAAGCTGCACAGAATGACAAGGTCCTGAGCAAGGTGGGGCCCGGGGCCGGCCCATTAGGAAGGAGCTCGTGGGAGTTGGGGCCTGGGCAGAGGGTTCGGGCCCTGTCCTGTGGCCAGGGGCTTGCTCCTGCCCGGGGCACTCGTCCCCTCGTGTGGTTGGAGCAGGGCAGTGCCAGATGAGGTGTATCCGGACTGAAGAGTGGGTGACCAACCACATGGCCTGCTGGGTACTGGACCCCAGAAAGAGCCTCTTCTTGGGGCAGCCCTAGGTCTCTGACCCCTGGAAGTCACCTGCACCCCTTCGGCCACGGTCCCTTCTGACTCCCATCCCTCTCTCCCACTTCGTCCTCAGGCTCTGGTGAGTCTTTAGAGACTCACGCTGCTAACACAGAGTCCTCTTCTCAGGTTCGAACCCACCGATAGCTCTGCAGGAGAGAACGGGCAATCTCCTCCTCAGAGACCCTCTGCAGGGCCAGCTATGGGACACTGACGAGGTGTCCACTCATGCGTTTGTCCATTTGGCCCACATGAAAGTAGACCTGTCATTTATGCTTAACCTCTGCCAGGGTGGGGAGAAGCGCCCTGTCCAGAGCAAGGCTGGAGTCGATGGGGCTACCCCAGAACACGCTGGGTGTGGTGTCTCTGCATCTACCCCACCCCCCAGGTCCTCAGTCATTGCAAGTGCCCCTCCAGGCCTGCAGGGCTGGGGCGCAAGTAAGTCAGGGCTCCTAATCCCACGAGCCCCAGAGGCCGTCTCCAGGCTGGAATGGGGAGCACGAGGGGTGTGGTTGCAATTTCAAGGAGTGTTTTCTGGTCAGTGGAAAAGTAGAGTTGGTAGTGTGTCCCCGGAAGGAACCACGGACCCCTCACCTATGTACATCTCTTACTCTTGCTGGAATATTGTTTAACAGTCGGTGTATTTTAGCCCCAGTTTTGTTGTTGCTGTTTTTGTTAGGGACTGCTGAGTCGAATCCACCTCATAGCGCCTCCCTCGGAACAGATCTGAGCCCCGCCCTGTCCTGGGCAGTCCCCAAGATTTCCATCCTATTCCAGCCACCGTGGTAGACGCTGTGTCAAGCCACCTCCAGGGGCTTCATCTCTCTCTCTGACCCTCAGTCTTTCTCAGCTGATCTTACCCCAATGTCTGGCATCTCCCGACACAGTGTCACCGTTTTTGCCTCTAAGGATGAGCCTGATTGTACCTCCTGGACAGACTTGTTATCTTGGCAGATATTCAGTGTTCATCAACACCACAATCAAAAAGCATCAGTGTATAGGTGGTGGTGGTGGTGGTAGTATAGGAAGCAGTTGAAAATACCATGGCTTTGATAAGGTGCACCTTAGTCTTTAAACTAAGATCCTTGCTCTTTAGAAAGTAGAGCATCTTCAAATGTAGGGAAGGGCTAGTGATGGCAGGTGCCCGGGCACTGGGCTTTGGGAGTGGTACCCCACCCTGTGGGAGGCATGATGTTGAGGAAAGCTAAGGGGATTGTAGATCAAGGGGTCCATTACCCCTCCACCTGGCTTTGGGAAAGGCCCACAGGCTCACTTGTCCACCACCTATGGGGATGCACAGGAGTTGGGTCCAGGTCTGCAGTAGTGCAGGCCCAGGCCCTTCAGCACACAGACCGAGTGGTCCAGGGCCCTTCCCAGGCTAAGGGCACAGTCACCCACTCCCTCACCCCTGCCCCCAGCCCCTCAGCTCTGCCCCTTCTTCCACCCCAAGAAACACAAAACCATCGGCTTCCATTCATTTTCAGAGACTGTTTATTGTGCTGGGGCAAGGATTGTGGAGAGAAATGAGGCACTGATTGGGGTTGGAACCCCTGGGCAGGTCCTGGTCCTCCCGCTGACCTCTGCGTTCCCAGGCAGAGTCCTTCACTGTGAAGCAAGAGTGAGGCTGGAGCAGGGTGGACATGGCCTGGGTCCCCGGTAATTCCTCACCTATCGTCATCTGCTTCCTCACCCCCACCCCAGGAGCTGATCTCATGCCACTTCATCCCCAGGTGCAGGAATGGGGAGGACGCGAGGTCGGGACGGGAGGCATGGCAGCTGGGCAGTGCCCCTCACTCACCTGGACGAAGGTGCTGGTGCACTGATCTGGAGAAAGAGAGAGGCTGGGTATCGCTCCTCCCCCGAGAGAAGTCCCAGCTCAGAGAGACCCTCCTCAGGGACTCCAGGCTGGGTGCCCTCTCACCACCCATCCAGACTCAGAGGATGGGAGCTCTGGGCAGAGGTCCCTTGGCTTCTGCAGCCCTGGGAGGTGGGGAGGTGGGGAGGTTAGGGCTCTCACCTGACTTGGGCAGCAGGGCCCCCTGGCTGGGGTTCAGGCCAACTTGGGGCACCAACTGCTGCATCTTCTGGGCACCTTCTGGAACCAGCTCAGGTGTCCGGGCTGAGGGCGGGAAAGGCAGGTAAGGGCAGGCTGGACAGGACACCAGGGCTGCTCAGGGAGACAGCTGGGAGACCTCGACTCCACCCTCACACTCAGAACAGACTGGAAAGTGCTAGAAGGGGTGTGAACACCAAACCTGACCTGCCTGGGAAGTGTGCCTGGACAAGGGGGACGGGCTGGGAAGGGACAATGGGGGCGCAGGCGAGGATTCTCCATGGGTGTGAGGGACACTCACTATAGAGCTGCAGCCACACGTTCCGCTGGCCGCCCTTGTTGGTCTCGAAGAACATCACAGCAAAGTGTCTGTAGTCCGTGTGGACTACTCGAATGTCCGTCTGCGCCATGGCTGGGACAAGAGTCCGCTGAGCACAGTGCCCTCAGCTGGGGTGCCTACCAGCAAGGCGACCACAACAGGCTCCCTGGAGGTACCCCTGTCCCCCCCACCCTCGACAACCCCTCCCCCAAGCAAGCATTCTGGCCCTGGCCATCCTCACCTGCATTGCTGAACTCCCCGGCCGTGGAGCCCTTTGCAAAGGTCGCATCCATCTTCTGGCACCCTCCATCTGGCCTGTTGGAAAGGAGTCCGCAGAGCCCCAGAAGAGCCACCCCGGCCCCTCAGCAGGCCCTGTCTGGCCAGTTCCAGACACTGTCCCAACACCATGCACACAGCCTGGCCCAGTGTGGCCTTGTTCACTCCCACAGCTGTCCTTGGGAACTTGCCTTACAGGTCAGGAAATGCTTGGTGGGATGGGGTAACATCTGCCGGTCTCCCCTCACCCCAGATGCATGACCCAACAAGCAGACACCCAGCAGATAACACATATGCAGGGAGACAGACAGATTGGACACAGGCAAACACTCCCAGCACAGACACGGGAGCACACACAGACACAGACACATGCAGAGATACACAGAGATGTCTTGCTGTTTGCTCTGCACCAAGGTCTCAGCAGAGGCCCCAATAGAGACTTGGTCACTGAGGAGGCGACACTGCCCCCTTCTGCCCTCAGAAGCTGTCACCAGCCTGTGTGGCTCTGATCTGTACTTCAGGGACACTCCTGGGCTCACACTTACGTGGGATTCCCAAACATGACAGCGAGGTTGCCATTGGCCAGAGGGGTTATGGAGACCGTGGACATCTTCATGTTTTCCTTGGAATCCAGGAAGGTCTGGTCATCTGAGACAGCGCCCACCACGTACCAGGTGCCCTGGAACTAAGGGCGGCAGGGGAGGCTGGGAGGACGCCCTGTCCATGGTGCGGGAGCCCATCCCCCCCTCGTCCAGCTGTTTCCCCACCAGGCCCAGGATCAGTGGCCTCTGTGACCCTGCCTCATTCCACCTAGGGCTGGGAACAGTGGCAACTTGTCCAGACTAGAGGTCATAGGGAATGAAGTGGGCAGAGCCCCATGGGCAGACTCTACCACCCTCCCTACCGGCTCCACAGGGGGGCTCTTCCCTCCCACCCCAGCCCTAAGCTGGCCCTTGAGAGCAGGCATCAGGAGTCACAGCTGGGTCAGGTGGTCAGGGAGGAGGTTCAAACAGCTGGTCACACCTGGCTGGCATCAAAGTTGGCCTGGATGGGGACCTGGGCACAGCCTAGAGTTGCCCAGAGCAGGCCAAGGAGAGTGGCAGTCAGCACAGCTGGCGGCATGGCAGAGGCTAGCAGGGAGACGGCAGAGTGGCTGGGCAGCAGGACTGTGGCTGGAGAGCTGGGGCAGCCTGCTCTGCAGGTGGCCTTTATGCCCCTAAGGTGCCCTGGGGCCCTGGCTGGCTGTCCTGGGATGGAGCCCACCTAGATAGGCCCCCTGATTGGGTTGCACCCCGCAGCACCCTGGCATTGCTACCATCTACCAAGCCCTCCCACTCCCCGGATTTCCTCCTGGGCATGGGCCACATGGCTCTGCCAGTGTCTGGGTCAGAGCCTCCTGACAGTCTACCGACCTCTGTGCAACCCACCTTGTCAGGGTGCCAGCCCCTAGCCCGTCTGAGATGGTCAAGGAACAGGGTCCACTGAAGCCCAGTGCCAGGCTCCTTCCTCTGTGAAGCCCACCCAGCACTCTTTCCTTGGATTTTGTCTTAGGGGTTCTGCCCACTGTGAGGAGTCCTGCCCGTTGTGAGCCCAGGGCCCAGGGTGAGGGGCAGGACAGCACATGGAGTCAGGAGGGTGGAAGAAGGTGGCCAAGGCGGTGCCTGGACTCTGAAAAGCAGCTAGAGGTGGGTGTTCTTGAGGCCCAGGGGGTCAGGAGGGTGTGGGGTACCTTGTCCCACTCTGTAGTATCCCTGTCACACTCTGGGGGGGGACATGGACTCTACAGTCTTCCCCCTTGCATCTCAGAAGCCCTGTTTTCCATGTGCCAAACCTACACCCTTGACCCACGAATCGAAAGCTCTGTGGCCGGAGTGGTGACAGGCCAGGAGGGTTGCCTAGTTGAAGGCTATAGATACAGTACAGACCAGGGATGGAACTGACCCCCACACACTGGCAGTGTAGCTGACCACTAGAGGGGGCATTGCAGGTAAGGGAGGGATGAACTCCTGGCTCCCGCTGGCCCCTTTGCCACCAGGAGCAAACTCTAGAGAGGTCACACAGGCAGCCTCCTTCTGAGCTCTGGGGACAGAGGTCTAGGGAGCCGGCAGGGCCCCCGGTGAGGTAAGGTGGCAGGACAGACAGACACCAAGCGGCTGCTGCTTCAGCTTTTATTGCCCAGGAGGTGGCTGGCAGGGTGCTGGGGCTCAGGGGTCTGGAGGGAAGTGAAGCCGGAGGGTCAGGATCTTGGGGCCTGGTGACCTAGTGGAGAGTGGGACCAGTCAGTGGACAGGCAACACTCTGTCCCCTGACTGCCCCATGAAGGGTCCCCTGCTCAGCTTGGGGCTTCTCCCAAAGCTCCAGTATCCACAGTCAATGTCCTTTGGGTGCAGACCTCTCCCCTCTTCTCCCCCATTCTCCAGGCTCCGCCTCCACGTGGACCAGCCAGACCTTCACCAGCCCCCAGTCTTCCTCTGTGGGGGATGCCGCAGCTGAAGTTCACCCTCTGAGCCTCCAGGACTTGACTGAAGCCTTGCCACCCACCCACCCCCACAGATCCCAACATGTCTGACCCTCAGCTGGACACTTGGTCTGCACTGGGAACGAGGGGGGTCTTGGGACAGCCGGTGGTGGTAGGGGGTGTATGTGTATGTGTGTGTGTGTGTGTGTGTGTGTGTGTGACAGACCTGGGCCCCCCACAGAGCCAATGCTGGGACAGGATGTGTTCTGAGCAAGTGAACAAGTGCCCACTGTCCAGCCCCGCCCGCAGCCCCGCCCCGCTCACCTATTCGAGCTCTTCCATGCATTTATCTGCCAAGAAAGGGGCCAGGAGGCGGATATCAGCACCAAATCTGTGCCACAACACCCCCACCTCGGCCCAACTGCTCTAACGTGAGGAAGCCCTTCCCATCCCCCCAAAGCTGGTGCCCTGCATCACCCCAGTGCAGATGCCCAACCACCATGCTCAAACTGAGGCAGCTTTCCCCCATCACATTCAAGAGTGCAATAGTCAGAGGTCAGGAGGGGGACACGTGGATGCTGACTCCCTCGTGGTGCCGGTGCCCCCCAGGCTGGGCCCTGGCTCAGGCTCTCCATGGGTTTGGGGTCTCCAAGCGGGGTGCTGGGAGGGGAATTTCTCGAGGCAGGGTCTTCCCTGCCCCTGGCTGCAGACCTGAGGGCGAGCCAGCCTCTCCTTCCTCCCACTCCCACTGCCCCCTACGCCTCTCAGTGTGCTGTGGGCTCTAATCTGACTTTAATCCCCTCCCGGGTCAGCCCCCTCACCGGCTTGTGGGAGGAAGACAATGGTGTCCTCTGTGAAGCCTTGGTCTTTGGCAAAGGCAGCAAATTTCTCCTTAAACTCTGCCTTCGGGTTCTGGGTTCGGCCTGCAAGGGGAGGCGCAGGAGTCTGGCTCAGGGGGGAAGGACCAGGCCTCGGCCCTCCCCCACCTCCACAGCCCCTGCAGGATGGGGTGAAGGCCCAGCCTCACGGCCCCCACAGCCCGCGCAGCCTCAGGGTGAGCTCAGGGCACATACTGTAGAGGGTGGCCATTCGGAAATCGTGCCCGGGCCCCTTGGTTCCCTGGCTGTACAACAGGGCATATTGGCTGTAGTCTGTCTCCACCACGAAGACGTCATGCACAGTGCCCCAGTCTGCAACCACGAAGCGGCCAGCTTAGGGTCCATCACCCCAAGACGCAGTATGACCTTCGTCTCCTGGATTTCAGGAAGATGTGGGCTTCCAGCCCTTCCCCCCTGCATCCAGCTAGAAGGCCAAGCCAGCACTTCCTGCACAAACCCCCCAGAACTCTCCAGTGTCCAGCACCCCCAGGGGTCTCTGCCCAGCCAGGACAAGAGGTCTCCCCACTGGGGGGGATGGTGTGGGGGGTTGAGGAGGGGATCTGAAGACGCCCCCCACCTGAAGGTCTTTGCTCCCCTCTGCCTAGACCCTGCCTCCTGAGAGGACAAAGTCCCACCCACGGGAGGCTCCACTGTCCACGCTCTGGCCCCCCCGTCCACTCTCCTCCTCACCACCTCTGTGGTCAGCATCCCCCTAGACCTCTGCTGCCCCAAGTGAGGCTCTGCAGAGTCTCCCTGTCAACAGCTGTGGCCCTGACTCGCTCGGGTCACTCACGTGGGCTCCGGTAGGTGTAGTGGCCCGGGACCCCGGCCGGCATCAGCACCATGGTCCTCGTCTCACACTGGTTGTTCCTGTGGGCAGGTCACCCTCAGTGTCAGGGGGTAGGCCAGGAGTGTCCCCAGGCCGTGACCATGGGGCAGGGCCTGAGCCCCAGAAGCCCGCCCGACTCTCACCTGACGAAAGTGGAGGTGAGGTTGAGGCCGCCATCTGCAGTGAGGCCCACGGCCGATCTGCACATGAACAACCGCGCCTTCTTCTCCCGGAACCAGGTGGCGTTGGAGGCGAGGCCCGCGCTGAACCAGCGCCCCAAGAACTGCGCCAACAGGAGTCAAGTCCGCGCTGGCCTCTTGGGGTCTCGAGAGGGGGGCACCACCCCCAGACGAGGCGGCCTCTCAAAGTAAGCTGCACCCCCTCCTCGCACCCTTCCTTCCTGGCCCTGCACCACTGACTGATCCTGCCCCCCCATCCCGTGCGCCCCGTTTCCCCGCTGTATCCTGCACAGCCCCGTCTGAGCGCCTGTGTCTGCAGAGCAAACCTGTCCCTCCCGGTTGACACCGCCCTGCCTCTCTCTGTCTCTGGGCCTCCTAGGGTTTGAGTGGGATCTGCTCCTGGTCATCGTGACCGCCACAGCCCAGTGCACCTGTGAGCTCACGCTCGGCTGTGCCCCTGTGCACCAGGGGATGTGGGCTCTGCTGTCTCGGTTGGTGAGGTGCAGGGCCCTGTGAAGGGCCTCTCATGGTTACCCTGGGGCAGTACCCAGTCCTATGCCTATTCAGTGCCCTTCTTGTGCAGAGGATGCAGAGACCTCACCTGGTCCTGCTTGAAATTGGGCTGCACGGAGGCCCCGGCTTGGGCTGGGGTCTGCAGGAACCCCAAGGCTCCCAGCAGTACCAACCCCATCCACAGGGCACTTGGTAAAGCCATCCCACCACAGGCTGAGCAGCTGAGACCAGGAGCAGAAAGCAGAGAGGCCAGGCATATGTGAGGGCACTGGGGGCCTCTATTTAAGGGCCTGGTTTGGCCTCCTCCCAGGGCCCAGGGACAGCCCCGTGGAAGCTCGTGATGTGGAGGGGGGAAGGGCAGTGGCCAGGGCCAGCTGCAGCCTGGTCCCCCAGGGCCGCTTATGCAACAGGCTCACCAGGCTGCCTGCCTCAGATCTGACCAGGGGTGGGGCAGGCCAGACAGCTAGACCCCCGCTCTCTCAGAATACCCATCCCCACTAGCTCTGATGGTGGGGTGTATGCCAGGGCCTGGGCTGCCTGTCACTTCTCACTGTGGTGGGCACCCCCTTTGCCTCCACCTTGCTGACCCTTGGTCAACTCCTCTGCAAAAGTTTGACCCTGGGGAGAGCCCAGATGCTGGGGGGCTGAGCCAGTGAAAGGGTTGGACCCCACCTTTGCTCAGCCTGTGTCCCCTCCTTGGCTCAGGCTGCTCTGGGCTGCAGTCTCTCCTGCCCCATGTGTACATCACTCTGCACTGACTCCAGTCAGCTGGGAGTCTGGGGCGACAGTGCACCCGTCTGGGGCTCCCTTGTTACCTGGCCCAGAAGCTGGACCACTCACAGTCCCACGTCTCCCCACCTCTGCAGAGACGTGAGCACTCCCACCATCCTTCCAGAGGTCACCCCCAGAAGACCTCCCTGGGTTGACAGGCTGCTTCAGAGGTCCTGCACGTAACCACCACCACAAGAAATACATAGAAGTGTGGTGCCAACACAGAGGTATGTGGTTCTGAGCCACCCGCTGGCCTGCGGGAGAAATATGGCCAATCTCCTTCCCTGTGATGTGCAGGCTCTGAAGCCCCCGGAAGGGTCGGGTTGGTTCTGACTTGACAGTACCTACAACAGCAGGAGCAGCTCAGCTCGTCGCCATGACCACCAAGTCATCGTGTCGCCGCTGGGAATTCCAAGGGAGCAGGTGGCCAGCCTTTCCCCTTTGGGTCAGTGAGTGGGTCCAGATTGCCCGCCTTTGGGTTGGCATCACAATTCCTTAACCTCGACCACTGGAACTCCATATGCTGTTGTTGTTAAGTGCCATCGAGTCACCTCCAGTCACAGCGATCCTGTGAGCAATAGACCTGGGCCTCGCCCTCTAGTTATGTACTGGGCCAGTTGCCAACACCACGGTGGGTGGAGAAGAGACTGAGGTTGTTAATAGTTTCCACTTGCTCGGCTCCATAATCAACACTCCTGGCACTCAGGAGTCACTCCAGCGGTCAGGAAATCAAAAGACGAATTGCATTGGAAAAATCTGCTGTCAGGGACCTCTCCAGAGTGCTGAGAGCAAAGAAGTCAGTGTAGAGACTAAGGTGCACAAGGTCTTCTCAATTGCTTGCTGTGCATCCGAGAGCTGGACAAAGACTAAGGATGACAAAACAATCAATGCCTTTAAATTGTGGTGCTGGAGTAGTCTTGAACATACACGGACTGCCAAGAAAACAAACTGGTCTGTCTCGGAGAGGGTGAAACCAAGTTTCTCCTTGGAGGCTGGGATTTTGAAGCTCCGTCTCACACACTTTGTGCATGTGGCCAGGCGGGATCAGTCCTTGGAGAAGGACATCATGCTTGGAAGGATGGAGGGAAAACGCAGGAGAGATAGATTGATACAGTAACTGGAGCGATGGGGGTAGTTGTGTCAGAGTCAGTGAAACTGGCTCAGGATGGGGCCAGGTTCAAAGCTGCTGTACGCAGGGTCACTATTGGTCGCAGGTGACTCAGTGGCACAAAACAACAACATATTCCCCCCACACACACACACACACACACACACAACCTAACAAGGAAAAAATAAACATCATGAAACAATTACAAAGGGCTTAACATTTCACCCAAAAGGATGTTCAGTGGTGTAGCACACGTGGGGTGCTCACCGCTGGGCGGCAGAGACATAGGCGTTAAGACTTCAGGGCAATTCCACATGGTGCCCAGCTGAGTGGCGAAGAGGTTTTGGGTTTTTTAAATGGATAATAACAAATGTTGACAAGGCTGTGGAAACTGGAACACAGCCCCTACTGGTGGGAATGCGAAAGGGTGAGCTGCCGTGGGAAGCAGCCTGGGGGCCCCTCCACAGCTTAGCCGAGGTACCCCCCCCAGGGCCTCACAGCCCTGTGGCAGGCACGTGTGCCCCTGTCCACAGCAGCCGCCGGGGACACACCTGAGGCTCCAGCCGCCACGCGGCCACACGGGTAGGATGTGACTGGAGGGCGGGGTCTTGGCATGTGGAGTGAGCCCGGAAACACTGCACTGAGTGAATTGTGCCATGTGCCTCGCTCACGTGAATAACAAGACCCGGCAAAGTGGGGCCCTGGGCTCACCAGTGGACAGCAGGGGTGGCAGTGGGCCCTGCGAGTCGGCTCTGAGGCCAGGAAAGGGGCACTGGGTGTGGGGTACACGCTCAATGCAGCACACGCACCTGAGAAACGTGCAGTTCATGAGCTTTTGGTTTTTGCAACCATGTGGAGAGTCATCTGTTGACCAGTGTCTGCTGGGCTGCTAGCTGAGAGGTTATCAGGTTCGAGTCCCCCAGTTGCCCCAGGGCACCCAGATAAGCAGTCTGCCCATTAGGGCTTCTGACCTCAGGTGCTGTGCAGAGCACGGCCACGTCATACCCAGCTGAAGGTGGTGGGTGTGCTAGGGAATGGGGATCTTGTCTTAATGGGTGCACGTCAGTGCGGGGTGTCCCAAACCCACTTTGCTGAGTGGCTATGGGGCAGCATGTGGACGTGGGAACAGCAGGAAGACAGGTGACGTCTGGTGACAGTGGAGACAGGCAGCTCATCGTTGAAATAGATCAAGAAGCTCCTCTAAAGTCATGCCTACTTCGTACCTGGAACCTTCAAAACTGAGAAACCACTGCCAGCTCCTTGAACCCACGTGAGGGGTTGAGCAGTGGGGAGAGGGGAGTGCCGGAGACCCCTGTCTGCTCTGCTGCCTGAGCTGGGGAGATGTTCAGCCTTGGGAGTCCAGTGACCCCAGACAGGGCACCTCCCTGGTCAGTGATAAGCTCTGGGTCCATGGGGAATGGCCCGATTTAAGAGATGTGAGACTGTAGGGGAGGAAGCAGGGGTGGGGGAGAGTGGTGATGAGGTGTGAGGTGGATGTGAACCAGGACAGAGGACCAGGGACAGGGGGTCAGAGGCAAGGGACCTGAGACAGGGTACAAGGGACAGGAGATTGGAGGTGGGGCCAGGGGACCAGGGTATGAGGAGGAGGATGTGGAAAAGGAGGAAAGACTAGGCTGGTGGCGGAGGGGAGTAAGCTAGGACCAACACAGGAAGGGGCCAGGTGTGAGGTGAACCAGGCGCTGGAAGCCCTCAATGTGGAGAAGGTGACCCAGGAAAGGAGGTCTTGAGGTGCAGGGGAGGTGGTCCAAAGAGGGTCCAGCGTGTGGAGAGGAGGCTCCCAATGCTGACTGAAAACTCTGCTGAGGACCAGCCTCATCTGGACTTCCTCTCTCCCCCTACCTTCTCTGGAATCAAAGCTCCCAAGCTTGCAGGGAGGGGCTCAGGTGGTCTCCTTGGCTCAGCACTCTTTAAAGGCACCCCCGAGTCTATGTTGAGTGTAGAATCAGGGTGGGGCCCCAAGAAGGATGGTGTCTTTTGACTAGGCTTGTTTACAGAGCAGTTTGGGCTTACAGAACTGCAAGGACAGCAGAGCTGATTATCTCCGGCACCTTCTCTAGCAAACCGCTCACATTCCTGTTACATTGTTACTCTTGAACCAATGTTGATACACTAGAGTTAACGAAGTCTTCCACAGGCAGGGGCTTGCTGTCCAGGCTGTGCAGTCCTGTGGTTTGTGACAAATGTGTCACATCACATATCTACCATGACAGGGTACTACAGAAGGGTGGCTTTGCCCTGGAATGCCTGGCTCCCAGTTCACCTCCAGCCCCACCTCCTGGCCACCTCTGCTGCACTCAAGATGTTGTCTTTCCCGGACAGCACCATAGTTTTCATACTGAGTCTCCAAGAATTTTAAGTGGGGAGAGGCAGCAAACCTCTGCATGGAATATTCCAGACCCAGAGGGCTGAGCAGAGTGGCAGCGCTCCCAGAGGCTCTGGCCTGGAGAGGGAGGGGTGTGGATCTGCAGCCAGGGCCCCAGGCCGATGTGGCCCAGATCCTTTGTGAAGGGTCCAGCTCTGCCTGGCCAGGTCCCCCTGGGGCCTGAAAGATGCAGCATGAGCTCTGGAGGTGGGAGGTCCCCAGGGGGTGCCGGAGTGCTACCTGGAGACAAATGACTGGCAGGACATCTGAGATGGGGAGCCCCCAGTCAGCTGGGGACCCCACTCACTTAGCCTGAGGCTGCCACCCCTCTCTCATTTGTGCATAGGAAATGAGGCTCCAACTGGACCCCCCTTTACTCTGGCCCCCGCAGAGGCTCTGGACACACTGTGGGCCAGGCATTTCATGTTCTATTATGCAAAGAAACCTCCTCAACGCAGCTGTGCAAACTTCCGGCCCTGGGAGACTGGCCCTGTCCCCTCCTCAGGAGTGGCCTGCCTCTCTGACCTGCTCTCCCTTCGTGTCCCAGCGGGCTGGGCCTCTCACCTGGGGTCTGATCACTGTCTTGCCTGCCCTCCTGAGGAGAGCGGCTTCCACACTGGCCTGTGCCACATCCACCCCTGTTGCAGCCAGCAGATAGACCTTGTGGAAAGGCAGCTTCGGAGCCTGGGGGTTTTGAGCCCTGAGAAATACTGGGGTTCCTGAGCCTAAGTCTGGTCCAACACCCAGCAGTGGGGGCCCACCCCCAGGGACCAAGCACCATTCACTTAAGGTGGAAGAGAAGCAGGGGTCCAGGGAGTGGCTAAAGAGCAGGGACAGGCCCGAGGCCTCCACAGCACCAAGACACGTGTGCAGACTCCCTCTTAGGACCTCACCTGCTACTGTCCCCTAGAATGACTCACCTGTCCCCAACCCCCAAAAAGACTAAAGCTGAAGTTAGCTGGGGAGCAGGTGGGTGTGGAAGCCAGGGAAGTGGACCCTCCCCAGCATGGGGGGGCGGGGGGCAGTGAGGTTCCAGGCATGCCAGACCTCTGTTTCCCCACATGTCTCCACAGCCCCTCTGAGGTGGTGCCTACACTGATGGGGTCTCAGATACAGGCCTGGTCAGGAGTGGAGCACCGGCACCTTGGACACACTGTGAGCTCATCCTGGGGCTTTGATTGAATTGTTGCACTGCCAGGAGGGAGATCATCCCCCACCTGAAGACTGCCCCCACTAAGATTGTCCCCCGTCTGTCTGAAGATCACCCCTCTACCCAGAATTGTCCTCCCATCTGAAGACTGTATCTTGCCTGGAGATTGTCCCCCCATCTTAAGACTGTCCCCCCACCTGAAGACTGCAGGGAGACTTCCGTGCCTCGGGGGTCTAGGCACTGGGTCAGGCACTCATGGACCAGAGATGCTCTCACAGCTTCATCTACACCCCGGGAAACAGGACCACGCCATGCCTGCTCCCTTTCCGCCTGCTGCCAAGGGGGCTGTGCTTGCCCAGGCCCGAGCTTCTAGAAGAAACAGCCATGTGACTCGAGAACAAAGAGTGCTTGTGAGAGCGTGTGTGCGTGTGTGTGAACCGTCTGTGCACGCGGCGGGGAGCCTGTGCTCATGCATACGTATGTCCGTGTGTGTGTGTGTGTGAACCGTGTATGCATGCGGGGGAACCTGTGCTCACGCATACGTATGTCCGTGTGTGTGTGTGTGTGTACACAAGTGGGCTTGTTTGTGTGTGTGAGAGCATGTGTGCATGTGTGTGAACCGTGTGTGCACGCAAGGGGGGGAGCCGGTGCTCATGCATACGTATGTCCCTGTGTGTGTGTGTGTACACAAGTGGGCTTGTGTGTGTGTGTGTGTGAGAGAGAGAGAGCGTGTGTGTGTGTGTGCACCGTGTGTGCACGCCGGGGGAGCCTGTGCTCATGCATACGTATGTCTGTGTGTGTACACGTGAGTGGGCATGTATGTGTCTATGTGCACATGAGTGTGTGAGTGTGTGTGCACTGCTTCCCCTTCCTGTGGATACGCTGGCTGGAGTGTCCTTGCTCCGGGGAAGGAGACACTCTGACGAGGCTGGCCCACCCCCTCAGCTCTGTTCCTCCTGCCAAGTTCAGAGTGGAGACACTCTGACGAGGCTGGCCCACCCCCTCAGCTCTGTTCCTCCTGCCAAGTTCAGAGTGGCCTCAAGAGCTGATTGCCATGGAGTCCGACTCGTACCCACTGCCCTGGGCTCGTGTGGGCCTGTTGGCCAGGCTGGGCTCTGTAGCTTTGAACCTGGGCTTCTCTGAAGGGGCTCCCACTGTGCGGCTGCCGGCAGCCCACGTATCCTGTACCTGGCCAATCCAAACCCACAGAGAACGAGTAGGTCGTGTTTGAGGACCCACAGGCACTGGTCCAGGGCCAGCAGGCCAGATATGGACAGAGGGGCCACTCCACCAGGACAGCAGGCAGGATGAGAGGACGTGGAATAGTGGAAGCCCCCAGCCCACTTGGCTCCTCTCCACGCACCCTCCACCCCACTTGGCCATCATTCTCCTGCTCCTCTCCATGACCCTCCTCCCCCTGACCCCACTGCCCAGCTTAGTGGCCTATCCCCCAAATCAACAGTGCTTACCTGGCCCTGCTGGTCATACTGTCCTCTTGAAGTCCTCTCTCTCTAGGGCTGTGAGAGATGTTGTGTACCCCTCCTCAACCAGCCCCTGCCTGGCCCCACTTCTGAGGAGCTCACATTTTTTCCTGGAGTGTCTACCCTGAAGACTGACCTAGGCCCCCATGACTCCACTCCTACTCTCACTCTAGGGGTGGGACATCTAGGCAGGGGTGTGGAGGGTGAGGTGGGGCGCCCAAGCAGGGGCGTGGAAGGTGAAGTGGGGCGCCCAGGCAGGGGTGTGGAGGGTGAGGTGGGGCGCCCAGGCAGGGGTGTGGAAGGTGAGGTGGGGCGCCCAGGCAGGGGTGTGGAAGGTGAGGTGGGGCGCCCAGGCAGGGGCATGGAGGATGGGGAAGCAGAGTCTGGTGTTCTGGGGCTCACCTCGGCCCGGCCCAGGCCAGCCCAGGCACTACTTCTGTTTGTGGACACAGCTGTTTAGTGACATGTCACTGTCCTCACTCCTGTGACAATTCACAGCTGTGCCAGGATGAACCATGAGCCACAAACAGCAACCATGTCCTCGCCAGGTCCCTGTAAGCATGACCTGTGTGGAAGGGCTCAGAATGGCGTCCTCTTGGTCAGATTGCGCTTAATGCCAACAACTGCGGCTCCTCAGACAGGCCAGCAGGCAGGCGAGACATGTGGGCTATGCAGATAGGGCACAGCTGGCATCAGCCACCGCCCCGCGCGTCTCACATCCGAGATCCCATCTGTCCTGTTGGCATCGTCGGAGTCAGCTGCACCTCATCTTCTTCCTGAAAGATGGACTTGAGCTCTGTGTGGCCTCCCAGCAAATGCTTGCCTTCACATTGCACAGATCAATGTGTTTTCACAAGTGAATGCACCTGGGTAAACATGGCCCAGCCCAGCCCTAGAACATTCCATCCCCTCGGCTGGTGGTCAGAGCCACGCCTACCTCTCCAGGCTGCCCTCTTCTTCCAGGAACTCTGGGCTCCCATCTACGTGTTCAGAGCCCAGGATTCACAGACACAGGTGGGGGCCCCAGGCCTGGGGGCTGCCCTTCTCCTGGGGGGTTGCCCTTGTCAGAGTGATGGGGACTGTCCTGTGTGGATACCCGTAGGAGACCTCTGTTTCTGTCATCCCCACATCCTAGAGCCTGTCCATCACCCCTTGGTGGTGACTGGGGCCAGTCTGCGCCCAACTGACCCCCACAGTTGTGTGCCTGGGACCTCCAGAGATGCTGGCATCTGCACTCCTGATCCAGGCAGCTTTCAGTCTCAGAGATGGAAAGAACGGGCAGGCTGCGAAGCCCAGGCGCAGAGGAGGCTCCTCCATGTAGCTGGCCCTGAAGATGCCCCTCCCCACCCCCCGCACAGCCGCCCAGCCTGGGCCGGATGCTCCATGCTGCCACCATGAGGCCGGAATGAGGCTCCACTCTCCCTACTGCCCTGCCTGAAAGGCACTGGCTGGGCTAGAACCCCAGGGCTTTCCAACTCTGGATACCAGGCAGTACAGGCTGCCACCCCTAGAGGGGCCAACTGGGGGACCTTTGACACCATATTTCTGTGGAGGCTCTGCTGACCCAGAGAGGGCACCGAACCCAGCCTATTATGGTAAACAATGTTCTCCTGGTGACCATGAACTTGACCTTGTTGGGAAGCATGTGAAGAGACCACATGAGGTCACACAGGAATAAGGTGATGGCTAATCCAGCATGAAGGTGTCGTATAAAAGAAAAGACAGGAGTGCCCTTGACCCAGCAATCCTACTGGCAGGTCCACACCCTACAGAAACAGGAACATCCACATTACTGTTTCTGACAGCAGAGAGAGACCCAGTGTCCGTCAACAGAGGAGCGGATAAACAAAGGCTGTTACCGACCACGGGCATGACGCAGCACCGAAGACAAAGTCCTGCAAAACCACATCGCACGGTGAACCGGAGCACAACTGTTGTGTGAGGTGCCTCTCAGTCAAGTGTGACCCAGAGCCACCCCGTGAACCACAGAGCTGGACCCCGTCCTGTCCTGCGCCGTCCTCACACTTCCTGCCACACAAGAGCCCACTGCAGCAGTCACCGTGTCAGTCCACCTGGTTGAGGGTCTTCCTCTCCTTCACTGACCCTGCACCCTTCGAAGCATCATGTCCCTTTCTAAGAAGCAGCCCCTCTAGCAACGGGCCTGAAGTATGTGAAATGATACTTGATCATGTTTGCCTCCAAGGAGCACTCTGGCTGAACCTCCTTCAAGACATATCTGCTTGTTCTTTTGACAGTCTAGGGGATACTCAGTACTCTTCTCCAACACCACAGCTAAAAGGTATCGATTCTTCTCGACTTGAAGAGCTTACTGTGGGAGATCAAAGAATACAAAAATTCTCCCCACTGGACCAGTAGGCAGCATCTTGATAGATGGAAAAGATGGTTGACAATTTCATCTTGCTCAGAAGTACAATCAACACACTTGGTACCAGCAGTCAGATCAGGAGATGTATTGCACTGGGAAGGTCTTCAGAGACCTTTCCAAATTCCTGAGGAGCAATGATGTTAGTTTGAGGACTAAAGTGCACCTAATTCAGGCCATAGTTTTTTTAGTTACTTGCTGTATGTCTGAGGGCTGGATGATGGATAAGGATGACAGAAGAATCGACATCTTTGAGCTGTGGTGTTGAAGGACATAGTACTGAGTGAAAATAAGGCAGACACGAACGTGGCCAGAGATGACTGGGGAGAGAGAATAGGGGGTGTAGGGGGGTGAAGTGGCGGGGAAAGTCAGTAGCAACTGCAGTTGTAAACACTAAGGGTCTTTCGTGCCCTGTGTGAAAGGAAAAAGACCAACAGGCAAAGACAGGGGACTTGGACTGTCAGCATGGCAGCCCCTCCCAGACGGCAGATTGCTGCCCCTCAAAAGAATCTGCACAAGGCCCAGCAGTGAAGTGTATTTCACACTGGTATTTAGAGAGGAGCTCACAAACTCTGCTTCCTGGTCTCCCTGATCTAAGAGGTCTGCAATGGGGAGTGAAAGTCTTAGTAGAGACACAGATATCCACAGACCTGGGAAAAGCAAAGGTCCAGTTACTTCAGCGTGTCCTTAGGTGCGTGTTGGCATGACTCAAAGTGACTCTGTAAGCGACAGATCTGCTCCCTGCCCTGTGCTGTGATGTCCTCATACTCTTAGCCGTGCTCCAGGCCACTGTCATAGCCACTTTCGTTTAAAGACCAGGTGGGGCCTGAGCCCAGTCACGGTGTTTTCAGTTTCAGTTGCTTCTCTGAAAGTTGGACATTGTATAAGGATCAATGCCTGTAAATTGTGATGTGGAGACAGCACTGGACACCCCGTGGGCTGCCGGAAGCAGAAAAGATCTCTCCTGGAAGAAGTGTAACCAGGCTGCTCCCTAAACGCAAAGCTGGCGTGCTGCTGTCCTCATCACCGAACAAGGCCAGGTGACCACTTCGTGGTTTCTCCACACGGGAGGGTGGAGGGCAAGCCTGTCAGCGAAGCAGGCCTCGAATGGAATCCTTTTGTTCGTCACGTCTGCGCTCTGAGCGGTGGGGTTTTGCTTTGTTCCCTGCATTTCCAGGGCTGCGTGCTTTAGAAGGAGGAGCTCTGACCACTTCACCTGTAGAGGACAGGCTGCTAACCCAGAGGCCGTATCTCGGGGGTTTGACTTCACCAGTGACTCCCGAGAGCACGACACTCTGCTCGCCTGGCCTGTGATTTACAGCCTCCAGAGGCTCAGCTGTGAGTCGGTGAATTGAATTTAACTGCTGATTGTTGTTATGTGCCTTCGAGCTGCCTGGGATTCATAGTGACCCCATGTACAACAACCCTAAGCCCAGCTCTATTTCTTGCCAATCTCACCGTCTCCGACACATTCACCCCCATTATTCCAGTCACGGAATCAATCCATCTCATAGAGGGTCTTCCTCTCCTGCGCTGTTCCTCCACTCTCACAAGCATGATGCCCCTCTCCAAGGACTGGTCCCTCCTTGAAACATGTCCAAAATATGTCACACGAAACCTCAGAATCCTTGCCTCCAAGGAGCAGCCTGGTTTAATCCTCTCCAGGGTGAATTTGTTTGTTTTCTTATCAGTTCATGGTATATTCAATACTCTTCTCCAGTACCACTGCCCAAAAGCATCAGTTCTCCTTCTGTCCTCCCTAGTCATTGTTCAGCTCTCTGATGCACATAATATCAAGAAGACAAAGATTCTCACCACTTGGCCCATTGGCAGCATCAGGATGGATGTTGAAGAGATTGACATTGTTGACAGCTTTAGTTTGCTTGACTCCACCGTCAACACTCTTGGCACCAGAATCCAGGAAGTTAAAAGACTTATTGTGATGGGAAAGTCTGTTGTTAGGGATCTTTCCAAAGTACTGAAGAGCAATGGTGTCACTCTGGATACTAAGGTGCGCCTGATACAGGCCATGGTCTTTGTAATCACTTGCTGTGCATCACTTGGTCAATCACTTGAACTGGCAACTAGACTTTTAAAATAATAGTTTTTTCCATTGTTGAACATTTGCATCATCACCCCTTCCCCTCCCCAGGCCCTACCACTTCACAGTGCACACCTTGTTCCAGGTTGTTGTCATACATACCGGTGATTGGACCGTTTATAACTAGCTTGATATGCAAAGCAAACAACTGTTCCTGAAGCACAAGGAAAGCTGCCTAACAAATCAATGAAGAGACACATGAATGGAGGAGCGACCTCACATGACAACGCCCGGGGAGCCGGGCACCCGGGGGCCCTGAGACATACCAGGAGGGACCAGCGCCCCCTCGCCCCATCTCAGCGTGACCGTGCCCATGAGTGCACTTGCATGCCCAGCTTTAGCTTATGATGAATAAATCTCTAATCTTAAAGCTCTCATTCTGTGGAAATTTGTACAGCAACCCCAGAGTGCAAGACACAAAAATGGGGGACAAAGCTTTGCTGGGGGCCTGCTGAGCTGAAAGGCTCCTGGACCTGCTCATTCACCTGGGCAAGTGTGCCAGGAGTGAGTGAAGAGGGTGAGGTGAGCCCTAGTTAGTGGGGTTCCACTGGGGAGAGGAAAGAGGCCAGCAGAGGGCCTGCCCTCAGTCACATCACACAGGGGGAGGTTCACAGCTCTGCAGCCCAGGGGCAGCTGAAGAATAAAGAACAGCCGGCCCCACATCAGAGAGCTCCCCGTCACTGCTCAGGGTGAGCCCCAGAGCACTGCAGCTGGCCAGTACTGTTTAAATAGTAGAATACATATTTTTAGGACAGTTTTAAATTTATAGGAATAGAGTTCAGAAAACACAGGTTCTTCAGTGTCTCCTCTAATTGCTCCCCTCAAGACCTTCTGTCACAGTGAGGCCGTGCTGACACTGTTGGAGGGACAGGGAACACATCAGCCACACTGTGTCACACTGTGTCACACTGTGTCACACTGTCACCTTGTCACAGGTGAGGCTGTGCTGACAGTTACTAACCATGGCTGACAGCTCACATAAGCTGTCACCCCGTGCACATTGCTTCCCGCTGACACATGCATGGCACATGTTCACGGTACCTGGAGAACAGAGTCGCTTCCCTGAACATGCCCAGACACCATTCTTCACCAGTGGAGGGTGATTCATTCTTTGGTCCCAAAGGGTCTTTGCTTTTTTCCCAGTACAGAATCCTTGGCACGTGAATGAGGATGTGTCACTTGCAACAAGGCCCCAGCCTTTGAGAATGCTCCCCCTCACTGCCCCACCCCAGCTGACCAGCTCTGCAGGTGATGACCAGCAGAGGGCTCCACTGTCCAGAGGCCATGCCTGTCAGGCTTGGGCAGGGCCAGGCGGAGGGAGCTCCCACTACCCATGAAACAGGGGCAGGCTGGCCAGGGCAGCCAGTTTCCAGCTGGTGGCCCTGTGACTGGAGTCTGCTGCCCTGTCTGACCTCTGCTCACCCTGCCTGACCTCCGCTCCCCCTGCCTGACCCCTGCACCCCCTGCCTGACCTCAGCTCCCCGCCTGACCTCAGCTCCCCTGTCCCTTCACCATCCTCCTCACACTGTGTTGGGGGAGGGACTGCAGAGAACGTAAAGGGAGAGGAGGCTGGGTAAAAGGATGCCATGGCAACTTCAGTGTGCCGCCCTCCTCGCACGTCTGGAGGCACAGTGGTTAAATCTCTCTGCTGCGGATCCTCGGGGTCGACAGCTCACGCCCAGCAGCCCCTCTGAGGTAGAACATCGCGATTGGGCCTGCTTCTCAGGACTCACGGCTGTGGCACCTGTGGGCACTTGCACCTGTCTTACAGAACTGCAGAGTCAGCGCTGCCTCCCTTGAGCCAGGATTGGGCAGCAGCCCCTGCCTTGCAGCCAGGGCTGGGCCTGGGTCCCCCAGCATGGGCAGTGCACAGAGCTGCTGAGGAGGTGGGGGCTCACTGAGGCTCCAGGCCATGACAGCTGGCAGACAGACTGGGGTGCCTGGTCCTTGGTGCCTGGATGAAGGACACTTCAGCCACCACCCTTCTGCCAGGAGACACGAGCACTTGAACTATGGGCAGTGCCCTCTGTCCAGCCTGACCACTGTGGCCTCAGGCCGAGCAGCAAAGGGTCCTGGGCTCCAACCTGGGTCATGTAGATCCAGGGCTGAATATGGGCCAGCCTGGCCTGAGTTGTGAGGCCCCATCTCTGTCCTCATTTATGTTAACACCCACATACCCAGCCCATCTGCTGTGCCCAGACTGGCCCCCTGACCCCGTCCCTTGCTGGTCTCTGTCCAGCGCTGTGAGAAAAGTCAGGTGGCCAAGGACACAATGTCTGTTCTTCCCTGTCCTTCTCCAGGTCAGGACTGTTTGCAGTGCTGCGTTGGGAAAATGTGTTTTGTTGTAGGTTGAGGGAGGAGAGCATGGCAGGGGCAGAAGTGATGGCAGGAAGGGATGGGGGGCGGCCACTCTGTCCTTCAGCACGTGCCCTGGGTGATGCCCCGGAGCAGGAGAGACTGAGGGAGGGACGGGGTGGGGGAAGAGCCTGGGGAGGGGTGGTCCATGAGGAACATTCTCTTAGAGTGTGTGTGTGGGGTGTGTGTGTGTGTGTGTGTGTGCAGGTAAGCACGGGAGAGTGTGTGTATACAGATGAGGATGGAAGGGTGTGTATGTGTGTGCAGGTGAGTGTGTGTGTGGGGTGTGCACAGGTGAGCAGGGTAGGGGTGGCTGCACGTGTGTGCAGGTGTGCTGTGAGTATAAATGTAGTTGTGTTTGAGCCTCAGGGTAGGTGTGGATGCACGTATGGGTATGGCATGGCGGTGCACGTGTGCAGGCATGCATCTATGTACAACTTGTGCCTTGTGTGGTGTGTGTGCACAGGCTAGCACACATTGGGGGTGTTATACCTGGGCCCTGTCTACATGCACACGTGTGTGAGTCTGTGAACAGGCCCCGTATGTGTAAAGAAGACAGTGTCAACGTCCGTGGGAGAGCTGGTGGGCAAGGGAGCGAGGCCAGGGCAGAGCAAGGCTTGCTGGACTGACTAGGTCACTGACCATGTCCCCAGGCCCTCCTGGGGGGGGAGTGGCCAGCACAGGGAACACAGAGAGGAGGAGACCCACAAGAAGAGGAGCTGGACATCCAAGCAGATAGATGCACACCCATGTTTGTCGCAGCTCTGTTCACAATAGCAAGGAGTTGGAAACAACCCAGGTGCCCATCAACAAACGAATGGGTAGAGAAGCTGTGGTATATTCACACAATGGAATACTATGCTGCATTGAAAAACAAGGAACTTGTGAAATATTATTCAAAATGGGTGAGCCTGGAGGACATTATGCTGAGTGAAATATCTCAGTCACAAAAGGACAAATATTGCATGATGCCACTGCTGTAAAATGGGACTGATATCAGGGTGGGGGTAAGACTGAGAAAAACTGGATAAATTGTGTATACTGAACTGAAACAGATGAGGGGCTGAATAATTTAAAAGCGATGTATGATAGGGTATTATGGTTATCACAAGAGTCCACAATTAAGGTTGCATAGTGGAATGTACTTGGGGACGTGGGAGGGGTGCGGGGGGATTGTGTACCAGGGAGGGAGTCTTTCTTTTACTTTTGAAAGAGAGGAGCGAACTGGGGCCGGGGGGAGAGGGCTGGGTGGGGTGAGAAGTGCAGCAATGAATGAATGAAAATCCAAATTCTCTGTAAATGTTCATTAAAATTATTAAAATAAAATAAAAAAAAAGAAGAGGAGCTGGGGTGGAGGTCAGGGAGTCTGTAAGGAGATGGCTGGGATGTGGGTGACTGAACTCCAGTAAGGGGTACTTGGTCTCAGACACCCCGGGTCTCTGCAGGGCCCTTCACAGACCCTGGATATAAGTCATGCCCATCCCCACCCCAGGGGCTCTACAGAGGAGATGGTGCCCTCTGTCCCTCTGCAGCCCTTACCCTTCACTGGAGGGAAGACAATCTCATCCTGGAGCTGGTGCTTCCGGACCAGACACACTAACCTAAGTTAGCGAAGTACCTAGCTCCTGCCTGTGGTCAGAAAGTATGACCAGCCTCACCTTGGGCAGAGAGGTTCTGAGTACAGGACTCTGTACCTGGGGACACACAACCTGTGCTGTGGCCAGCTGAGCAAGATATACATCCAGTCCCCAGCAGGGCCTCCTCTTGTGCGCCGAGTCCCATGGCAGGACCCCCTCACCCAGCAGGCAGTGCCTGAGCCCCAGGCAGCCATGATCTGGGCAGGAGAGCAGCAGTCAGTCAGAAGGCCACGATTTGGTGAAGCGGGGAAGGAGGTGAAATGAGTGGCTGTCTGAGACTTGCCTTGTGGATCCTGGGCTGCCATCAGGGGGTGGAGCCCTCTGTTCTCCTCCTCTGATGGGCAGGGCTGAGGGTGCTGGGTGCAGTGGGAGGGGAGGCGTGGCATAGACAAGTAAGGGGGCCACCTCCTCCCACCCACTTGCACAGATTCTCTCAAGCCTCAGCTACCCTGGGCACCACTAGCTTCTAGGGAGGTGCTTGGACCTCATCCTCTGACACCCCATTCCCTAACCTCTGAGATGCAGACCCATCCCCCTCCAAGAGGTCAGTAGCCCAGGTCCTGAACTTCTCCATGCAGCTCCCAAACCAACTGTGGGCTCCAGGATGGAGTGAGTGAGAGGTTGTGGGCCCGACAGGAGGCGGGGGTGTGAAGATGTGGGCCCTGAGCAGGTGAAGTGGTGTGGGCTCCAGGCCCCAATGGCATTAGGGAGATGTGGGCCCCAAGGGGGTGTGGAACCCCATAAGCCACTGAAGCCACCCCAAAGGATGAGACTCCTCTGGTTTCAGGGTCAGTCCTGTCTTACAGGGGCCAGTAGGGGACCTGTCACTTCATCTTGCTCCATCTGCATGGTGCCTTGTGTCTCCTGTCTCTTGTGGGGACACTCCTTGTCACCTACCAAGTTTCATAACAGTGACCAGAGACATCTTCAAACATTCACAGATTCTGAGAGTCGGGACTTTAGTTAGAGGCCCAATTCTGAGTCCTCAGAGAAAAGCGGGCAGCAGGACGCTGGGCAGAAGCAGGCTGAGGGGGTGTACATATGTGTGCCTCATGTTCTAGGGGTGTGCATGTGGGTTTGTGTACATGTGTTTATGTGTGCATGCGCATATGGGTATGTGTTTGGGCGTGTACATGTGCAATGTATGTACATGTGAGTCTGTGGACATATGTATGCATGTTTGTGTATGTGCATGTTTGTGTGTTTACCTGAGTTTTGGTGCATGTGAGTGTGTTTGTGCATGTCTGAGTGTGTGTGCATGTCTGAGTGTGTGTGCATATTTAAGTGTGCATGCATGTGTGTGCATATTTGAGCATGTGCATGCATGTGAGTTTGTGTGTATATGTATACATGTTTGTGCGTGTGCATGTGAGTGTGTGTGGGCATGTCTGAGTGTGTGTGCACGAGTGGGGGGCATGTGAGTGTGTGTGGGTGAGCGTTTGTGGGCATGTGTATGCATGTCTGAGTGTGTGTGCATATGAGTGTGTGTGGGCATGTCTGAGTGTGTGTGGGCATGGGCGTTTGTGGGCATGTGTATGCATGTCTGAATGTCTGAGTGTGTGTGCATGTGAGTGTGTGTATGTCTGAGTGTGTGGGGGCATGTGTATGCATGTCTGAGTGTGTGTGTGTGTGCGCACATGAGTGTGTGTGCATGCATATATTTGCACGTACCTGTGAAGGGACGGGAGAGGCTGGGCTCAAGCAAAGCCCAGAAGTGGGGCCTCCTCACGCAGGATGTGGCTGGACCCTGGTGAGGCCCAGGTCAGAGACGAGCGGTGGGGCCTGCAGAACCTCAGGGTCTACAAGGCAGACAGCTCTCTCTGACATGGCCTGAGAGGACCCATGTCAACAGCAGAAGAATGAGGGGTCCTTCCCTTGAGACAGAGCAGCACTGGGGTGCTGGGGTGGGTGCAGAGGAGGCTGCAGGGCTATGTGGACCAGTCCTCTTTTTCTCACCTTGGAGGCCCCAGCCAGAGTACCTCTGAGGGCTCAGCACTGAGGCCAGCCTCCAAGGCCATGTTGGCCCCACTTCCTTCCATACACCCTCCCACAGCTGATCCAGGAGGCTGTCCCCACCTCATGTGTGTGATGCCTCCACCACATCCCACTGTTGCCATTCTTGACCAAAAGCCTACAGGAAGCCCCTGACCCTGCGGTGGCCACCCCAGGCTCTGTCTCCCTCTCCACAGGGGACCTGGGCCTCTGAATCCTGAGCCCAGGACTGTGAGCACACTGCACCATGCTTCTCAGGGCTCTTCTCGCCTCATCCACCCAGCAAAGGACCAATGAGACCAGTCCCCTCCAGCCTGCATACTCGGAAAGCCCTGTCCTCACACTTCCATGCGTCCCCACTGAGAGCTCCTGGCCCACTCAGCAGCTCCCATGAGCCAGCACCCTCAGAAATGCCCACTGGGCAGGGACAGTTGAGGGGAAAGGAGCCATGGCTAAAGAGGATGAGGACCAGGGGCTCCCACCTCCTCAAGGGACCAGGAGAAACATGGGCCCGGGCATCTTTATGATCTGACAAAGGAAGTCCTGGGGCTGGGGGCCATGGGCAGTGTGGAGGTGCTACCCCTCAGACTCCCACCCTGGACTGAACTGGCCAGTTAAATGCTTTTTTCCATAAAGTGTTTTAGACAATGTTCAATGTTTCCTATTAGAATTAACAAAAGTACAAATGAGAATGTTATACTTTTTAAACAAAATGTTCTCCTGGAGCCAAGTGAACTCACTGTTCTATGACATTCTAGAGTGGGCCCTCCCAAGCCTGTGGTCCTCACAAGCACACACAGCCTGGGGGTCTCCCTTGGAGTAGCTGGGGGCCTAAAATGCCTACCTCTCCGTCAGCCCCAGAGCACTCAACCACAGCACTACCAGAGCTGGACTCTGGATTTTCAATCAGAGCCTACATATGACTTTTCTGAGCAGGAAGCCACTGTCCAGTCCCCAGGAGGAGACACCAGTGCCTGTCACATGGACTGCAGTCAGGAACCAAGAAGACCAGATGATCAGTCCAGTCTCAGAGGTGCCCCAGAGCATTTCAGACCATGGGCGGTCAGTGGTACTGCCCCACGAAGACCTCACAGCCTGGGAGGGTGTGAGCAGGGGATCCCTCACCCACCTGCTTGGGGAGGTATGAGGAGGGAATCTTCCATCCACCTGCCTGGAGGTGGGTGAGCAGGGGACATCCTTGCCTGCCCAACTGGAAGGGGTATGAGGAAAGGATACCCCCACCTGTTTGGGGTCACCTCTGGAACCTCTCTCCAGGGCCAAGGGGTCCTCATGGGGTATAGGGGCCAGACAATGTCTATGGCTTTGGGGTGCCTAGAAGCCTAAAGCCAAGCTCCAAAGGATACACAAGGTATTTGGGTTTGTGACGTTTAGGGGTGCATCTGCTCTCTCCTGGGTACCCCATTTCACTGTCCTCTCGGTGCCCAGCTATAGAAGGATTTTGGATGTGGGTCTAGCAGCACAGCGCAGCAGCACAGCCCAGCACAGCAGCACAGCAGCACAGCCACCCAGCCCAGCCCAGCACGGCCCAGGCCAGCACAGCCCCACAGCACAGAACAGCACAGCAACCCAGCACAGCACAGCCCCACAGCCCAGCACAGCCCCCCAGCACAGCACAGCCCAGCACAGCACAGCCCCACAGCCCAGCACAGCCCCCCAGCACAGCACAGCCCAGCACAGCACAGCCCACAGCCCAGCACAGCCAGCCCAGCCCAGCAGCACAGCACTGCTAAGCACAGCAGCACAGCCCAGCCCAGCAGGTATCTTGGCTCTCTTAACCACTTAAGCAAGGAGACTGGCGGATGCTGGTAGGCTAGGGAAGCCCCTGCTTACTGGGCCTGTAAAGTAATCCAAGGTCCCCGGAGACAAAGGGGACATAGAAGGGAGGGGGAGCTTCTGGGAACCCCCCAGTCCCATGTAGGACCCAAATCATGCTTCCCACCTCCATGTGTCCCCCGTTTAATTGTCCTTCAGTGGCTAGGGTCCTGAACACTGGGCTTTTAGGCTCAGAAGCCATCCTGCCACCACGTCCTCAGGGTCTGGCACAAAGAGTACTTCAGATCTTAACACAACAGCAGGGACAGCTTTGACAGGGAGGCTGCCTTGTGCCCAAGGGGACAGGGGGTGGGCAACAGTGAGACCCTGCAGCATGGCTGTGGACTTGAAGTTCACACCCACACAGGGCCAGGCAGGGACCCAGAGCCTCTCACAGGTGGCCGAATGGGACAGTGGTGAAAGCAAGGTAGTTTATAGCCAAGAAGCATCTACCTGCAATTGCTGTGAGGACAGCCTCAGGTGTGGGCCACTCGCCTCCAGCAGGGGCCAAGGGAGGGCAAGGCAAAGGGACGAGGAGGAGGAGAGTCAGGGGCCGGGTCTAAAAGGGAATTTCTGCATTGTTTTCGGCCGTCCAGGTGCCTGTGGGTTTCCCAAACTTCTCTGCTTCTTCCTGTGTCAGTTTTTTCCAGACTCAGTCATCCTTCACTGGACCAGTCCACTGCCTGGTGACCCTTGGTGAGGGGCCAGCTCTCTGGAGTGGGAGACAGTGGGCAGCTGCTCTCCCTGGTCTGGGCTCCCTCAGAGGAGCCTCTCCAGGCAGCACTGGGCAGGCAAGGTGTGAAGGACTGGGTCCCGGTCACTCAGTTTTCAGTGTTGCTCCCACTTGTGTCCTCTCCAAGCTCTCTCTACCCTGACCCCCACATTCCCCAAAGTCCTCAGGCCACACTGCTGTCGCTCTCTGCAACTTCTCACTTCTGCCTGTGTCCCAAGTGCAGATTCCAGGAGAGCTGCCTGACACAGCTCTCAGTCTGGTCGGGGGTGGGGACGGTGGTGGTCCCTGTTTGTTTGTTCAGAAGCCCCGGTGCTTACCCCACTCCTGACCCATTTCTCCTGGATGTGGAATCAACTGCCGACACCTCAAGCTCCCTTCTCAGGGCCACATGACGCCCCATGCAGCCATGGGGGAGGCAGGGACCAGCTTCAGTGGGGAAACCAAAGCTCCAGGCCTTCTGGACACTCAAGAGGCAGCATCCCCACCACCATGTACTGAGGGTCATTTCCAAAGACCCTGGATCTAGCTGCCCCCCCTTCCTGCAAAGCCAAGGGCCCTGGACCCCCATCTGGAGAGCAACCTCAGGTGCTGAAGAAATACCCAGCTGACTGACCAGGGCCCAGGGTGGACAGAAGAGGTCAGAGATGAGTGTGAGAATTTAATGAAGAGATGGCTCTGCTCCAATCAGACTGTGTTCCCAGACTTGTGGGGATGAGGGGACATCTGGGGACAGATGGTGAAGAGAGCCCCATGCCCTGGTGGGCTCCAGTCCCTGGATCATGCTGGACCATGGACCCCAAGGAGGAAGGTGAGGCGTGTCTTGCCATAGGGTCTCGTGGACAGGCCTCTTGTTGGTCAGCTCCGCTTCACCTCTGCAGTGCAGACCATGGTCAGCAGGCAGGCAGACCCTCCTTCACCCTGTCCCCCAGAGGACCCCTCAGCAGATCCCTTACCATTCAAGATGTGGAACTGGTCTGCGGACTCACAGAAACCTGGGGACCCAAGGAAGGGTCAGGGGAGTGGGCAGGCTCCCCTAGTGGCCAGGCCCTCCCCTGGGGAGCAGCAGGGACAGCCGACCGTCGGATGGATAGTGGACTCACCATATTTGGGGAAGAAAATTATGTGGCTGTCGGTCATGTTAGCGGCCTGGACCCGCTGTTCAAATGTGTCCAGAGTAGAGTCACTCACGGGGATGGAGCGGGCTGCAGCGACAGCAGGGACACTGTGCAGACCCAGCTTCACGGGCTGGGCAGTGCCCTGGCTACCATCTCTGCCCCTCCACCCTCCACCTAGGCCTCAGGAGTGGGCTGGGGGATGGGTTTGGGGAGTGGGATCATGGTGTCAGGATCTGGGTGCAGGGTCAGGACATCAAGGTTGAAGTATCATCAGGGTACTGGGTGCCAAGCTTGGAGTACTAGGGACAAGTACTGGGGTGTCCAGGAGCCTGGGTATGAGCCTGGATTAGGCACAAGGGTAAGGAGGGCATGATGTCCACATGGCAGGTGTGTCCAGGCACCCTCCCTGTGGTCGTGGGTGTGAACAGCCCCAGGCTGTCCTGTGGAGGGTGTCACCTAGTCTGGGAGGCCCAGAGGCTGCACGCACCGTACAGCTTCACCGAGAGCTGTCGTGCCTGCTCCAGGTACAAGATGGCGAAGTCCTGGTAGTCTGTCTCTCCAACAACCACATCCACAGGGCCCTTAGCGCCACGGGCTAGGGACAGAGCCACATCAGCACTAGCCCCCACCTGGCCCCCACCACCCACCTCTGTGGCCAGCCCCACCTTGGAGCAGGAAGCGTCCAGGGACTCCAGTGCGTTTGTAGAGTTGCTTCACCTGCCAACAGATCCCGTCCCTGGGTGAATGCAACAGAGGGAAGGCTGGGCAGCGCCATTGTTGACCGCTAGTCCAGGCCACAGGCGAGGGAGGGAGGGATCAGGACCTGGGAGTGGGTTCAGGAGCTGGGCCTGGAGCTTGAAGCAGGGGTTGGGAGCCGAGACCAGGATGGAGATCTTGGCTGGGGACGAGAGCCCGGAGCCCTGGATCAGGGAGCCTGAAGGGGGTCGGGAAACCGGGCGGGCACTCACAGCATTCGGAGGGTGCTGACGGCCATGTCTGCATCCTGGGGCGAAGTGTCCAGCCTCGTGGCCTCCGTCCGGTGGCTTTCTTCTTGCAGAAAGCGACACTTGGAGGCCACAGCCACGAGGAACCATGTCCCTGCAAACTGAGGCCAGGGTGTGTGAGGGTGACCTGTGGACCAAAGAGCCGGCCGCCTAGGTCCAGCCCCGCTGCCCCGTGGCTACCTGCTCGGTACTGAAGTCAGCTTTGGGGCGGATAGTACTGATGGCCGATGGTGGTTGAGGGCGTCTTCGAGGCCTCTGGCCCAGTGAGAGGGGGGTGAGGAGCAAGGCCAAGAGGAGGGTGGACCTGAGGGGCAGCATGGTGGTGGCAGCCACAGCGGAGCCGGGACTTGCCACGTCGGGGTCAGAGTACACAAGCTGCCCACAAGCCCCGACTGGGGGAGGGGTCAGACCAAGGGACAATGACAGGTCCGGGCCGCCCTCCGCCTACGCACTGCCCCACGCAGGGCAGGGTTCCCCGGTCTCCGTGCCGCCCTGGACATTTGGCCCTGATCGTGTGCTTCCTGGCGGTGACAGCCGCCCATTTTCTGCCTGCAAAGCCCTGCTGACCTCTGGCCCTTAGAAACACCCAGACCCTCGGCTTCCCACACGTGTCTCTTAGAGGCCAGTAAGCCTGACGGGAGGCACTGGTCTCCTCCTGGCGAGGTCCCCGGGCCAGCGCCCAGCCTGCCCACCACGCCGGTGCGCGCCGTCCTCCCGCCCGCCAGGGGCGCTGTGGCGAAGGGGCCGCAGCGCGCAGGCGCACAGCGCGCAGACGCGGCTCGGCGCTCCGCGCATCGATGTCTCTGGGCTCGTGCCGTCGAGCCTCGGAGTCCCCGCTCGGTGGCCGCGGCCGGAAGTGGGCGCCCAGCGGGGCTGCAGGCGGCGGGAGGCGGCCGCGGTGAGTTCGCGGAGAGGCCGCCGGTGCGGGGCCGTTGAGGGGTGCGGGCAGGTGCGGAGGGGCCGCCCCGCACCCCAGCCTGGGCCGGCTCGGGCCCTGGGCGGAGCGGTTCGCGAGGGGCAGGTCGCCCGTGGGGCAGTTCCGGGGGTCAGTTCCCGGGCGGGGGGCAGCGCACTAGGGGGTTGAGTGCTGGCCGCCCGCGCTCCCAGCCCGTCTGGCTTTCAGAGCCGTGGGGACAATGTCACGATGGACGAGGGGGGCACGCCCCTGCTCCCCGACAGCCTGGTCTACCACATCTTCCTGAGCCTGGGCCCCGCCGACGTGCTGGCCGCCGGCCTGGTGTGCCGCCAGTGGCAGGCCGTGTCCAGGGACGAGTTCTTGTGGCGGGAGCAGTTCTACCGCTACTACCAGGTGGCCCGCGATGTGCCCCGACACCCAGGTCAGCGGCGCCCCGGGCGGGGAGGGGAGGAGGCCCCATGGCCGCCCGTGACCGCCCGCGACCGCCCGCAGCCGCCACGTCCTGGTATGAGGAGTTCCGGCGGCTCTACGACGCGGTGCCCTGCGTGGAGGTGCAGACGCTGCGGGAGCACGCAGACCAGGTCCTGCACCTGAGCTTCTCCCACTCGGGGGCTCAATTTGCGTCCTGCTCCAAGGACTGCACTGTGAAGGTGAGGCTGGGCCCGGGGCGCGTGGGCTGGGTGCAGGGTGGTGGGTGAAGGGGTGCAGGGCGCAGGGCGCAGGGAGGTGGGGCAGGGCGGTGGGCGCAGGGCGCAGGGTAGTGAAGCGGGCTGGTGGGTGCAGGGGCGCAGGGTGCAGGGCGGTGGGTGCAGGGGTGGTGGGTGTGGGGCAGTGGTTGCAGGGGTGGTGGGTGTGGGGCGGTGGGTGCGGGCTGGTGGGCGCAGGGGCGCACAGTGAGGGCTGGTGGGTGCGGGCCGGTGGGTGCAGGGCGCGTGGGGCACGGGGTGCAGGGCGCGAGGTGCACAGCAGTGACCGGCCCCCTGTGCAGATCTGGAGCAACGAGCTGGTGATCACACTGCTGCACAGCACGGACATGCGGCCTTACAACTGGAGCTACACGCAGTTCTCCCAGTTCAACGTGGATGATTCACTGCTGCTGGTGTCTGGCGTCTTCCTGGGCCCTCACAACTCCTCGTCGGGAGAGATTGCTGTCATCAGCCTGGGTGAGGGCCGCACTGTCCCCGCTGCCCTCGCCCCGCTGGTGCCGCACCCTGACCGTTCCCTCCCGCAGACACCTTCACCCTCCTGTCACGTGTGCGGAACAAGCCCTACGACGTGTTTGGGTGCTGGCTCACAGAGACCAGCCTCATCTCAGGGAACCTGCACCGGATTGGGGACATCACCTCCTGCTCTGTGCTTTGGCTTAACAATGCCTTCCAGGTGTGGCTGGGGGTCAGGTGGAGGAGGGGCAGGCAGAGAGGCACACATGGGCAGAACGTGGGCATGGCTGGGAGGGTGGTGGAGGGCACAGGTAGAGGAGAGGGCAGGTAGAAACCTAGGGGGGAAGCCTAGGAGGTGAGAGGGTTAGGGTGGCAGGTGGGGACCTGGGGGGAGAAGGAGAGGAGGAGGGGCAGACAGTATAGGTGCCTGGAGAGTGGTAGAAAGGGCAAGACAGGGCGGGGAGGTCAGCTCAGGAGGAGGGCCTGCCTCCACCCTGGGTGCCCACCAGCCTGGCCCCAGCAGGACGTGGAGTCGGAGAACGTGAACGTGGTGAAGCGGCTCTTCAAGATCCAGAACGTCAATGCCAGCACCATCCGCACCGTCATGGTGGCGGACTGCAGTCGCTTTGACAGCCCCGACCTGCTCCTGAATGCGGGCGCTCCCGCCATGTCCCCCTGCCGTGTCTTTGACCTTGGCGGTGGTGGCTACAGTGAGGATGAGGCCCCAGCCCCAGGCCGCGCCACGGAGGGCCTGCGGCGCTTCCTGGACAACATCCTGGAGGGGCGGGTGCAGCCCCCACTCTCGGAGAGCATGCTTGAGACGCGGGTGGCCGAGCTGCTGGCCCGCAGATGCACGAAGCCCCCTGAGCCAGCGCTTGGTGACAGGAGAAAGTATCTCATCTTCACCACAGGCTGCCTCACCTACTCGCCACACCAGATTGGTAATGGGGGCCCCATGTGGGCGGCTGGGCCAGGATGGCCTCCTACTCTGTGGGCCCAGGCTCCCACGAGTGGCCCCAACTCCCAGGCCTGCAGGGCCTGGTCCCCAGGAATGCGATCTGTCCAGGGGCCTGGAAGGGGCCGAGTGAGCTGGGAGCCTGGCCACGGACTGGTAGTGACCTGCCCCCACACTCGCAGGCATCAAGCAGATCCTGCCACACCAGATGACCACTGCAGGGCCGGTGCTGGGAGAGGAGCGGGGAGCAGATGAGTTCTTTGACTCTCTGGATCACGTCATTGATGTGCATGGCCACGTCATTGGAATGGGCCTGTCACCTGACCACAGGTGGGTCCTGGAGGTGGTGGGGTCGGGCGGGCTGGCCGCGGTCCTAGCTACGTGTCCCTGGCCAGGTACCTGTACGTGAACAGTCGCTCATGGCCCAGTGGTGCGGTGGTGGCTGACCCCATGCAGCCGCCGCCCATCGCAGAGGAGATTGACCTGCACGTGTTTGACCTCAAAACCATGAGTGAAGTGAAGCGGGCCCTACGTGCTCACCGCGCCTACACGCCCAACGACGAGTGCTTCTTCATCTTTCTGGATGTCAGCAGGGACTTCGTGGCCAGGTGCACATGCCAGAGAGGGCAGGCTGGAGCAGGGGCTTGAGGAGAGGGCTGGGAGGGGTAACAGGCAAGAGGGGGCGGGAGAGGGAAGGGGCGCACCTGGGGCTCAGCTGGCTGTGTCCACAGTGGCGCCGAGGACCGGCATGGCTACATCTGGGACCGTCACTATAACATCTGCCTGGCCAAGCTGCGGCACAAAGATGTGGTCAACTCCGTGGCCTTCAGCCCCCGGGAGCAGGAGCTCTTGTTGACGGCCAGCGACGATGCCACTATCAAAGCCTGGCGCTCCCCTCGCACAGTGCGCGCCCTCCAGGCCCCCCGCCCCCGACGCCCCTTCTTTTCCTGGTTTCCTTGCCAGAGGCGCTGAGCGGGTTAGACAGAGTGGCCTGACCCACTGAGGAAACTGCTGCCCTGGGCAAGCTGGGGCAGAGCTGGGCAGCCACTCTGTCCAAGGGAGGGTCTGGTCAGCTTAAGGGGTCCTCTGGCACTTGGGTGACCTGACCCTATCTATGGCACAGCATCTCACTGGTGTGACACATGGCACTTGGCCTCCATTATGCTACAGACCTCACATTAGCTGCCTTCTGGCCCTTTGGTATACAGGACAGGCCACTCCTCTGGTCTCAAGGACACATAGCCCAAGCAGGTGGCCCTCAGCTTGATCTGGCCCCATGTGTGGCTCCATGCAGCCAACAAGCCCTCTGCTGGTCCATGTTGCCAGCTCACTGGGCAGCAGCAGCACTTTACCGGATCAAATGCCCACCGCCGCCCTCTGACCACCCCGCTTGGCCAGCCACCAGGGACAGAGCGGGTTAGTGTACCGCCTGGGGCTGGTTCATCACACTGGAGTGTACTGCATGTCCACCTAGACGCTTGTCACCTGTCCTGAATAAACAGCTGGCAGCGCCACCCAACCTAGTCTCTGTGCCATGTCTGTGAGGTGGGGGAGGCCCCAGGCCAGACCCAGCCTCATGGTCCCAGCCAGCACAGGAGGCAGAGACCAGACCAGACCCAGCCTCTCAGTCCCACCCGGCAAAGGGCCAGAGACCTAGGCCCCAGTGGAGGTGCTGGGGTCAAGCAAGCTGGTGAGACTGTCGGCAGCTGCCAGTTGTGTGGCCTCTGCAGGGGGAAGGGGGACAAGCCCTTGAGCACATACTGTCCCTGAGGGGAAAGAAAAACTGCTGAAAATGATGACTACAGGTTGATGAAAAATGACACCTCAAAGGAACCAAAAGTGACAGGCTGAATAGAAGCCGGAAGGAGGAGTCAGAACTGAAACGAAGCCGGAGAGCCTGACAGGCTCACCCTGTAAGTTTTCCAGGAGGGGCGGTATAGGGGGCCTGGTGTGAGAGGACAAAGGGATAAATCACAGGAAATGAGGAATGACCTTGAGTGCTTCGCATGGGCCGAGGATGGACTGATGTCAGGAAGGTGGTGAGGCTCTGGCAGTCCGTGGGATGAGGAAGTGTGCTGGTTAAAAAGGACAGCAGCCAACAAGTGGGGCTGCTCAGGCCTGTATTAGGAGGGGGGTGTCCGCTGGAGACTGGGAATGAGGCAGACTTGTCCACTCTTGTTACCCCATCTGACAGGAGATGTCCGGGCGGGAGGCGGGGAGGGACAAGGACGAGGAAAGACAAAGGCGCACAAGCAGGAATGGGATTAAAGTATCCACTGATGACAAGATTGTCTTCAAAGGAACTCCCCAAAAGTACAGAGAAATCCTTTCCTAGAACCAGTGAGTGAGTATCACTCAACATATGGATAGAAAACTCAGGTCTTTTTAAATACTAACTATGGCTGACTCTGAAAAGAATGGGAATCCCAGAACACTTGATCGTTCTAATGTGAAACCTATACTTGGACCAGGCAGGAGGCAGTCGTCAGAACA
>NW_006400039.1:1832547-1833747 GCF_000299155.1 Elephantulus edwardii | reverse complement strand
CGGCAGGTGGCTGGCTGCTGCTCTTCCCGGGTCTCTTCCGGGTCCCTCTCGCGGCGTTCTCCTGGTCTGGCGGGCTGCGGCGTGCGTTCCCCCGGCTGGCAGCAGCGTTCCCGGTCTGGCGGCGGCGTGCGTTCACCCCGGCGTTGCCGGTCTGGCAGCGGCGTTCCCCGGCTGGCGGCCTCGCCCTCGCGCTGCGTCGCCCTCTCGCTGCATCGCCCTCGCGCTGCGTCGCCCTCTGTTTCAAAATTTCATAGAACTCAGCAGTGGAGACAAGGCTTATGTGAAGAACAAGCCACCAGTCAGCCAGACAGCGCAGAAGCCAGGGCCACATTGCTCAAACATGCAAAAGCAAGTGGGTAGAGAAAGGACATTTGTTACAGCCATGCAATGCAGTCATGACGACAAAAAATAGAAGCAAAAAAAGTTAACTTTGCCTTAAAGCCTTACACTTAAAAGATGAATGGATGCAAAACAATGAAAATCCCTAGAAGGAGACAGGAAAGCTTCATGACCTAGTGCCAGCCAAGGAATTCTTGGCTCCAGAAGAATCATGGATAAAGTAATTACAGGGCTAGACATCATCAAAACGTTCCATCTTAAAAAAAAAAAGTTCCATCTGAGAAAGACACTGCTAGTACCAAATTATTACCTAAACAGTAGGAAACGTATGCAAATTACACGGCTGACAAAAGGCTTGTCCTTCAAATAGATAAACAGCAAAAGGCATGGACACGACCAAAGATGACAGGGCATTGTCAGATATCAGATGCATGCTGGTCAAAGCTGTCAGGACTTCGATTTATTACAACAGCTGACAAAAGTAGTGACAATTCCAAGGTGAGATTGAAACACACATTGCTGGTGAGAATGATGAGCCCCACGGTTTCCAGTGGATTTGAACACACATCCACTGAGTAATGCAGCACTGGTTTTCTGGGTCACTATCTCAGAAATAGGAGCTTATGTGTACACAGCTCCGTTCACAATTGACCCACATCTTTCAGCAGGCAAACAGATGGATTGCATCTGTCACTGCAAAACCGCTCAGCCAAACAGGGACCTGTTTCTGACACAACTTACTGATCGGCCTGGGATTCCCACTCTTCTCAGAGTCAGCCACAGTTTGTTATGATCCACACAGTCAAATGCCTTTGCATAATCAATGAAACACAGATAGACATTCTTCTGGTATTCCCTGCT
>NW_006400039.1:1815904-1831047 GCF_000299155.1 Elephantulus edwardii | reverse complement strand
TGCCACAAGAGAAATCCTAACTTATAAATCTGTAATTCCTTCAATTCCTGAACAAGGGTTTTCATATAATATTTGGTATAAAGTTTGGCTTCCCATAGATATCAGTGTAAAGACTAAGGTGCAAACAATTTTGAGATAACATCTCACCCCTGCAACAACAGTAAAGTTCAACAGAGCAGCAAACAACAAATTCTGGTGAGGTGGTGGAGAGATTGATAGTGAGAGTGTACTATGGAAGGCAGGATGACACATTCTCAGAAAGTTGAAAATAGAAAATACCATTTGGAGATCCAAGATGGCGGCAGAGGCGGAGACAATGTGAGCTGCGGGAGCAGTGGACCACTTGGAGGAGGGCCACTATGGCCTTCTACAGACCTCTGTTTATTGATAATTGAACAGTTAAACAGTTGATGACTGGTTTTCAGTGAAGATTGAGGCTCAACAACAGGAATTCAAGGATTCCCGAGGAAAGGACCTTATCCTGAACCCAGTGCCAGTGACAAAAAGGAAATACAACTGCCAGCTAAGGAAGCAAAGGAGGATGGAGCCTCTGGGTTCAACCAGCCATCCCCACTGGACCCACCTGGGAAAACACTTTGCAGTCCAGAGGGGAGAAAATGTCAGGAAAATATCTAACAGAACAAGAAGGCAAGCAGCTTTAACCCAAGACCACCAGTCAGGTGATAGTGTCCTCCCTTTCCCCCTTCACATCAACGCCCCTGTTCAGCATGAAGAAGCCACTGAGTCGGCATCCAGTTCCCAAATCAATAAGACAGTTGGTTTAATCACCATTGGAATATGCTCACCATTCCCCTGTAGCATCTGGTCCCCACTGGATCCTTTTCATTTCCTTCACCTGCTCCCCCCATCAACCAAATTGTGCAGCTCTGCAACTGCACCCTGCAATTTTCATCCCTGCCCATCCTCACCCTTCTGCCCCCACCCCTCACCTCCTTGTACCCCCTAAAAAATAAAAAGAAAATACCATTTGACCCAGCAATTCCACTACTGGGAATATATCCTGAAGAAACCAGAGCCGCCACTCAACATACGTATGTAAACCCTTGTTTATTATTGTGTTAATAACAATAGCAAGAGATGGAAACAACCCAATGCCCACCAACAAATGCATAAATGATGGTACAGTCACATAGTGGAATACTATGCAGCACTGAAAAACAAGGAACGCGTAAAACATTACACAACATGCGTGACCCTGGAAGACATTTTGCAAAGTGAAAAATCTCAGTCATAAAAGGACAAGTATTGCATAATACCAATGTTATAAAATAAGACTGACATGGGGGGGGTTTGGGGAAAACTAGGAAAAGAGGGGATAAACAATGAACACTGTATTAGAATAGATGAAGGACTGTTTAAAAAGAATATATAATTAAGTAGTATCTGTATGACAACAGTCCAGAAAAAGAGAGGCATAGCAAGTATTTGGAGGGAGGGAGGAAATGGCAACAATGAATAGATAAAAATCCAACTTTTCTGTTAGCTTTAATTAAAATAAAATAAAAAAATACTAAGGTGCGACTGATTCAGGCCATGGTCTCTTCAGTCACTTGGTATGAGTCAGAGCTGAACGATGAACAAGGATGACAGAAGAATCGATGCCTTTGAACTGCGGTGTTGGAGAGCACTGAACATCCCATGGACAGCCAAGAGGACAAGCAGGTAAGTCTTGAGAGAGGATGCAGCCGGAGTGCTCCTTAAAGACAACAAAGCTTCGTCCCACACGCTTTGAGCATGCCCCTCTCCCAGAGGCCTCATGCTTGGGAAGGTGGAGGGTCCACGAAGGAGCATACGAGCCTCAACCAGGTGAACTGACACGGTGACTGCAGGAATGGGCTTAAGCATGTCCGACATTGAGGTTGGCACAGGATATAATGGGGCTCAGATCTGTTGTTCTTAGGTTCGTACTCCACAGAACCTAACAGCAGTAAGGAGAATGATCTTTTTTCTGATGTTTACTCCCCTCTCCTGCTGACCACCCAGGAATGGCTCTGTGTGGGCATCTTTCTTCAGGGTATTACGACAGTGGCCTGATTTGTCTTTTTCACTCAGCACCATGTGACAGCCTTGCGAAGACAAAATGACAGCGACAGAGGCCACACTGACCAGGTGATGAGCGAGCGAGTACAGGTGTTTGATAACAGGACTCTCCTCTGAGCAGGACATGCACGCGTTTAAGTTCACCAGCCGCCTGGAGAAGCAGCGAATTGATCACGATGGTACTTGAAGGTGAAGAACACACCTCACCTAGAAGGCGGCCTGCCCACTTGTGACATTGGTGGACGTGTTCTGCAGAGCTGCTAGTGGGTTCAAACCAAGGACCTTTTGTTTAGCAGCCAGTTTTAGGGGAAAGCCCTTGGAAAAAGCCATCATACTGGAAAACTAGGTTAGAGAAAGACAGGAAGACCCTCAGCAAGATGGACAGACAAGGTGACCAGCAGGGGGCTCTCACGTGCCCAGGAAGGGGAGGACGGTGCGGGCCAGGGCTGGGACACATCTGCTCTCCAACACAGCTCCTCATGACTTCCCACACTGGTCCTGACTGGAGGCGGGGCAAGAACCAGGGACCCAGCTGACCATTTTGGCCACGTGGCCTGTTCCTGGCTGGGTGAGGAGGGTCAGGTGGGTCGGAGTCTGTGCTGCCTCGGCCTGGCCACTGCCTGCACATCCATTCTATCTTGCTTAAGGAGAGTAGAGGGCAGAATAGTGACAAACCAACTTGGAAATCCTGGTCACCTGCACTGGATTTTCTGTCATCATCCCTGTGCACTGAGACCCTAGCCAACACAGGCAGTCAGGCACAGGGCCACGTGAAGCCCAGAGGTTCGAGCTAATGCAGCCCATTTGCAGAATGGTGGTCCCTCCAAACACTAGGACTGCTGACCATGAGCAACCACTCGGTCCTGGAACTGCAGCCACCTGAACCCCACTGAGCACGACCGCTGGTCTGTTTTCTCAGACACCAGCACGTACATGGGGCCTTGCAGACAAAGGGGTGCTTCATATAACTCAGGCCAAACACACCAGCTCAGGCTCCACTGCCTTTCGGTCACGCTGCAGGGCTCAGAACTGCCAGTCATCAGCCCACAGGCCAAGGCGGGGGACAAAGAGCATGGGCTGTCTGAACACTCCGCGAGCTGAGCTGCAGCGTACCCACCACAGAGGTAGATGCAAGGACCTGCTGCACAGGCACCGGGCCACCAGAAGCTTCCAGCCAGGCCCGCAAAGCCTTCCTGGGGGATCTGGAAGCTCACAGCTTGTGCGGTCACACAGGTGGTCTGTCAGCTCTACACACAGGCCCAGGTCCTGACATCACAGGAGACCCAGGACGCCTGCCTGCCCGCCTGCCCCCTGGGAAGTCTGTGATCTCAGGCTGGTGAAATGGCCTCTGCCAGCCTCCTCCTGGAGGCTGGAAAGCACACAAGGCCGCACCTCGAGGGCAGCCTGTTCAAGAATCTGCGTGCCTGTGGGGGAAGGGGCCTCTGCTCTGCGGGGCCTGGGCAGCCTTCTGTCTGGGGAGGCTGGGCACCTCCAGGGAGCTCTGTGAGGCCGTGGGGTGGCCCTGAGGCCAATGGTATAGGAGTGCTCACTGCTCGGGGAGCACATCGTAGCAGCAGGGTGCCATCAACTACCATCGATGACACAGAGGGCAGGACTGCAGGGTGAATGGGAGAGGACGAAGCACCCTCCACCCTGTCCCTGCGTTACCATCAGTGAGCAGCTGGGTCCCGAGGCTCAGCGCTGCTGGGAGCCGACTGGACGAGACACCACACACAGAGCTCTGAAGGTTTAATGACAAGTTCTGATGGTCAGCCCACAGTGTGGCTGACCTCTCCCCCAGCCAGCGGGGCTGGGCTCTGTGCCTGTCCATGTGCACCCCAACCAGTCCCACAGGGGCCCTCCCATGCCCTGAGAGGTCAGACCCCGGGACTGAGGATCTTGTGTCCAGGTGGGCTCACAGGGGGGTGTCCCCTGGATGAGCAGCAGGGCCTGAGATTCAAGACCCCCAGCATCAGAGCCCCACACCTGGGCAAGGCCTGATGGCAGCTCCTGCGGAGACCAGCCCCTCCCAGGCTGCTGGGCATGCCACAGGCGACAGTCCGTGGTCACAGCATCCAGTCATGGCCTGGGTCCACAGCCATGGTCATGGCCCACGCTCACAGCCACGGGCCACAGCCGAGCTCCCGCCTGGCTCATCTTTGCAGCTAGCAGCCTCCTGCCCTGGGCATGGAGGTCAGGACTGTCTGCAATGGCCCTGCCCAGCCCAGGCCCTGCCCAGTGCGGCCTGGGGCCACGCACACCTGCCCGAGGTGACCACAGCAGCTCTACAGCCCCGTCAGGTCCACGATGGCTTTGATGAAGATTGCGTCGTTGCGCACGTATGAGTTCTTGGCCTCCATCTTGGAGACGGGGCAGAACAGAGGGCAGCCGCTGGCAATGTTCATGTCACTCACCGGCCGCTGGAAGGAGGAGGAGGTGACGTCTGGCCGGAAAGCATCAATCACGTGCTCACGGTTGTTCTGGTCAAGGAGCATGAGTGTCACCTGCGGGGACGGCAGGGCGTGAGCTACGCTCAGGCGTCTGCTCCTTTTTGATCCAGCACTCTGTGGCCAGGGCAGGGGCACCGCTGTGCAGATGGCTGCTGTGAGGCACAGGACCCAGCTGGACCCTCCCAGCCCCACGGCCAGCCTGAAAGCAGGCGCAGACCGAGCCGGACATGAGACCCTCAGTGCACACAGGGAGACGAGGTCCTGGCCCGTCCTAACGGTTCGATGCGGATGAGCTCTAATCAGCTCATACTGAAGGGCACAGTCAGACACGACAGGTCATGACAGGTGATCGAGGACACCTACAGAGTGTGCACGCAGGAGGGGACAGCAGGACCCACAGGGCACAGGTCTGGGAGGAAGTTGGGCACCGACTGTGGGGCGTGAGAGTGTGCCCTGACGCTCAGTGAACCCCCACAGGACGCTGTGCATGGTACGGGGTCAGCCCACGCATCGAGGGGCTTCCTATCTTCCACTGGCCCATCCAACTCTCCAGTGATGTCCAGTCACTGGCCCCCCAACAACATGATCAGATAAGCAGCACTCAACTACATGTGAAAAAGGCTGAGGTGACAAACGTGTACTAGACCCAAGTCTTCTGCGGAATGTGGGGGCAGCGGGGAGCGGGCAGCGGGGCGGGGGCAGCAAAGCGCAGGCAGCGGGGTGTAGGCAGATGTCAGCAGTCACAAAGTGCCATCTTACATGTCCTCACACTTGCCAGCCCAGGGCCCCAGGAACCTTCTCTTAAGCAACCTGCTAATTGTGGTGACCAGTGTGGCAGAAGCACGGAGGGCTGGGACACAGGACTGACACAGTGCATGCTGGGACCTCTGTATTTGTGGGCTCCTCGGCAGAAGCCCCTGGAACCGAGCCCCGAGCAAGTCGAGGTTTAGAGCCATCCACCCTGCCCGGCCACTCACCTTCTGGTTGAAGGGCCAGCGCAGGAGGGCGTCATTGGGACCTCTCATCACCACGAAGAAGAGGGACAGGTGGGTGCCCCGCCCGGTGCCGTCTCCGTTCAGGTACACGCGCAGACACATCTTGTAGCCGTACCTGCTTGTGTAGAAGGCTGGGTGGGGGCGGGGCGGGGTAAGCCAGGGAAGGACAGTGACCCCAGCCCCCTGCCCACAGAGAGGGCAAGATCAGGAGCTGGGGTACAAGGAGGGTGGGCTACGGGCAGAACCCGGGGCCCTGGCCCCCTAACACACACACAAAGGGCAGGACTGGGGGTGGAGTAATGAGAAGGGTGGGTCAGGGGCAGGACACACACAAGTGACCAGGATTGGGAACTGGGGTACAAGGGGGGTGGGCTGGGGCGAGAAGGGAAGCAGGATCGGGGCTCAGGCCCACCTGGGGAGAAGATGGCGGGGGTGCGGCCGGCCACGGCCTCCTGGCGCTTGCGGGCAAAGTCGGTGATCTTCCAGATGAACACGCCGTCGTAGGTGGTCGCCTCCATCTCCCGGACCTTCTGTTCCAGGTCGGCCAGCGCCAGGTCCTTCAGGCCAATGCTCCTCTCCAGCTGCTGTACCTGCAAGGACACAGGGCTCAGGACACCAGGCAGCACCAGGGCCCAGCTGGGGCCTGCGCAGCCTGGAGCCCACGGGAACAGGGGCTATCGGACCTGCAGAGAAGGCCGCAGAGCTCCACACAAAGCACTGCCCGAGACTGGCCCCACCAGGCTGCCCTGCAGCCACCTACACCCCCGGCCAGCACACACCTTACTGCTGAGGGCTTCGATCTTCTCCTGGTCCAGCCGGTGCTGCCGGCCACAGGCTTCGGCTGTCATGGCCACACGCTCCACCTCCCGGTTCAGGACACAGACAATGTTCTCGAACGTGGCTGTCTTCCCCTCCAAAGTGTGGCACCGCTCCAGGAGCCCTGCAGCCCCGTGGCCGGAGAGCGGCTCCCCCTCCAGGACGCGGGCCAGCAGCAGGCCCAGGTGCTCCTGCAGCCGCTGCACCTCGTGGTCCTGCTGCTGCTCTCCTGTCACCTGCAGAGACCACGCAGGCTTGGCCTCGGGACAGCCACTTGGGGACAGCCACCCTCCCACACGGGACAGCTACCTGCCCACTGCATCCACACGAGGACAGCCATCCACCCTCTGTGTCCACCCACCCTCCCACATGTGACAGCTACCCGCCCACTGTGTCCACATGGAGACAGCCATCTGCCCTGTGTCCACACAGGGACATCAACCCGCCCTCTGTGTCCACCTACCTGCCCACAAGCGACAGCTACACACCCACCACGTCCACATGGAGACAGCCACCCGCCCACTGTGTCCATCCACCCTCCCACACCTGACAGCTACCAGCCCACCATGTCCCCACGGGGACAGCCACCTGCTCACTGTGTCCACATGAAGACAGTCACCCATCCACCGTATCCACACAGGGACAGTTACCTCCCCACTGCTGTCTACTGACAGCAGAGCCACATCCTGTCATGAGCTCACAGAACAAATACTGGACACAGTAAGTGGGAATAGGGACTTGCCACCACCCACCCAGGCACAACCGTGGGAGAAGGGACCTCTTCCCGCCACAGCTGACCGTCCTGACACGGGTGGGCCCAGGATCACTCTCTTACAAGGCGGTGGGGATGACAGGCTGTGTCCACAGCCTGACCACAGTGCTGCTCGTGGGCGAGGACAGCAATCAAGGGCTCGCACAAGACCTGGAGACCACTGAGAGGACTCGGTGGGCGGGGTCTCTCTGACCCTGTGAAAGGGGCCTTGGGGGCACCAAGCCCTGGGGCCACTCATTCAGGGGTGAGGTGTCAACAGGAAGAGACATGGAAGGGACAATATGCATAGCAGATGACCACACTCACCACGTCAGGGCAGCCGAGGGCTTGGAAACGACAGGGCACTTTACACTTGCCACAGGTCCTAACGTGGTCCTGCAACTGGACACAGTCACCTTCAGTTTGCTCGCTGTCCCCACGTACACAAGCGAGAGCCAGACAGTGGCTACCAACTCAGATACTCATGTCACCAGCCTGTCACACAGCCTGTCCCTGGCCACGCCTCACAGCACTGACTTGTCCCACAGCCTGTTCCTGGTCACTTCTCACACCTGTTACCCTGTCTGTCCCCAGTCATACCTCACACCTGCCACTCAGCCTGTCTCCCGGTCACATCTCACATCTGACCCACAGCCCGTCCCCAGTCATATCTCACAGCACTGGCCACAGTCTGTCCCTGACCACATCACAGTGCCAACCTGTCTCAGCCTGTCCCCAGTCACACCTCCCAGTGCTAACTTGTCAGACTGTCCCCCATGTCTCCCTACAGGGACTCCTGAGAGCCAGGCAGTGACCCTGCACTGACCAGCCGGCTAACCCCGGCAGCAACTCACTTTCTCCCGGGGGACAGTCTTGCTGCCGCAGCCCTCACAGGTCAGGGGAAGCTGAGGGCAGATCTCCAAGTGTGCCTGTGGGGAAAAGTACCAGGGAGCATGACCGAGTGACCCTGGGGAGGGTGACCGACCCTGGGAGAGTGACCGACACAGGGGACGGCCACATGCAGGCTCAGCCTATGCGGATGCAGCTGGGCCTGCAGGCCTTCTCCTTCCCGAGAGCCCCAGGGCAGTGCAGGCCAGGATACAAAATAACCTGATCCACACGCTGGGGAAGGGACACAAGCAGCCCCATCCACTCAGGTCCACACACAGGACCATGAGAGGAAGTGAGGTTGGGGGCCTGGAGCAGCTGGCAGGGCCAGTATCCAGCCAGAAACAGGGTGAACTGATGACCGGGACAATCTGAGCCTTGGCCACAAGGGTACCTGCCTCCTGGAAACCCAACGCAGACCTCAGGCAGGATCTGTGGTTCCGGGGATCTGCCTTGAGCACAACCCAGTTAGGCCCACAGGAGCTGAGAGGCCCTCCACCCACCCCCGGGGCTGTCAGCACCCCTCCTCATTCACAGAGACCTGCCTGGGCTAGAACTCCAGCAGGCCGGCCCCGCCCCCTCACCTGCAGGCCGGCCCCGAAGCAAGGGGCCTGGCAGTGTGGGCAGCTGAGGCTGCGCTCCGGGCACTCCGCCTCGGCATGGCGATCCTTCTCGCCCAGACGCACCGAGGCCTTGCAGGCAGGGCATGTGGTCAGCATGAACAGGCACTGTCCCTCGTGGCCACTCTGCAGCAGGAAAGGTGCAAGGTCACTAGGGCCACATAGGCCCCTCTCAGTCACCCCACCTAGCTCTCAGGCTAAGACCTCACCAATCACACAGCAGGGACCTCCCATGGGCATCCCCCATCTTCTCAGCCTACAGTGGGTGCTGCTTCTGCCCAAGCACTCCTCAGCCAACTGCTCCCAAGTGCTTCCTGCCAGCCCCTGACCTAGGCATTTAGCCCAAGACACAGACTGAATATGCAGGGGATCTCCACCTGTCCTTGATGCCACAGGGGAGCCCATCCTGTCAGAGACCTGGCCCCCACCTGACGCCCCTGCATCTGCAGACAGGATCTGGCTCAGACGGTGGAGGATGTGGGCAGAGGATGGAGGATGGGGCAAAGGGCGGAGGATGGGGGCAGAAGGAAGAGGCCACAGGTCAGAGGACAGAGGTCACAGCTCAAGAGACTGAGCCAAGTGGACACGTGGAGAATAGTGTGGGGCAGCCAGAGGTCGCACCCCGAGGACCCCACTGCCCACGTCCGGAGGAGTCAGTCACAGTGACGACACAGCGGACAAGACAGCCTGTTGTGGGGTCTCTAGACTCTACGAGTCATGACCAACAACCCAGCCAGACATAAGAAAGCTGTCTAAAAAGAGGTGCCAGGGACCACCAAGCCCTTCACTGGCCCAGCCATGTCCAGTTACCTCACTCCAAAGACAACAGGGCACGTGGGCCACCCACTGTGGTCCATCTCAGGTCTCCCTCCTTCTTCCTCCCCCTGACAGGCCGTGACAGCACTGATGCCCTTGGAGTCTGTCCTTTGATCCCATCTTCCAGAACACAACCTGAATAGGGCCGCCCAGTGGTGGGGGGCAGCAGGCACCACACCCACAGTACACAGTCATCTCTGCACCTCTGTCTCCAGGGGATGCCCTGGCAGGTCCCTTGGATACATCACTAGCAGGGCTGGGGTGAGTCAGACCCTGAAGCACGGAGAAGGGGAGGGCAGGGGTCACTATCCATTCCTGCCGGCACAGAAGCTATAATGCCGGACTCCCCCAGGCCACCCTGCCTGCTCCCCACTTCTGACCCTGCAGTGAATTCTCCAATCGGCCTGCTGCTGGTGGCGAGGGAGATGGGGGAGAGCCTTCCAGCTGGATGCTCAGGGCACGGCCATCCGCAATGGAGCTGGAAATTGCTCACCACAGAGAAAAACCCAGTGCAGGCTGGATGAGGCCTTCCGTCCCTCGTCCAGACAAGGAAGACCGCCGAGAGGCCTCTCCCAGGTCTCGGCCCTGCTGCTGAGCAGATGGACAGGACGCAGGTGATAGCTGTCTCAGCACTGCCGCTGAGTAGACGGAAAGGACGAACAGAGCCTGACCCACATCCAGCCAGGACCAGAGTGGGAGCAGAGCGGTCAAGCCAAGAACACGAAGCTGGCCATCGCCCAGGCTTGGGGACTTTCCGGAGCTAGCAGGGGCCTGGCCAGGGACTTTCCACTCTGCATGCCGGCAGGTGGTGCAGCCTCTCAGCCTGAGCTGGGGGCCACTCACCACTCTGTCAAGCACAGCCGGGCATGCAGGCCGAGGTGCGAGTCTGGGGACAGGGGATCTCCACTCTCCAAAAACAGACCTGGCCCTCTACCCAGCCCAATACACAGGCCAGAGACACCAACCAGACCAGCCTGGTGAGCGAGGACACTCGTGAACAGGCCAGCTGAACAGTCACTGGGCAGCCCGACTCACCCTGCACTCCCCTGCCCGCAGACGGCTCCCCTGCAGGGCGCTGGCTCTGCCCTGCCCCTCTCAGTCCCGAGGCTGACCCCTTACACTCAGGAAGAGTCAAGTTCCAGGCAAATCTTTCAGCCCCACACAAGCACAGCCAGGTCCGAGAAGAAGGGGCACTAGGGAGGCCCCAGCTCAGGCCACTTTCCTTCAGTGCTGCCGGCCTCCCAGTCCAAGGGCACACTGTCACACCTGACAGGTGATGGGTGCTCACGCAGCAATCCTGAGACGCAGCCTGGGCTCTGAGGGCCCTCCACAGGCACAACTTCCTGTGTCTCCCCGTCTGAGAGTTTACCCTGGTATTCCCCAACAGCCCCACGCAGACCTCGACAGGGCCCCTCATTCAATGTTACCTCATACTCCTTGACAGTCCCTGTCCAGGTGCACCCACCGTGGGGACAGATGGCTGGCAGGCCCTCCACTTCCCTGCGGGCAGCATTGTCTGGAAAAGCCTGGGAGAGAGCCACGCCTGGTCAGCCTGTGGGAGGCAGGAGCAGCGCGCCCCACGCCGAGCTGCCCTGCTCACCGAGCTGCTGTCCAGGATGGAGACACCCTCCTCATAGATGCCCTCCTGCACACAGGCGGCACAGTTCTGCGGCCCGGAGCTGTGGGGAGAGGTGAGACCCTCCTGACTCTTTGGGTGCCCTCGTCTCTCTGGGACCACCCAGCATCTTAAGGCCCGGAAACCACGAGGCTGTCCCCCTACCGTGTGTGGGGTGAGGGTGTCCAGCCCCGATGCCTATGGTCGCTTTCTCACTCACGCAATCTCTCCATTATCACTGTCTGTCTCTCTCTCTCACTCACTCACTCTCTCACCCCCACCCAGTCACTCTCCGGCATCTGTCCCCTCCCGTCTCAGTGCCCACCGAGGAAGACCTTCATGCCCTCCTCTGTGCCAGGCCTCCCAGGAGCAGCAGTGTCCAGCACAGCCCACGCACCTGAGGATGCTGGCCAGGCAGGAGGAGCAGTAGCGGTGACCGCACTGGGCCTGCACAGGTCGCCGCAGGACGTTGCCGCAGGCCGAGCACAGGTACTTGTCCTCCAGCTTGGTGCCCAGCAGTGTCCGGGAGAAGCCAGGCAGCAGCAGAGTCAGGGAGCCTGGGGGCGTCACACTCGCCGCCGCCATGGGGACACCACTCTGCCGGAGCCTGTGGAGGACAGACACACGTCACAGGGCTGCTGACAGCCCCTACAGGGCCCCCACAGCATCCAGACGCGGCAAAGGCCAGCTAACTCCGTCCACCTATAGACAGGGGTGCCCAGCGTGGCCAGCTGGTGGGACACAGAAGTTCCCTCATCTCCACCTTCAGCCTGCAGCCGCCGGTCACTCATGGCAAACAGGCCCAAGAGGAGGACAGGCACCCACCCTCCACCTCCTGCACATATATGGCCACACAGTGGCCTAAGCGGAGGGGCACCGCAGTGTCCCCCGGCCTGCGATGTGCTGCTGTTGCAGTGTCCCTGCCAGTGTTCTGGGACCAGGTTCTACCCTTCGGTCTCTATCACCGGTGACTGAGACCACGTCCACCAAGGAGCCCCAGGCCACTTGCTGGCCCCAAGGCAGGTTCCAGCACCCTGGCAGGGGTCTCAGCTTTCTGGCTGACCCCCAGGGGTACAGCTGCTGCCCACTGCAGATACCTCATCCCTGCGTCCACAACCAGGGGGCCCCAAATTCCCAGAGTGAAGTCAGCCTCCAAGCCTCCTGTCCTGGGAAGCTGTGTCCAGCTTCCAAGTCACTCCTCTCCCTCCTGCTCCCCAGATGCCTGGTCACTCTGTCCCCTCTTTCTAACGCAGACACAGACGCTGTGTCCCTGCTCAGGGAACCTCTGGAGGGCAGGCGCCCCCTCCCAGAGCCGCCTCTTACATACAAAGTGACATGAACCTCTCAATGGTTTCCACCTCAGAGAGGCCAGGACCACTCTTGGCAGGGCACAGTACACGGGGCAAGTGGCCACCATGCTCCGAACTCTGGCCGCTTCTGGTCACCAGCATTTTCTGGCACAGCTTGGGTGAAGGCCCCTGATGCCTCACACCAGGAGAGAGTGTGTGTGGATGGCTATGTCCAGGCCTTGGCATCCTCAGTGACTATCCAGCTTGTCAGCATGTCAGCGTCATCTGCTGGAACTGGCATCGTCACCACTGGCCCCATGCTCCACCCACGCCTCCACCCTTTCTGGTTGGACTCCCGTGGCGCTCTGCATCCACTCTTCACAGACGCTGCAGGTCCAGCGTTCAATGCTCCTCCTGTCTTCCATCTACTGCCCAGACCTCTGGTGACGCAGATGAGAAGACCACAGCTTGGTCACAGCTGAGCTGGGCTCTTGCTGGCTGCAGACAGCACCTGGGTGACAAGTCTTCGACACAATGACTTCAGCAAACGGCTAGAAGGCTCCCAGCGTTGACGTGTCTGAGACAAGTCTGGGAGACAGCCTGACTGCAGGAAAGCTGTGCCACCGTCACTCCAGAAAAAGGATCACGTGCAATGCAGGAAGCAGGAGACGAGGCCGTGCACGCTGCGAGCTAACAAAACCTTGTCAGTGCTAACTCAAGACTGATTACAGCCGGTCTCAGCAGGCACCCAGCCCACGCCCACGTTGGGGGGCAGCAGAGGCCACGGGGTGTTTGGTGGGGCACTACAGCTGCTCAGCCTTCTCTCCGGCCAGGCTTGACTGAGTTCCCTCTCTGTGGTGGCCATGCCTGCTTCTCTCCAAGTGCCTGGGACCAGCGGACCTGCAGAGTGTGACTCCGTGCTTCTGGGTGAGCGCACGATGGTGGGAGGGGTCTCAGTGTTCAGAAGTGTGATGGTCTCTAGGACTGGTCCAGACCAACCCCATGCACACACCGCTCCAGGCCCTGGGCCGGCCAGGACCCTCCAGGGGCAAGGGAGGGCCAGCTGGTGGTGGGGCTGGGGTGCCTGCTATCAGCCCAAGCTCCTGCCTGTGCTCACCAGGCCCTCCCTGAACAGTTAACAAGGCAGGGTTCGTGTGAGTGCCTTTCCGCAGGAGAGATGGGGTGACACGAGGCCAGGCCAGCAATCTCCAAGGAGCACGGGGCCCAGAGGTGTCAAGAACCTGTCCTAGCGGCCCTAGTGGAAGGGGGAGATGTCCCCAGATCCCAACATCAAGCTTAAGAGGAAGGCACATCTGTCTGTCTGTGGAAGCCACAGCCATGGTCTCTAGTGTACAGCTCCGAGGCCTGACGCAGAAAGCAGACTCTCTCCAAGGGCATGGGTCACCACAGCCGTTCCACACTGCACTCCAGGCCCGTGCTGCAGCTTGGTGATGAAGCGGAGACCCCATCTCTGCAGCAATGGGCACAAGCAGACCTCCTGGTCACCCCCTCCTCCCTCAGATGTTCAGACACCAGGAGGTGCTGGGGAGGCAAGGACATGAATCTCGACAGAGCAGGTCCTCTGGAGGGGTGCGGTCTGGACACAGCAAATGACCTGGCAGAGCCTGACCTGGGAGAGCCTGACGGTGCCCAGGAATGTCCTAGCTGAGGGACAGGGCAGTGCCCCAAGGTCAGCACACTGGCTAAATCCTGAAGATGGTAGGACCACAGCGTGCATGGAGGGATCCAGAAGGGTCAGCCAGCTGAGGGTCTGTCCTCTCCTCTGAGCCCCGGAGGGCAGGCAGGGCCCTCCACACCCCCATGCACAGGTGTTATGAGGCTGTGCAGAGAAGGGCCAGGAAGTGACCCTTGGGTCCTTGGCTCAAAATCCCAGCAGTTCTGGGGTTCATGGTGTGAGAACTGGACATCCACATGCTGTTCACAGAAATACGGGGCTGGGGCCTCTGCCAGAAGGCAGCAACGGGACCCCCACACACCATAGCTCAGCGACGACATCCCCAGGCAGCAGGGCCAGGACTAGAGAGTCACCCTGAACACCCAGCACTGTCCTCCAACTTGAAGCAAGAACAAGAGACTTGTCCTCACACCCCACGCCGGTCCCAGCCCTGCTTCTGACCCAGCCGCTCTGGCTACCGATCCACACATTCAGTTAGCTGCTCCCAACTGGCCACTGCACATACCCCACCCCCGCGCCCACACCCAGGGGCCCAAACTCCCGGAGTGAAGTCACCCTCCAAGCCTCCTGTACTGGGCCCACCTGCATGCTCATTAGTCAAAGGATACAAAGTAGACCATCTGAACAAGGACTAGGTTGGGCCGGCAGGGGAGGGGACGCCAGGTGCACTCACCTGTCACCTGGCCAAGACCCACTGCTGCAAAACACCAGGGAGGTGCCCAGAGCTGGGCTGGGGGCGTGGAGCCCATAGGTGAGTGACAAGGAGCTGTGAGGCGACCCTGGTCTCAGGTCCTGGAAGAGTCCAGGTTTGCAGCAGGGATCAGGTGCGGGGACAGGTGTGTGGGGACAGGTGTGTAGGGATGCGTTGCGGGGACAGGTGTGCAGGGATGGGTTGTGGGGACAGCTGTGTGGGGTCAGGTGTGCGGGCACAGGTGTGTAGGGTCAGGTGTGGGGCACCTGTGCGCACACAGGTGTTGGGGGACCGGGGAGCCCGCCCCGCCCCGGGGAGGAACGATCCCCCGCCCCGCCCTTCGCCCCCCACCCGCAGCACGCGGGCGCGCCCTTCGCGAACTTTCCTGCCAGGCCGAGCTCAGAGTTTCGGTTTCCGGCTCCCGGGTCCTGAGAAAGCCCGGCGGACAGGGCGGT
>NW_006400039.1:1790138-1815724 GCF_000299155.1 Elephantulus edwardii | reverse complement strand
ACTGAGCGCCCGCCGGCCGCCGCCACCACCGCCGCCGCCGGCCCGCCCCCGAGCTCGACGGACAGCGCGCACAGCCTATCGCCAGCGCGCAGGGCGCCGCAGCGGAGAATGATTGGTTCGTTCTGCCCTGCTCGCAGGCCCGCCCCTGAGTTCGCGTGACAGACAATCACAACAGCCTATAAGGAGCAGGCAGGGAGCCGTAGCTGCCATTGACTGGTCAGAGCTGTTACTACGCGCTTATTTAAATGCTCCCCGGGCCGTTTTGGAGCCGTCGTAGTGGCTTTGATGCTTTGTCCTGTTTCTGGAGCCCTTCCACCCTCCCATGCTGGGGACCCGTACCTGCAGCGAACCCCTTCGCACCTCCTTATCTCTCGCCCACCAGTGAGATGGGAACAGGCCAGGTCCTGCTGGTCCTCTGTCCTCTCGGCGGCAGTGGCGCAGGCCGAGACCCAGAGAAGCAAACGTGCCAGGAGCTGGGGTTTGTTGCTGGACACCACTGCCTGGTCCAGTGCGGCCACTAGGGTCAGCCCCAAGACGGCCAGTCCTGGCCTCTGTGTCATTGACCTGGTCACTGTGGGGCCCTTTCCCCCGGGCCAGGTCTACAGGAAGGCTGCCGTGGGGTTGGTTACATATGTTCTTGCTGTTGTTATGTGCCGTCGAGTCGCTTGCGACTCATAGCGACCCTATGCACAACAGCCCTAAACCCTGCTCTGTCCTGTGCCAATCGCACTGCCTCTGACACTCCCATCCCGATTATCCCAGTCACTGAATCAATCTAGGGAATAGAAAAGTAACTTTTTTATTCTTATGGACAGGGAAGGGTTCAGGGTCGCTATACATTGCAGGCGACTCCATGGCCCATAACAACAATAACATACTATGACAGGTTTGGAAGTAGGAGTGGCATCCACTTCCTAAACATGCCTCTGGAAACTCTATGAACTTGGATAAATGTCGACAGATGTACAGGGGCCTCAGGCCTTTTGACTCGAAGGGAATCAACAACAGCAACATATTCTAACATGTCTACATAAAAGTTGCCCGCTTCCTCTGGCTGTACAAAGGATCTGGAGTTCTACGGAAGAAAGGTAATCTCCTCTCGAAAGGTAGATCTACACTCCAAGTCAGAACTAACTTGATAGTGTTGAGTGTCTCATTTAACACAAGGCTTGGTGACCCAGGGACTCTTCTGTCATCTGCAGAAGAAAGGGGACAGAGAGGCACATGCTGTGTGCTCAGAAGCCCCACCCTGGGAGGAGCCCCCCAAATCCTGGGTACTGTTCCTGATGTGCAATGGTCACCTAGTGGTAAACCCAGAGGCTGGACCCTGAGAAGACCTGACAACCTCTGTCCATAAAGGGCAGCCTCGGAAACCCCTGCGTCACCTGTGGTCATCAATAGCAGCCCTTCATGGAATGTACCAGAAAGAAGCGACCCCTGAGGTGATCTCACAGAGCCTTCAGGGTGTAACAGCACATGGCACCCACCCCACACTCTTGGACTCTACGAAGGCTTTCTGGCCTCCAACAAACCCAGGTGTCCACTCACTCTACCACTGATTCATCCAGGTCTCAGCGTAGGATGTGACCAGGTCCCACGTGTCTCTATTACCATGCCGTCAATGCCCTCATTTGCTCCCTCACCTGGTTAAATAATTAGGGCAGGCTGGGGAGACTAGAGGAGGGAAAGGTCCCCAAGCCCCTGAATGGTACCACCATGTAGAATAGACCCAGTGCCCTTGGGAGAGGTGAGCACAGCCTGGGGGCCCTTAGAAGAGCTGACTTTAGTGTACAGCATGGGGGCCCCGTGTTGTTTTGTTATGTGCTGTCAAGTCACCTGCGACTCATAGCAACCCTATCTACAGCAGCTCTGAAGCCTGCCCTGTCCTGAGCCAATCTCACAGACTCCAACACACCTACCCCCATTGCCCAATTACTGCACATATCATCCGAGGTCCCTCCACCCCTCTGAGCATGATGTGCTTCTCTAAGGACCAGTCTCTACTGGTCACGTGCTCAAAGTATGTGAGACAGAGCTTCAAATTCCTAGCCTCCAAGGAGCAGCCTGGTTTCACTCCCTCCAGGACAGACCTGTTTGTTTTCTTGACAGTCCATGGTATGTTCAAGACTCTTCTCCAGCACCACAACTTAAAGGCATTGATTCTTCTTCTGTCATCTGTAGTCATTGTCTAGCCCTCTGATGCATAGCAAGCAACTGCAAAGACCATGGCCTGGATCAGGCGCACCTTAGTCTCTAGACTGACATCCTTGCTTTTTAGTACTCTAGAGAGGTCCCTGACAGCAGATTTCCCAGTGAAATTGGTCTTTAAATTTCCTGACTTCTGGTGCCCTTAGAAGGACTGGTTTTAGTGTATAGCATGGGGGGCCCTTAGAATGGCTGATGTTAGGGTACACTGTGGGGGGCTTAGAAGGGCCATTGCTAATCTTGCTCAGAATAAACCTGGTTTAGATCAAGGCCTTGTTGGAGTGCTAGACTGAAAGTGTAGGCCAGGCCTTGGTTAGAGCGGGAGGTCAAGGGGAGAGGTCAGGAGGCAGAAATGAGGACAGATGTAGAGTCAGCTCTCCAACAGATCTGAGAGGGGGAATCAGAGAAACTTGACAAAAGATAGACAGAAAGCAAGTGTAACGATGAATGACTGGAAACCCTAAGTCTCTGCAAACTTTCATTAAAATTAATAAGAAAAAAGAAAAAAATAGACAGTTGGAGAAGCCAGAGATGAAAGACTTCAAGATTCTTGAGTGACTTTTTTCAGTGCAAGTGAAGCTTTTAAGCAAAATCTTCAAATTATTAACAGGTTGCCATAAAACATAGTAGCAGGTACAGCAGAGAATATTTCCTCAAGAGCATTCTCTGAGGACAGTTACCAGTGGATTAAAAGGCCATTTACCCAGAGTCTCATTACCAGGGCTTTGATTGTCAGCGTGCAAGTCTTCTCACCAAAGCTACCATCAGTCAGTCCATCCCCAGGTTTCCTGACCCAGAAAGACTGGGTGGTCCAAAGATGCTGCTTATTAAACGTCTTCGTTCATCCACTTGGTCACAGTCCTCTTTCAACTCTGCAGATTTATTCCAGTAGAAACCTCAGGGTCAGTCCTCCCCAGAAAGGAACCAATGAAAGAGTGGGTGCCAGCGAGCTCTGGTGGCTTAGTGGCAAGAAGCTGCACTGCAATCTGAGAGGTGTGCGGTTCAAATCCACCAGTTGCTCTGCTGGAGAAGGAGGGACAATCTCCTCCTGTACCAGTCAAATCTGATTTGACGGTACACACACACACTAAAAAAAAAAAAAAGTGGGTGCCACTGAGTTGAGGGCGCATGTAAGGCTTCCTGGGGCATCTGGGATATCTTGGGAGCTTTATTCTGGGCCAATGAAATATCATCATGGACAGTGCAAAGTTCAGGTCCACAGTTCTTTGGTGTCACTCACACCTAAAATACTAATTAGGTTATGCCTGGGCTCAGCAGCCTTTTCCAAGTCAGCTCTGCTTCTGGGTTCCGATGGCTCATGTTCCATCAGACGTGAACTTCTGCCTCCTCTAGCTCAGTGGTTCTCACCTTAACACCCTCTCCCCCAGGTTGAAAGTGTTCTATTCACGCCAAGGAAGGAGGGGGTGCCCAGGATCTGAGGCTTCTCCTCCAGACAGCAGAGATTTGATTGTTGCGAGTGGTCTTTTGATCCCAGCAGCCCGCAGGGACGCCCTAGTGCTCAGAGGTGATCAATCAGCAGCTGCCGCCCCCTCAAATGCCCAAAGTTGGCCAGCCTGGTTGTGACAAGTACCCAGAGTTTGAGACAGTTCATTAGAGCTGGACTCAGGGCTACTTCAGCCCCACCCCACATCCAGAAGTGACTTCCGGAGTCAAGGTCTTACCTGCTGGACGGGAAGCAGACACTGTTCCTCTAGTCTGTCTCTCACATGTACACACACATACCCACCTCCAGAGTCCACTATGGTCTGGCCACACACATCATCAATGTCAGTTCTAAGGTGCTTGCTGAGCTGCCTCTATGTCCTTGGGCTCCCCTGTCCACAGACATGCTCATTCATTCCCACTTGCACACACACACTGTCCACGGTGTATACACCCCCCCAAGTCCACTGTGCTCACACACACACAGACACACTGTCCACGGTGTATACACCCCCCCCCATGTCCACTGTGCTCACACACACAGACACACTGTCCAAGGTGTATACGCCCCCATGTCCACTGCTCTCTCTCTCTCACACACACACACACACACACACACACACTCTGTCCATGGTGTATACAGCCCCCCATGTCCACTGTGCACGCGCACACACACTCACACACACTGTCTCTAAGGTGTATATACCTCCCACGTCCACTGTGCTCACACACATTGTCCATGGTGGTCATACACACATCGTGGGCATAGTGGACACACACGTTGTCTTCTCTGGTCACTCATATGCACCGTCTCCATGGTGGTCACGCACTCCTGTGTCCACAGTAGTCAGGTCATAGAGTCCTAAGACAGGAATCTCTATAACTTGAGCCCCTGTCACTCCTGACTTGCCCCTTGCCACTGTCTCTGCATGGCCAGGACCCTGCCATTTCATTTCAGAGGTTTCTGATGACATAAGATCAGAGACGGGCAGCAGCCAGGGAGCATGTGACAGACTTACAAAGCACCCACATGTCCCCCTCGGGGACAGGTGTCACGTGTGAATGGTGGGGTCAGGCTGTCCCTCAGGGTCCTGCTCTGCAACCTTCTAGCTGTCTTCTTATTTCCCAGGCACCCAGGGCGTCACTCGGCCAGGAAGGTGACTCATCAGGCATGCGGGGATTCCCAGACGCTCTTCCTGCCACCCACCAGCCACAGGGAAAGCCCCTAGACTGGCCTGCAGCCCTCATCCCAGTTCAAGCCTGACACCATGGAGCCCCAAGAGAGAGACAGTACAGGTCCCTGCCACGTCCATCTGTGCCTGCCCACCCCCACTCCTCAGCCTCAGGTACCTCCTCTTCTCCTGCACTGTGGTCCGAGGACAGCCTGCACTCTGTGTGAGCCGTCCTCAAACCTGCAGCACCATCTCTCACAGTCTGGAGGGCGGCCATCTCCCAAGGCAGGTGCTGACCAGCCCTCCTCTCTTTCTGTAGGACAATGAAGGAGACCGTGTGACTCTCTGGCCAGATACCTGACAGCACTTCCGGGAAGAGGCAGCCAGCCTGGCCAACACCTCTCCTGGAGAGACTTTTCCTGGACAGGAGTGCCAGCCCCCTGCCAGCTGCTCAGAGCCCCACCCTGGGCACTAGGGACCCTCGTAGGTGACCTGATGAAGGAGAGGCCGAGGTGGTGGCTCCTGCAAAGTTCTCACTGTTTCCACCGTGGGAGGGGCAGGGCTTCAAGTCCTAGGCGGCTGGGGTGCCGCCCCGGGAAGCCCCGGGCCCGAGTTGTCAGGCACTCCAAGCTGCGTGGATGCTCACACTCGTATTTGTGTCCGGGCACGAGAGGCCTCAGTGCGTAGGTGGCCTCTCTTCTGAGGCACCTCTGGGTGGGCACGGCCCCTGGCTCCCGGTGAAACACAGGAAGGGCTGCGATGAGCAGAGACGAGGAGTGCATAGGTTGTTTAATAAAGAAGAAATTCGGAAGGAAACAGAAAGGTGATAAAATCAGTCCCTCCTGCACATTTCTCATTTTAACCCGTACGATAATGTCACAGCGTTAAACACGTTTGTGCATTAGGCGACGGCAGCTCCTGGGTGGTGCGAGCCCTCGCGTGGCTGCCGCCCAAAAGGCTGGCGGGGTCAGACCTTTGGAAAGGCAGGAACGCAGCTGTACGCTGACACAGGAAGACACGTGGGCCGGCGGCAGTTTCCTTTGTTGTTCGATTTCAGAAATTGTGGAAACCACACAGAGGTGCAAAGAAGAAAAGCCAAAGTCATGGAAAATTCCCACAGAAGACAAGCCTTCCTAGCTGCGTACTCCCGTCACCTTCCTGAAGCCTGGACCGGGAACAGCGGCGGGGGAGGGGGAGATGGAGTGGAGGAAAGGAGAAAGGAGGGGAGGGCCGGAGCCTGGTGACCCCACCCCAGTCCCAGCCCGGCCGCATGGCCCCGCCCCCTGCTTGACCCCGCCCTCCGCATGCATCTCAGGTTCTCGTCACGCCCCCGTGCCTGCGGCTCGGTAACGCCCCCTATCCGGTTGGTCACGCCCCTATCCAGCTAGATCACGCCCCTCGACGCCCCGCCCTCTCGTTTGACCACGCCCCCGCATGCATCTCGGGTTCTCGCCACGCCCCCGTGTCTCGGCTCCTGCACCGACTCGTGTCTTTCTGGTTGGTCACGCTCCGGACCAGACCACGGCCCTTGTTTGGGTTTGTGGGCCACGCCCCCTGACCCTTGACCATGCCCTTCCTCTTTCTGTGCCTGCACACGCCTATCTTATCTGGTGGTGTACTGAGTACACCTGTATTTGAATGTAACTTCAGGTCTGGAAATCTATGGATTTTAGCAGCACTGCAAATTGGAAAGCATTTTTTAATAGGGCTATACATAAAGTCTTCCTCCAATCCTGATGTTACATTCCTTTTCATAAAGCCCTATTTCCCAAACGATCTATTCTGCATATAGATTGAAAAGATGTCGTTGTTGTTGTTGTTGTTATGTGCCCTCGAGTCGCCTGTGACTCATAGCGACCCTATGTACAACAGCCCTAAACTCTGCTCTGTCCTGTGCCAATCGCACTGTCTCTGACACTCCCATCCCAATTATCCCAGTCACTGAATCAATCCACCTCATAGAGGGCCTTCCTCTCCTGCGCTGTCCCTCCACCCTCCCAAGCATGATGTCCCTCTCCAAGGACCGGTCTCTCCTCACTACATGTCCGAAGTAAGTTAGACGGAGCCTCAGAATCCTTGCCTCCAAGGAGCAACCCGGTTTAACCCTCTCCAGGACAAATCTATTTGTTTTCCTAGCAGTCCATGGTATTCTCAGTACTCTTCTCCAGCACCACAGCTCAAAGGCATCAGTTCTCCTTCTATCCTCCTTGGTCATTGTTCAACTCTCTGATGCATAACAGGTGATTGCGAAGACTATGGCCTGTATCAGACGCACCTTAGTCTCCAGAGAGACACCACTGCTCTTCAGCACTTTGGAGAGGTCCCTAACAGCAGACTTTCCCATGGCAATGCACCTTTTAATTTCCTGGCTGCTGGTGCCAAGACTGTTGCCTATGGAGCCAAGCAAACTAAAGCTGTGTACAATCTCAATCTCTTCACCATCCATTCTGATGCTGCCGATTGGTCCAGTGGTGAGAATCTTTGTCTTCTTGACATTGAGCCTCAATCCATATTGCAGGCTGCAGTCCTTGACACTCTGCAGCAGGCGCTTCAGGTCCTCCTCAGTTTCAGCAAGCAGGGTTGTGTCATCCGCATAACGCAGATTGTTGATAAATCGTCCACCAATCCTGACCCCACATTTCTCCTCATAGAGCCCAGCCTCCCGGATAATCTGTTCTGCATATAGGTTGAAGAGGTATGGAGATAGGATGTATCCCTGGCGTACGCCCTTCCCAATTTTGAACCATGCAGTGTTCCCTTGCTCTGTTCTGACGACTGCCTCCTGGTCCAAGTATAAGTTTCGCATTAGAACGATCAAGTGTTCTGGGATTCCCATTCTTCTCAGAGTCAGCCACAGTTTGTTATGATCTACACAGTCAAATGCCTTTGCATAGTCAATGAAGCACAGATAGACATTCCTCTGATATTCCCTGCTTTCAGCCAAGATTCATCTAACATCAGCTACAATATCTCTACGACCCCTTCTGAAACCAGCCTGGGCTTCTGAAAAGATATTGAAAAGATATGCATCTCTAATAGATTGAAAAGATATGCATCTCTAAGACATTCCTATCCTGATTTTAAACCATGCAGTGCTTCCCTGCTCTGTTTTGAGGACTGTTTCCTGGTCTGAGTATAGGTTTCACATAAGCACAATTAAATGTTCTAGGATTCCCATTTTCTTCAAGGTTAGCCACAATTTGTTGTGATCCACACAGTCAAATGCCTTTGCATAGTCAATGAAACACAGGCAGCCGGGGAGCTCTGGTGGCCTAGTGGCAAGAAGCTGCACTGCAATCCCAGAGGTACACAGTTCGAATCCACCAGATGCTCTGCCAGAGGAGGAGCAATATCCTCCTGTACCAGTCAGATCCGATTTGACGGTACACGCACACAAAATAATAAAAATAAAAAATTAAAAAAAAGAAACACAGACAGCCATTTCTCTGGTATTCTGCTTTCTGCCAAGATCCAGCTGACATTGGCAATAATGTCTCTAGTGCCACGACCTCCTCTAAACCCAGCTTTTATTTCTGGTAGTTCTGTCAATGTACTGTTCCAGGCATTTCTGAATGAACTTCAGAGGGATTTTGCTAATGTGTGATATTAGTGATATTGTTCGATAATTTCCACACTCTGTCGGATCACCTTTTTTTGGAATGGGAATAAATATGGATCTCTTCCAGTCAGTTGGCCAAGCAGTTGTCCTCCGGATTTCTTGGCACAACTTGGAATGTGGCATCAGGACTGGAGTAAGACTCAACCTATGTTGTGTAAACGACACAACCTTGCCTGCTGAAACTGAAGAAGACCTAAAGCATTTGCTGCAAAAGGTAAGGACTGTAGTTTTCAATATGGATTAAAGCTCAGCATCAAGAAAACAGAGATTTTCGCCATTGGGCCAATTAGCAGCACCATGACAGATGAAGAAATTGAGGGTGTTAACAATCACAGCTTGCTCGGCTCCACAACATGATGTAGATAGTTATAGAAAGGCTTCAGGACTTTTGTTCATAGGGTTGCTATGAGCCATCTCGACTCCAAGGCAATCAACAACAACAAGGCTCTACAATCAACACTCTTGGCACCAGCACTCAGGAAATTAAAAGACAACTGCACTGGGAAAATCTGCAGTCAGGGACCTATCCAGAGTATAAAAGCAACGATGCCAGTCTAAAGACTAAGGTGCACTTGATCCAGGCCATGGTCTTTGCAGTTACTTGCTATGCATTAGAGAGCTGGACAATGACTAAGGATGACAGAAAAAGAATTGATGCCTTTGAATTGTGGTGCTGGAGAAGAGCCCTGAACATACCATGGACTGTCAAGAAAACAAATAGGTCTGTCTTGGAGAGGGTGAAACCAAGTTTCTCCTTGGAGGCTAGGATTTTGAAGCTCTGTCTCACATATTTTGGGCACGTGGCTAGGAGAGACCGGTCCTTGGAGAAGGACATCATGCTCAGAAGGGTGGAGGGACAGTGCAGGAGAGGAAGACCCCAGATAAGACAGATTGATACAGTAACTGGGGCAATGGGGGTTGGTGTGTCGGAATTATTGAGACTGGCTTAGGACAGGGAAACCTTCAAAGATGCTATACATAGGGTCACAGGCGACTCGATGGCACATAACAACAACAACATGCATAAAATTACTGAGACCAAAAATGCAATCCCCTATGTTCTCTGTAATAAGCAATCAAAAGTACTAAAACAGAAATGTTTTTTGACTGATGATACTTTACTTGTTCTGTTGAAGGTAAAATAAATTAAAAAATAGTGCAACTCAGAAAGCTACTAATGGACCAGAAGCTGAGTGGTTGCAGTTTCTTACCTCACACAGCTTGAGAACCGATTACCTGGCCACACTCTGTCTTGGCAGCTTCCGGGCACTAGTCAAAGTTTCAGAGTCCTCATACTAATTCAGAGATCTTCATCTTTAAAAACTTTAAAGCTGCAATTTTAGATTTCTACTACATTTGTCCTTAGAAATTACCATCCCCAATGTGAACTAGACTAACAGGAGTTCTTTTGAGTTTGTTTTTTTCTTACAATATGAGATGGCTTAATAATACCAAGATTCTAAACAAGAAAACTTGCTATTTGTTGGGACAACATTATTTTAATTAGTGGTGGTAGCAAAAACAAATGGTTAACATGTTCAATTACTATCTTCAAATACTGATTAAAGCCATAATTAACATATACTAAGACTGATATTTATAAATTCTTCCTTTGATGAGGAGGCTGGTCAGTCTTGTTCATTTGGAATGCTTCAAATTTCACTCTCAATTTTCAAGTTGGTTAGAATTGCCTCCTCTGGCTGGAAATAGGGATCTAGGCTATACATCTTACAAGTTGTAATCTGAGAGGTTTAAGTAATTTTAAAGATTTTAACATGTTAACTGTGATAAATCTTTTATCCAGTGATGCAACATGCACAATTTAGAATATAAAGCTTTCATGGTTAATACAAGCAGCCTGAACATCCTTAAATCTGGTGTTCTCTTATAGTGGTCATGCAAAGATAAAGGAATTTGTTAGGAACCTAACTAATGTTAGGACCCTGAACCATGTTAGGGCTCGGATGAGAAAAAATAGATCCAGAGATTCTGTAGGTCTTGACTCTGAAAAGACACAAAGCTGGGGAGAAGAACACCATTCTTTGTAGAAGACCCAAAAGCAATTTAAAGCAAAGGTGGATTAAGGAACTGAAAAATTAATTCAAGTCTCAAGTTGTAAAGAAAATGGAGGGAGTGCAGTGACTGTACCAAGAAGATGAGGCTGTCAGAATTTTATGAAACAACATATGATTACTATGTAATGGTGATTAAAAAAAAGATGTAATGGTGATGAAGGGAGTTAAACTGCTGGGAAGGAATCGGTAAAAAAGCAAGGAAATCAGGAATTGATGGGATACTAACTGACATATTTCTTTTTTTAAATTTAATTTGATTATTTTTTGTGCATGTACCATCAAATCAGGTCTGACTGGTACAGGAGGAAATTGTCCCTCCTTCTCCAGCAGAGCAGCTGGTGGATTTGAACCGTGCGCCTCTGGGATTGCAGTGCAGCTTCTTGCCACTAGGCTACCAGCGCTCCCTTAACTGACATATTTCAACAAACATTCGCTGTCCTAGACGTGCTCATCAGGTTGTACAGGAAAACTGGACAACTACCTGGTCAACTAACTGTAATAGTTCCATATTTATTCCAATTCCAAAACAGAGATGATCGAACAGAGTGTGGAAATGACTGAACAATATTGCTAATATCACATGATAGCAAAACCCTGCTGAAGAAAACTGCAGACAGTAAAAAATGGGGGTGGGGAAAGAACAGAAACTCTTTTGTTTGATGTAATCCCTTGGCTGTTGAAGGAAAAGCCATCCTTTCTTGGGCCTTTATCCAGTTTGATAAGCAATGCTGTAAACTACAAGGAAGGGCAAGGTTCAATCTGCATAAACCCACACACACCTGGGACACCCCCCCACACCTAGGATAACCCCCCACACCTGGGACACCCACACACACTTGGGACACCCCCCCACCTGGGACACCATCACACACCTGGGACACCCCTACACACCTGGGACACCCACACACACCTGGAATACTGCCACACTCCTGGGATACCCACACACACCTGGGATACCCCCACACACCTGGGACACCCACACACACCTGGGACATCTCCACACACCTGGGACACCCATACTCACCTGGGATGCCCCCCAAACCTGAGATATACACCTACACACCTGGGACACCCACACACACCTGGGACATCTCCACACACCTGGGACATCTCCAAACACCTGGGACACCCATACTCACCTGGGATGCCCCCTCAAACCTGAGATATACACCTACACACCTGGGATACCCCCACACACCTGGGACATCTCCACACACCTGGGACCCCCATACTCACCTGGGATACCCCCACACACCTGGGACACCCACACACACCTGGGACATCTCCACACACCTGGGACACCCACACACGCCTGGGGCCCACAGCTGACTTTCTGGCAAGTTTTCAGAGGCAGTTAATCACACCGGAAGAGACTGCCCATCCTTCTCCTGTAGAGCAGCTGGTGGTCTCAAACCATGTGCCTTTGAGATTGCAGTGCAACTTCTTACCAGTAAGGCCACCAGAGAACAAATTAAATGAAAGTAATGTTTCTTTTTCATGGATAGATAGAAAATTCAACATTGTCAAAATAATTCTTCTATAAACAGGTCCAAGTAATCTAAGTACAGCTACCAAGCTTATTCTTTAAGGAGATAAAGACTGAAAAGAAAAGAAAAAAGGATGCACAAGGCATCACACTTTTTGATCTTAAACTCTAATACAAAACTACAGCAACTAAAAATAACGGTGAACAACAGACACTGCAGGCTAATGGGCTGGAATAAAAACTCCGTCCATTTGCCTGTGGTGAACTGACAATAAACAAGGAGACAAAACTCATCAGATGGAGAAACTAACTGGCAAAATTGGGCACTGACTTAGAGAAAATGAAAATGGGATTCATATCTCACACTTTCTATCAAAGTTTAAAGTGGATGAGAGGATTAAGGGTAAAAGTAAAAACCACGAGTATCAAACAAAATACACATACATTTATGATTAATATATGTATTTAATTTTAAGACCCAATTCTTGGAACAAGAGTTCCTCTGGGTCACCAGTTAATAAACCTTTCCTCTTTCTAGTAGAAAAAAAATGTATTTAATCATGTGTACTCAGATAAGCATAATATTACTGTATGTTCTAGGACTGCATGTGGTAAGTGGGGCCACAATCTTGGATCAACGACATGCCGTATATCGACGCTGCCGCCTTGGACATGTGGTGGATGGGCCTGCCATCCTAGAAAGGCTATTGTTATATCAATAGCATGTAAAATCGATTTATACTGTGCTTGCAGGAAAAGCATGAACTGCTGTAGTGCTTTCCCACTTGGCAGGAAGAAGGACTCAGACTACCTGCAGGAGCAGTCTCCCTACACACAGACAGAGGGAGCAGAATGTTCCTGGTTGCTCTAAGCCTTTTCTACTCCCGTTCTCCCCGAGTCCAACACCAGCCTTTTCCCACTTACCAGTTAGATGCTGGAGACTACTTGGTGATGGTAAATCCATCCTCTTGAATTATCCCAAGTTTCAGCACCAAAAATGTTACTGTTCCGTCAATGCCCTCGTTCTCCCTTCTTGTACAGGCAGAAGAATTACACCAGGTGGAAGAGACCCAGGTCCCAAGGTCGTAGCTCATACAGCAGTTTTAGGGTCTCTTGGGAGAGCAGACTTTAGTGTACGGAGCATTATCAGGTCAGCTGAAGCTTTTTATTAGAGCGCTGGGACGAGAAGAAACAGACGATGAGGCAGAAATGAGGGTAAAATAGTGAAGACAGGTTTATTAGAAAGTTACATCCCCAAAGGAATGGACCACAATCCTTGAAAGGAAACCGGGAGAGGTGCATGCTACTCAAGTGAGGTCCTGTTTATGGCCTCCTCCTTCGGGCAGGCCTTGGGGCTGGAGCTGGGCCAGTGAGAAGCAGCCATGACAGTTCGAAGTTCAAGGAGTGGTTCTCATTCTGACCCTATTATTCAATGTCATTCATGTACCCCAGTGCCCACTTCTTCTGACATCACTTATGTGTCCAAAGCACCAATTCTACACATGTCAATATTGGCTTCCTGGTTCTGAGAACTTAATTTTCCAAGGATACATTTTTGACTCTTCTTGGTTCTAATCCTAATAAGGTGGCTTAGAAAAAGAAAACAAATCCATGAGAACCAAAATTTGACCTCAAATTTATCCCACCTGTATTTAAAAACCATCTCAGGGACAACAATTTGAGGTGTTGAACACTAATGAAGGAAGACTAGATGTGGGAGGATATCAAGAATATCATTCATGAAGAATGCAAAGGGTCATTACAAAGACAGAAGACAAACTGCAATCCCAGAGAAACACGGTTCGAATCCACCAGATGCTCTGCCGGAGAAGGAGGCGCAATATCCTCCTGTACCAGTCAGATCTGATTTGACGGTACACGCACACAAAATAATAAAAAATAATAAAAAAAAAATTAAAAAAAAATTCAAAGACAGAAGACAAGACTAAGATGTCAGAAGAGAGTCTGACAAGCAACAAACACTGGCGAGGTGGTGGAGAAACTGGAACCCTTATTCACTGTTGGTGGGAGTGTGAAAGGTGCAACCACTGTGGAAGGCAGTATGGTGCTTTCTCAAAAAGTTGCAAATAGAGATACCATTTGACCCAGCAATTCCACTACTGGGAATATACCCCAAAGAGACCATAACTGCCACCCAAGCAGATATATGCACACCCATGTTTATCTCAGCTTTGTTCACAATAGCAAGGAGTTGGAAACAACCTAAGGGCCCATCAGCAAATGAATGGATAGAGAAGCTGTGGAATATTCACACAATGGAATACTAAACTGCATCGAAAAACAAGGAACTCATGCAATATTATTCAAAGTGGGTGACCTCGAGGACATTATGCTAAGTATCTCAGTCACAAAAGGACAAATACTGCACAGTGCCACTGTTGTAAAACAGGACTGACCTTGGTGTTTGGGGGAGACTGAGAAAGATGGGATAAATACTGTATATTGCATTGAAACAGATGAGGGAGAGAACTGTTTAAGAGGGATATGTTATTGGATATTCTTGTCATGACAGGAGTCCAGAGCAAAGGCTGTATAAATGGAGTTGACCTGGGGGGAGGGAGTGTAAGACAATGGAAGAATTTTTCTTTTACTTTTCCAAGAGGGAAGTGTACTAGGGGGGAGGGTTGGGATGGGAAAAAAGTACAACAATGAATGAATGGAAATCCAAAGTCTCTGTAAATTTTCATTGAAATTAATAATACATTTTTTTAATTTTTATTTTATTATTTTTGTGTGCATGTACCGTCAAATCAGATCTGACTGGTACAGGAGATTGTCCCTCCTTCCCCGGCAGAGCATCTGGTGGATTCGAACTGTTTGGCTCTGGGATTGTAGTTGCAGCTCCTTGCCACTAGGCCACCAGAGCTCCCCTAATAATAAATTTTTTTAAAAAGCAGTATTTTAGGATTGAATGTCATAAAAAATAAAAAAGAGAGTCTGAATATTGCACTAGAATGCTGAGAAGACAAAGCAAAGAGAAGAAATCAGGAAGTTAAAGAATCAAACAGAAGACTTTAAAGGGCAGTTCACAAACACAAGACAAAGTATTATAGTAAAATGTATAAAGAGCTGGAGTCAGAAAAAAATCGAAAGGGATGAACTTGTTCAGTGTTGTCCAGCTCGCAGATGCGTAACAGGGGACTGACATGAGCACGCCTGAAGCAGGCACAACTTCGTCCTCAAACTGACACCACTGACCCTCAGTAACTTAGAGTTCCTGACTTAGCGACTTCCTCAGTGCAATGTCTCCTGGTCTCCTGATTGCTGGTACCAAGTGTACTGACTGGATCCACATAAGATGGAGTTGTTGACAGTCTCAATCCTTTCTCTATCATGCTGCCTATTTACCCAGTGCTGAGGAATTTTGTTTTCTTGGCATTGATGCAATCCATATTGAAGGATGCAGTGTTTAACCTTCTGCAACAAGTGTTTCACGTCCTCCTCTGAGCAAGTAAGGCTGTAGCATCTACATACTGGAAGTTATTGATAAGTCTTCCTCTAATCCTGACACCACATTCTTCTCCAACTTCTCAAATAATTTGCTCAGCATACAGATTGAATAAGTATGGAGAAAGCTTTCCTAATTTTAAACCATGTAGTGTTCCCTTGATCTGTTTGCACAACAGCTTCTTGGTCTAGGTATAGATTTTGTATGAGCACAATTTAGTGTTCTGGGATTCCTATTTTTCTCAATCATCTCACAACTAGTGTTGCTCACACCAGATCCGGTTACGGGGAATGACGACATCCTTATACAACTGGCAAGCCACTGAGAATCACAGGCTGGTCAAGCTGCCATGTATAATGACGGGGACACATTCACCTTCTAAATCTCAGTCAGTGTTTAAGGCTATCTGAACCATTAACATTCAGAGGAGGGGATTTTGGGAATGAGATTCAGCCTAGGTGAGTTTTCACAGGGCAAAGCTGCCAGTACTGATCCACCTACCAAAGGTGGAAGGTCCTTTGTCTAGTATGCCCTAATGTCTAGTATGTCAATATTCATGTATTCCATTCCACTTTTAAAATTTTTCAGTTTTTCAACATTCAAACTACATATATTATTAACTGATGTTTGTTAATGTTTTTCCTTATTTCCTTATTTCAAATGACTTCCAATCTGGGCTCTACCACTATACTGCTATAACTCTCCTCTTTCTTTAGTGTTCATAGGGTTTTCAAAGGCCTGTTATTTAGGAAGTAGACGGCCCATCCTGCTTCCTGGTCTGTCTTAATCAGGGAGCTCCACCAAAACCTGTCCACCATGGATAACCCTCATGGCACTTGACACATCTCACTTACTGAAATGAAGAGGACTTGAAGCACTTGTTGAAGATAATCAAGGAATGCAGCCTTCGGTATGGATTGCACCTCAATGTCAAGAAAACAAAGATTCTTACCACTGGACCAATAAGCAGCATGATGATGAATGTAGAAGAGATTGAAACTGTCGAGAGCTTCACCTTGCTTGGATCCACAATTAACACCCTTGGTACCAGCAGTCCAGAAATAAGGAGACACACTGCACTGGGAAAGTCTGTAGTTAAGAGACCTCTCCAAATAACTGAGGAGCAATGATGTCCGTTTGAGGGCTAAGGTGGATCTGATTCAGACCATAGTCTATTTCTTGCCGTGCATCTGGGATCTGGAAAATGAGTAAGGATAACAGAAGAATTGACGCCTTTGAGCTGTGGTGTTGGAGCACCGAACATGCCATGGAGATAGAACAGTTTGTCTTGGAGAGGGTGCAGCGAAGTGCTTTATGGAGGCCCGAACGATGAGGTTCACCTCACATACTTTGGGCAGATTGCTAGGACGGGCTATTCCTTGGAGATTCCATGATGCTGGGAGGGTGGAGAGTCGGCAAGAGAGGAAGACTGTCAACCAGGTGGATTGATACGGTGACTGCTGCAATGGGCTCTTGTGTGAGGATGTGTGAAGACAGCAGAGGACAGAGCAGGGGTCAGGTATTCTGTGCATGGGGTCGCCGAGTCGACTCGATGGCACTTAACAGGAAGAGGTAGTGTTCCCTCGCTCTGTTTGGACAACAGCTTCTGAGTCTAGTAGAGATTTAGTATAAACATAATTAAGTGTTCTGAAATTCCCATTATTCTCAACACTAGCCATAATTTCTTATCATTCACACTGTTAAATGGCCTTGCATAGTCAATAAAACACAAGTAGACATTCTTCTAGTATTCTCTCCTTTCAGCCAAGATCCATCTGACATGATCTCCCTGCTGCCATGGCCTCTTCTAAACTCAGTTTGAACTTCTGGCCCCTCTCTGTCAATGTCCTGCCGCAGCTGCACAGTACTGAAGAATGTAGGATGAACAATGTGTATTATATACAAAGTGTGTAAGCCTGTCTTCAGGCAGTACTTAAGGGGTCTGTGTTGAGGTATCATCAAGCTAGGACTCTAGTAACTCTGTGAACAACAGACATGAGCTGTGTCCATGCTTGTGCCGTCCTCCTGACCTGTGACACGCTTGAACTCACTGGCCCAGTCAACGCGGCAATTCATCCTGCTAAGGGTTTCCTCCCTCTCTCCGACCCTCCACCAGCAAGATGCCTCCTGACCTGTGACTCGCTTGAACTCCCTGGCCCAGTCACTGTGGTAATCCATCCTGCTAAGGGCTTCCTCTCTCTGTCTCTTTCCCCAGGACTGGCTCTTCCTGACAAGGCGGGTGAGGCATGTGGGGGCAGAGACCACCACGGTGAGGGACTTGCATGCTAAGATTGAGGCTGGTGCCACAATTCTGTGAAGATGGCAGACCATTTGGCAAAATGACGGACTGCTAATGTGGCCAAGGACGGACCTCTCCACAGAGCTCCCCCAGATGGTGGGGTGACGAGTCCCCAGAACTGTGGAGCCCGCTCCTGAACACAGTGCAGTGACACGTCTGCAGAACTACGGTGCCTGCTTAGGATTAAAAAGCCAAAGTGGTTTGTCTTAACTTGCTCTTTGAGAAATAAATATGAAGGGCTAATGGCAATCTGTGTTCTTCTCCTTTGTGAGAAGATGAATCCCCTGAGCCTTGATTACAAACTAAACTGTATCTATGTTTTTATTCAGTCCCCGTTTTGCTCCCCTTCTCAAAGAACCCCAGCACTGTGAGCTGAATCTCATGGGATTAAGTTTCACACTGGCCTCTAAGGAGCACGTGGGAGGCACTTCCCTGAAAGGAGACTTGTTTGTTCTTTCGGCAGGTCATGGGATAGTCAATATTCATCTCCAACACCACAACTCAAAGGCCTCAATTCTTCCCCTACCATTCTTATTCCAACTTCAAATGCATAGGAAGCACCTGGAAATGCCATGGCTTCGATCAGGCTCCCTGTACGGGGACTGAACATGCTGTTAAACTGGCCAATCCTATGTTGCCGTCAGGTGCCATCAAGCTGAGTATGACTCACGGCAACACTATGAACAGTGGACTTGAAACCTGTGCTGTCCTGCACCATCCTTACCATGGCGACACACCTGAGCTCACGGCGCTGACACCATGTCAGTCCACCTTGTGGGGGCTTTCTCTCTTTCACTGACCCTCCGCTTTTCAAAGCATGATGTCTGAGGAATGGCCTCTCCTAGCAACATGCCTTATCCCTAGATAGTCCAGCTGCACTTTCCCTGAGACGTAACTGGGTTTGGTTGGTTTTATTTTTTCAATCATGTGCTATTCAGCGCTCTCCTCCCACACCATAATTCAAGGAATCAGTTCTTCTTCTTCTGTCACCCTTATTCATTGTCCAGCTCTCAGATGGAGAGCAAGTGTGTTTGAAAAGACCATGGCCTGATCAGGTGCACCTTAGTCTTTAAGCTGACATTATTGCTTGCCCAAAGCAATTTATCTTCTGATATCCTCACTGCTGGTCCCAAGTGTGTTGATGGTGGATAAGATAAAATCATTCCATTCATTCCCCACTTATCTTGATGTTGCCTATGGCCCAATGGTAAGGACCTTTGTTTTCTTGATGTTGAGATTAATCCCTATTGAAGGCTGACCCTACCTTAGGCTAAATAACAGCTGAGTTGGCCTAAAATGACCTCCTTTTTCCATTTACTGCTTAAAAGAGTACTGACTATTCCATGGCTTACCAAAGAATGAAGAGGGTCTTAGAAAAAAGGCAGCCAGAATGCTCCTCAGAGGCAGGGGTGGCGAGACTTAGTGTCACAGACTTGGAGCATGTGGTCAGGAGGGGCCAGTCGTTGGAAAAAGACTGAGAAGGGCAGGGGGTCAGAGAAAGACTTTCAGGAAGAGAGATTGACAAGATGTACCAAAGAGCCTGAGTCCATCAGAAACGGTGAGGATGGCACAGGACAGAGCCGAAGTTCGTTATTGACAGGGTTCATATGAGCCACAGTCAACCTGCTGGCACCTAATAATAAACTCAAAGTGTATTTCTCCCTTTGTGACCCAGATGTCAGCAGTTTAGAGTAATTCACTTTGCCAGGCAGCTCCACACCCTTTTGCCTCTGTACTACGGCAATGAAATAGAGACTACAGACATGGGCCCTCACCTGCTCTGAGGAGCTTCCCTGTGGGGTGGAGATTCAAACCCCGGCCTCTGGAAGCAGTGCTGTTTCTCCTGGTCAGGTGTCTTTCACTTGATCCCAGATCGGTTAGTTTCTCTGTCTCTATGTGATCCCGTATTTGGAAGGGCTTTCCCTCTTGGGTTTGAATTAAGTTTTAAACAGACATCTTTGGTCTTTAACACTTTAAAGAGTTACTTGATGGTATATTTGACCACTCCAACACATACTTTATTTCTTGATTTCTTTTACTATGGGTGTTGATTTGTGGATTCAAATAAAATGAAGTCAGTAACAACTCTGATCTTTCTCTATCTATCATGTTACTAGGGAGCTCTGGTGGTTGACAGGGGAAGGAGTTCCAGATGGTTCCAACCATCATGTACTTCATAGGAGAAAGACGAGCGATCTACTGCTGTGTGATTTACAGCCTTCGAAAACCCACTGGAGGGTCAGCTGTGAGTTCTGACTCGATGACAATGAGTTTGAGGTCTTTAGATCCTGATGACAGGTCCAGTAGTGAGAATTTTGTTTTCTTGATGTTGAGATGCAACCCATATTTAAGGCTGCACATATTCTTAAATTTCCAAAAGCAAGGTTGTATCATCTGCATAATGTAGCTTGTTCAAGAGCCTTCCTCCAAGCCTGACTCCAGTTTTCTTCATGTAGTCCAGCTTCTTGATTGATCTGCTCAGCATACAGATTGGAAATGTATGGAGAAAGGATACAGCTCTGACATGCTTTTCCTGATTTTAAACCATAAGTCTCCATAATGAAGGATCCAATGGACAAAATCCACCACTGATCTGGAACAGATTCAAGCCTTGAGTTGCAACACTTAAGAATTCTAAAGGCAAAATCTTGGATGATGATGAAAGCACCAAAAATAGAAGAAATGCACAGTACCAAAAATAAATGATCAACACGGAACCATTTCAGGAAGTAATATATGATAAATAACCAGGAGTAAAGAAGGAAGAAATCCAAGCTGCATTGCAAGCATTGGGGGGAAAAATAAGCCCTTAGGAATTGATGGAACATCAACTGAGGTGTTTAAGGGAACAGATGCAGGCCTGGATGTGCTCATCTGTCTCTGCTAACAAATAGGGAAGGCCTGGTCAACTGAATGGAAGAGACCCACACTTGTTTACATTCCCCAAAAGGTCATTAGCAGAATGTGGACATTATCACTAATATCACATGCAAGTAAAATCCTGGTGATGATTATTCAAAAACAGGTGGATTAGTACACCTACAGGGAATGGCCGTCACCTAAGAGGTATCACTGCCAATGTCAGATGGAACCTGGCTGAAACCAGAAAATGTTCACCTGTGTTTTATTGATTATGCAAAGGCATTTGACTATGTGGGTCATAATAAATTAGGGAGATGACTGGAAATCCCTGACTATTTAATTGTGCTCTTGTGAAATGTCTACAAAGAAGCAGTTGTCCAAACAGAAAAACGGAAAGCTAAATGGTTAAAAATCAGGAAAGGTGTGTGTCTGGGTTGCATACTTCCCCCATATCTATTTAATCTTCATGCTGAACTGGTAATTTGAGAAGCTGGACGATATGAAGCATGTAGCATCGGGAATGGAGGAAGACTCATCAATAACCTGCAGATGATAAAACTTTGCTCAAAGTGAGGACGACTTGAACTTACTGCGGAAGATTAAGGACTACAGCCTTCAATACGGATTACAGCTCAACATCAGCATCTAGAAAACAAAGATCCTCACCACTGGGCCAATAGGCAACATCATGACAAATGGAAAAATTATTGAAGTTGTCAATGATCTCATTTCTCTTGGATCCACAATCAATACCCATGAAATCAGCAATCAAGAAATCAGAAGATGCACTGCACTGGGGAATCTGCTGTGAAGTCCTCTTGAAAATTCTAAAGAGCAAGAAAACCAGTTTATAGACTAACATGGGCCTGACAGAGTCCATGACATTTTCAATTGCTTCCTATGTATCTGAAATTTGGACAATGAATAACGATGACAGATCAAAAATGGACACTTTTTCACTGATGTTGGTGAGGAGTGTTGTACCACGAACTGCCAAAAGAACAGACATACCTGTCTTGAAGAAGTGTAACCAAAATGCTCCTTAGAGGGAAGGATGGTGAGCCTGCATCTCACTTAGTTTGGGCATGTTGTCCGTAGGAAGCAATTCTTGGAGGGACATTGTGCTGAGAAAGGTAGAAGTTACTGCAAGAGAGGAAGGCTGTTACCAAGATCGATTGAGAGTGACTGTACGGACAGGCTTGAGCAAGACAGAGAAAGTGAGGTTAGCACGGACAGGGCAAGGTTCAGATTTGTTCTTCAAAGAGTCATGATGAGGTTGTAGTTGATCTGATGGCACCTACCAAGTGCAACATGGGCAAAACCGTAATGACGCAGGAAACATGAAAACATGAAAGGAATAGACAGTCACTGTACCCAAAAAAACTAGTCAGGGAAATACATGTTCAATAACCAGTGGTTCACAGAGCCAATGGCACTGAAGCCACTGGCAAAAAGTAATACCCCAGGAATTAATGCCAGAAAGTAGTTCATTTGATATGCTAACGTGGGAGAGAGGACTTTCCCAAGAAAGCAGGGACTGAGAGCTTGGGCTCTTAGTTGAGAACTAAGTTGAACCTGCACCTTGAGTTGGAAAATATGCATTTAAAAGGCTATGGAGACAGGGGAGCTCTGGTGGCCTAGTGGCAAGGAGCTGCAACTACAATCCCAGAGGCACACAGTTCGAAGCCACCAGATGCTCTGCCAGGGAAGGAGGGACAATCTCCTCCTGTACCAGTCAGATCCGATTTGACGGTACACTCACACAAAAATAATTTAAAAAATTTTTTAAAAAGGCTATGGAGCAGACACTGGGGGGAAATGACTACTTATACTTTTTAAGTTGTAGCAAGCCCAGAACTTCCTTCCAGGCCTGAAGTTAAAGGGAGCCAGCGGGTAAACAGCCTGGTGTGCTCATTCGAGGGGACCATGTGAGTCCAGATGAGGAGTGGAAGCAGGGACCAGGGAACGCAGCAATGAAGAATTGAGCGTGGACACGGCTCACTGGCCTTTAACCCGGCACACTGCAGGTGCTGAAGATGCAAAGGGTGACGGGTCTGAAGTGCAAGGGGCCCTGTGGAGCCTTCACTTGTGGACTCAGCCATGCAAAGCAGGACCAGCTGGTATGAAATAGGTGTATGTGCGGCCCCCAGCTGGCTGCTAGGGGAATCCAGCTTTGGGTCGCCAGAGATAACCAGCCCAAATGCAAACAAGGTTTGACAGTTTGGTGCAATCTGATGGCTTGCTCTGGACTAGTCTGTTTATGGATTAGAGGTTCAGAATTCCATTCAGAAGATAAGACTATGAGAGGGAGACGCAGACACAGCAGCAGTGAAGGACCAGGGGACATGTACCCATCAGCGCCTTGGCCTAAGGCTAGTGGAGTGTGTGGGGCCGAGGGAGGCAGACGCCCAGCTCCCTAACACCTGTCCAGCTTCCAGGGGCGGGGTGGGGCCCAGCCCTAGGACACGTGTCCTGACTCTCCGCACCACGGCCACCGTTCCTTCCAGCATCCTTTCCCCTCTGTGCCTTCCCTCGGCCTCCTCCGTCTCCCCGCACCGCCGCCTCTTCTCTCAGGGCACTGCTCTTCTCCCTTATCTCAGTTCACCCCTTCCCCGGGGGTCCCCTTTCCCTCCGGGCACTGCTCACCCAGAGTCCCACCACCGCGCCGCACGCCCGCTTCCTCCCAACGCCCCTCGGTCCGAGCCTCCCGGCCCCCATTCCTCCCCGCACCGCCCCAGATCTCCGCTTTCCCAACCCGCGCCCCTGCATCGCCCCCGACCTCACCTCCCCACACCGTGTCTCCTCCCCGCGCAGTCCCCTCCCACCCACCATCGTCCTCCCCTCGTGTTCCTTCACCCCACTCCCGACACCCCGTCTCCCACCCCCCGCAACACCCCGTTTCCCCACTAAGGCGCCCCAACTCCCACCGCCGACCGGTGACGTCCGACGCCAAGGCCGCCGGCGCGCGGAAGACGAGCCGCACCCGGATTGGTCCCGGACTTCGGGAGGTGCCCGCCCCCGGCGCCGCGAACCAATGAGGGGAAGGGGCGGGGTCGCGCAGCCGCGACGTCGCGACGCCGCGCCGGGTCTCAGCAGCTGCCTCGGAGCCGCCGGATTGAGTCGGCGACCGACCGCGCCCGACCCGCCATGGCCGAGAGCGACTGGGACACGGTGACGGTGCTGCGCAAGAAGGGCCCCACGGCGGCCCAGGCCAAGTCCAAGCAGGTGGGCGCCCCGCGGGGACAGGCCGGAGGGACGGGGGCCGGCAGGAAGGGAGAGACCGGGGCCGCCAGGCGGGGACAGGCCGGAGGGACGGGGGCCGGCAGGCGGGGAGAGACCGGGGCCGGCAGGCGGGGAGAGACCGGGGCCGCCAGGCGGGGAGAGACCGGGGCCGCCAGGCGGGGAGAGACCGGGGCCGGCAGGAAGGGACAGGCCGGAGGGACCGGGGCCTCCAGGCGGGGACAGGTCGGAGGGACCGGGGCCTCCAGGCGGGGACAGGCCGGAGAGGACCTGGAAGCTGGTGCGGATCCGGGCTCGGAGGCCATCGGTCCCGCCGTCGGGGTGTACAAATGCGGACAGCCCGAGACAGGGGCGGGGGCGATGAGCAGACGCGGCGGGCAGGGGGTGGCGGTGGGGGACAGGCCGACAGACGCTGTGCGGATGGACCCCACTTTGCCGTGTCACAGTGGCAAGAAGTCACCCAGCGGCCACCCCTGGAGTCCGGTGATGCGGTCTGATGGGCGGGAGGCCGGTCCCTGCCCCCCTCGAGGGCCCACGCGCCCCACACTCTTGGCAGGCTCCCGCTGGGACAGCCAGACCTGGGTGGTCAGTGGTCCTGTGGATCCACACCATGTAAGGGAAAACTGGTGACAGCCAGTTGTCGGGAGAAGACCTTTGAGCTTGGAGTCCGAGCAGGCTGCTTCCTGGCGATGGGAACTACATGGAAATGGCCAGCAGGTCCTCGGGGACAGCACCCGAGGTCCAGACCCCAGGCCATCTGTCTCCGTGCCCAGAGATAATGGGTAGTTTGAGAAATGAATTTCTGAACAAACCCGTTACTGTGTTCTTTTTGTTTCCAGCCCGAAAAGAAACTCGGTGTTGCACTCTCTGCTGGCCGGCTGGGCCCACTAGAGGGGGGCCCCTTTAATGTTTAGTGGCAGCTATGGCTCCCAGAGGGTTTTGTTTAAGCCAGTTATTGCAGACGTTCATTTTAACAAAAAAACCTTTTCTCATTATCTAGGCCATCTTGGCTGCTCAGAGAAGAGGCGAAGACGTGGAGACATCCAAGAAATGTAGGTGTGCTGATGTCCAGTCCCCACAGGGAACTGCGCCATGGGCACTTGGGTGTGTCCTTGCTTGCAGTGTGTGTGACCAGCGGCTGGTGTCAGAGGTGGGAGGGGTAGCGACCTTGTTAGGCTGTCCACTTCCTGAGGACACCCTGGAGCTGCCTGTGTGGATGAACTCCTTCCTGGCTGGCTGCCTGCACGGGTCTGACTGGGTTAAAGGTCACTGGTCAGAGAGCTTCCCTCGCAGCCTCACCACTCCTCTTGTCCCACTCCTGCCCCAGGGGCAGCTGGCCAGAACAAGCAGCACTCTGTCACCAAGAACACTGCCAAGCTGGACCGGGAGACAGAGGAGCTGCACCACGACAGGGTGACCCTGGAAGTTGGCAAGGTGATCCAGCAGGGCCGGCAGAGCAAGGGGCTTACGCAGAAGGACCTGGCCACGGTGAGTGCAGGCCGCTGGGGCTGTGTCGGAAGACAGCCTGTGGACCCTGAGGCACTGTAGGGGCCTACTGGGCATGTCCCCCAGTGTGTGTGGCCGTCCTTCATGGCTTGTCTTCTCTGACCATTTCTCTAGAAAATCAATGAGAAACCGCAAGTGATTGCTGACTACGAGAGTGGGCGGGCCATCCCTAACAACCAGGTGCTGGGCAAGATCGAGAGAGCCATTGGT
>NW_006400039.1:1778611-1790013 GCF_000299155.1 Elephantulus edwardii | reverse complement strand
GCCATCCTGGGAGCCCTTGGACTGTAGAGATGGGGGGGGGGGGGGGTTGCTGCAGATCTAGCAGCCCCTGAGGAGCCCTGGGGTGAGGCTGAAGGGGCTGTGGAGTTGGTGGGGCATGTAGGGGGTGGTAATACTGCATAGTGGAGATGAGGCTATGGATTGAGAGTCATTATAGAACCCTGAAGGTCCTGGGGGGCACACTCCAGAGCCTGTGGAGTCTTGGGGTGAACATGGTGGTTCCTGGTACAGAGTTCATGCTGTGGATCCTAGGTGCCATCAGGTGGGCTGCTGTGGGCTCTTGGGGGGCTGTGGGCATGCTGTGAACTCGGTGTGGTGGATCCTGGGTGCCATCAGCGACTGCCCTCCACAGGTCTCAAACTCCGGGGTAAGGACGTGGGGAAGCCCATTGAGAAGGGGCCAAGGGCGAAATGAACACAAAGCCTCGAAGTCAGTCCCGGCTGATCTCGTCCGGTGGCTTCCCAACCCCAGGACTGGCACCAGCCTTGCTGGGGACCCTCATCTTGTACCTGCTGTCAAACAAACTAATTGTGCAAAGTTTCTGGCTCTCCTGCCTGTTCTTCACCCCTGAGCGGTCGTAGTGTTAGCTCGGTGGGCTGGGGGCTGAGGCGATCCCCTTAGGGAGCAGAGGGGTGCTGCTAGGAGGGGCTGCGCAGCTCCTCCTCACGCGCTTCCTCAGGAGCTAATAAAAGCTGTTGTCCTTCCTACAGTGTGGTCCCTGAATGACAGCCTCCTTCCCTCACTGCTGCTGGTTGCTGGGGGACGGTCAGGGCTAGGGGTGTTGGCTGGATGTACACCTTCTCTGCAGCAGGCCCCTTCTCTGGGTATCATGTTACTTTGCGTGCTGGTGTGGTCAGTTTGCACTTGGATCCAGGAGGGTTGGCTTGCAGGCTTGACCCTCTGCCCTGGGGAGACCCCAGGCCGGGCCCTGCTGGGATGTTTCTGCTCCACTTTCATGCTGGGTAGCACCCCTTCTTGCCTGGAGAATAGTGATGCTGAGTGATCTTTGTGGTACATGAGGCCTGAACCCCTGGTGGGTAGGGGGCTGCCTGATTCATGGAACCGTGGAGAGGGGGGTTCTTCAGTGCTCAGCTTTGTTATGGACTCAAGTGTGTGGGCATCAGAGACACCCTTGCAGGGACTGTCAACACTGGAGGTGGACAGATGATTGAGGAGACCTACGCAAAAACTGGGCAGGGTGCTTGGGGACCTTTTCCATGGAGGATGAGGAGGCTTGGGGAAGCTGTTGGACAGTGGACATCTGGCTCAGGTTTCTGGACCCTGAAGGGTTCTGGAGTCCAGCACCAGCTCGTCTGACCTGTCACTCAACGTCCTGTCCACCTAAGAGCATGTTCTCTTGATGTTGTAGTTGACCTCTTGTTTTGAGAGCCCCCCAGCTGTGGACAGGTCAGAGGGTAGGTGAAGTGACCACAACCTGAGCTAGAGGTGGGATAGTTTATTCCTGAAGTGAGTGACCACCGTGTCCAGGGAGCAGACTCGGCTGGTGATGGACAGGGAGGCTTGTGGAGAGTGGCCAACGGGAGCACCTGTCTGAGCTGCAGGGCCCGAGCTGTCCCTGACCGCCCACCCTCACGGGGCTCTTGTGCAGACAGCAGTCCAGAGTGGCTACTGGTCACTGGTGACAGGAGCTGGGAGCGTGACTCGGTCCTGACGAGAGGGGACAGGAATATTAGTTACAGGCCGACCCCTAGCAGTTCCCTGGTACCCCCACAGCGTCCGCAAATTACTGCCCACCGGTGGGTCCCGCCCCCACCCCAGGCCACGCCCTGTGCGCGGAAGTCGCCCCGCCCACCCTGATAGCCCGCCGAAGTCCCGCCCATCCGCGACAGGCCCCGCCCACTCTGACGCCCGCTGCGGCCCCGCCCGTCCGTGACAGGCTCCGCCCACTGGCAGGCCCCGCCCCCGCTTACCGCATTGAAGAGAATGTTGCTAAAGCCGGGTGCAGCCCTCGTGTCCCCCCGCTCCTGGAAGGGACAGCCCCCTCTCTTCTGGAGCCATTGTCTCCCCGCAAGTCCAAGCAGCCCCATAAGCAGGAGGAAGAGGAGGGCGCCACCGACCACAGCGGGCACAGACACGGGTGTGGACTTGTCCCCTGTGGGCAGCAGACCTAAGCGTGTGTCCTGGCCCAGCCCTTGCCGTCCAGGTTCCCCGGCCACCCGCTTTACAAAGAGACCCTCCAGAGTGCGTGGGTCAGGCTGAAGGGGACCGCCCCCCCCAGGCCATCTGTGCACCTCAGTGGCGGGAGACCCACCCCAGTGCAGCTGGAAGGGGTCATGTCAGTAGGAGGTCACAAAAAGTAGGTGTCCCAAGGGTGGGCGTAGTCTCAGGCAGAGCAGGGCAGGGAAATGAAGGCAGGGCTGGGGGTGGGCCCTGGTGCAGGCCTGCCCCTTCACCTCTGCCCACCTGGCTCACCTTGGCTGGGTGCTGGTACCTGGCAGGACCTCCCAGCCAAGTACTCTATGTCGTCCAGGGCAATGGGCCCCAGGGTTGGCTGGCCCCCCAGGGTGGCTTCAAACACAACCTGAAGGGGCAAAGAGGACCAGGTGGATCCCAGAGAGGGCCTGCCCGAGCCCTCCCTTTTCTTCACAGCCCCTCCCCTGCCCCGGGCCCTGCTTCTGATTGCTGGCCTGTCCCCCTCCTCCTACCCCTGCCCCACCCTGCACCCTGTGTTCTGACTCTGGTCCCTGTTCCTGCCCATGGCCCCTACCTCTGGTCTCTGCTCCTCACCCTGTGCCCTCATGCTGGCCAGGCTCTGGTCCCTGGATCTATGACCTGTGCTTTGGCCCCTAATCCCTGGCCCCTGGCCTCTGCTCTGGCCTTGAAGCCCCTCAAGTCCCACACCAGCCTCACCTGGACACCAGCCTCACCTGGAACTCCTCGGGGCTGGTCACCTCCACCTGCCCTTTCAGCCACTGGTTCCTCTGGTGCCCCCCTGCACTCCACACAGCCAGCTGCCCCCTGCTGCTGCTCACCAGGACCCTCAGCTCCCCCTTGTCTGGGCAGAGCAAGGACGGTCCAGGCTCATGTTCTCCAGAGGCAGAGACGCAGGCTGGGCCCTCCTCAGCCCCCAGCCCAACCCCACTCACAAAAGTGCTCCGGGAAGCCCATGTGATACCAGAAGCGGAGACAGGAGCCTTTGGTGGCCGGCAGGGGCTCACTGTGCAGCCAGGCTGCCCGGCCCCCGGGGCCCAGCACACCCGTTTCAAAGTAGACAAAGTGGCCTGGGGCAAGAGAGGGTGGCAAGCACTAAATGATGTGAACCGGGGGAGCCAGAGGGCTGCCCTCAGTCCAGCCCATATCAAGGACTGAGTGGGAACCAGACAGGTGACAGGAGGAGGTGTGTCCACTCTAGCCAGATCAAGGACTGAGGGGCACCGGGCAGGTGCCAGGAGGAGGTGTGTGTTCCAGAGCCAGCTCTGATTCTAAGTGCCACCCTCTGGGGCTTTGCCGTCCATGCTTGGCAGCTTACCTGCCTCAGTCCCCAGGGTGTGATCCACAGCTGGCTGGACGTAGCGGGATGGTGTGGCCCCGCTGCTCCAGTCCCAGCTGTACTGGCCCAGGCCGGCCCCTGGTAGGTGGCTCCAGCCACACAGGCCGGACTCAAAATCACAGGACCCTGTAAGGAGTTGTGTGCTGACCACCCCTCTTGGCCCTCTGCGTCTGTGGCCCTAGGGTCCTTAATAGGCCACAGATCCCACCTGGCAGCGGGCAGGGCCCATCCTTAAGGAACAGGTCGTCCACTGCGATGTATGCATGCTCCGTGCCTGAAGCCTCGGCCTCAAACACCACCTGAGAACAAGGGCAGGTGTTCAGACAGCTCCTGGGACGCGGGTGGGTGCAGGACCCTCAGCTGGCCTTGTGAGGCCCCACCCATGGCTCACTCACCCTCCAGGCCCTCTCAGCCTGCACGTCCACGCTGCCCAGGTGCCAGGCTGCCCCGCCATGGCCTCCGACACTAAGGACTTGCCGCCGAGCGCCCTCCTCCACATGGACCCTCAAGGTGCCTGCCACATGAAAACAAGATCAATAGAGGCATGGCATGGTGCCCGACCCCAACACCAGGGCTCCTGGAGACCCCACTCAAATATGAGGGAGGTGCTTAAGAAAGACCACACCCAAAGACCAGAGCACCTGGAGACCCCACTCAAATACCAGGGAGCCCAAGACCACGCCCCAACACCAGGGAGCCCAAGACCACACCCCCAACACCAGAGCACCTGGAGACCCCACTCCAATACCAGGGAGCCCAAGATCACACCCCAACACCAGAGCACCTGGAGACCCCACTCCAATACCAGGGTGCCTAAGACCACACCCCAGCACCAGGGTGCCCAAGATCACACCCCAAAACCAGGGTACCTGGAAACCCCACTCAACTACCAGGGAGCCCAAGACCACATCCCAAAACCAGGGTGCCCAAGATAACACCCCAACACCAGAGTACCTGGAGACTCCACCCCAACACCAGGGCCTCTGAAGACCCCACCCCAACATGTGGTGCCCTGAGACCCCTGAAGTCGCTCCCTTGGCCTCTCACCTGGGTTTTGGAGGCTCAAGTGGTACCAGAAGGTCAGGCAGGAGGCCTGGGCCAGGGGCCTATGCTCCTCAGAGGTCAAGGAGGCCACATGTCCACCAGACATGGCCTGAGGGCTCATGTCCACTACCATGTAGTACCCTGAGGGCAATACTAGTGTCATTGTGTCCACTCATGCCCGCAAAGCCCCGAGCCTCCCAGGCCCCTGTCTGCCCTTGACCTTGTTCTGTTCCAGTGGTGTGGTCTGTGTGGGGACCTCTTATGGCCTGGCCTGTGGCACTGGCCTGGCGCCTCCAGAGGCCCTGACCGCCAGTGGTGAAGCCGCAAGCCGAGTTCTCGAAGGAGCAGCGCCTGGGGGCCCAACAGGGGCCAGGTCTCACGGTGATATCATCCAGCCCCATGGTGCCCCGGAAGCCGTCTCTCAGACCCTCGAACAGCAGCTGGAGACAGAGGGGCCAGCCAGGTTGGAAGCAAGCATCCCTTACAGCTACCAGGACAGAGAAGGCAGCAGGACCTCCAGCACCCTCATACCTGGGTCCATAGGGGGCCCAACACCCTCACAGGTAGGACCCCAGGGCCACAATTGAGGCAGCAGGGGGCCCAGCACCTCCAGAGCTGGATGGCTGACCTGGTACTTAGAATCCGGCTGGTGGGTGAGGGTGGCCCAGGCCTGATGCCATTGGTTGCCATGGGAGCCAGAACGTGACCACAGCACAGTCTTTTCCACCCCCTCCTGCCACATGGCCAGGCGCAGGGTCCCTACAGAGAAAGGCCAGGTCAGGATGAGACAACAAAGCCCTCCTAGACTGCCCAGCAGCCACTTGGCCAGGGCCGTGGGGTCACGTACCAATCTGGGGTCCGTGAAGATGGTACCAAAAAGACAAGCACTGGGTCAGTGTTGTTGGTGTCTGTAGCCTGGTGAGCAGGTGGGCACCAGGGCCCCGGGCCAGGGGCTCAGTGGGGTCCAGAAGCATAAAGTGACCTGTGCATGGACTGACTGTAAGTGGAGGGCCGATGTCAGGCCCAGGGGAGGGCGCCTGCCCTGGCCCGGACCTACCTCGGCCAGTGGTGTGGTCATAGCTTGGCCCACCACTCTCAACTCGTCGCCAGTGGGCCCCTGTGAGGTGGCTAGTGTGCCACGCGCAGGAGTCCCTCTCGAAGTTACAGGATACTTCTGTGGGGGCAGCCACAGAGGGTCAGCCTCCTACTTGCTCCCCATCCCTGCTTTGGCCATTGGGGGACTGGCAGAGCGAGATGGGGCACCTCTGTCCTTGTCTGTGGTGGCCGTGGGGCTGCAGCCCCTCAGGGTCACGTTGTCCACACCAGCGGCCTGCTGCCCAGGGCCATCCAGGTCCACCAGACCAACAAACTCCAGCTTCAGCGGACAGGGCGACAGTCACACAGAGGCGCCCGCAGCTCCCAGGGCCCTCCCCCGTAAGGCCGGCCATGAGCCCTCCCACCAGACGACCCCCTCACCCAGAAGGGCCGGCGTCTGGCCCCAAGAGAGACTGTGTGCACTATCCAGTGGCCAGCACTGCTGCCCGGAGCACGCCATACCAGCTCCCGGGTGCCGCCCTCCACGACCACCAGTGCCAGCAGACCTGGTGAGGGGCACAGCTATTGTAGCCCCGCCTCCCGCCCGTAGGCCTGCGGGTGGGTTTGGTCCCACAGTTGACTACCTTGGGGGTGACTCTGGAATTGGTAGGCCATGTGCAGCTCACAGGTGGGGCCTGAGGGGCCCAGGGTTGGGGTGAGGACCCGGGCGATTGGTGCTAGCTGCCCCCAGGCCCTCTGCAGCGACAGAAAGTGCCCTGGGGAAGGAGCAGGAGGGGATGCAGCTGAGTTAACTGCTGAGACCCAGAGACCCATGAGGGAAGCAGGCAGGAAGAGTGTGGTTCAAGTGTCTCACCCACGTGGCCCCCACCGTCTGGGGCATCCAGCTGCTGCCACTGCAGGCGTCCCACGCTCACGTCCTCCCAGCCCCCAGTGGAGGTCTCGAAGTCCGTGGTTCCTGTAAGGCCCCAGCATTGTACACGCCTGGGAGTTCGACACAGAAGGACCCCCAAAAGCCCACCCAGCATCATTCCCGGAGACTCCAGCCTGACCCAGCTCTCTGGGATCCCCATTCAGCCCTATTTCTGGAAAATCCCTCCTGGCCCAAAGTTGGGATCCCCACTTGACCCCTTTCTGAGGACTTCCAGCAGACCCGGCATCTGAGAGCCCCCCTGCACCTGGCCTTGTAATGGGGGTGCCCACCTGACCAGCCCAGGTCTCAGTGCCAGCCCCCCATCTGGGAGAAGGGGTTCTCACCGCACCACTGCTCATCCTGACCCCCCACGCACTGCTCCTGGAAGTCGCACAGCTGCTCGGGGGGCACGCACAGGTCCCCACAGGAGAGGTGCCCGGGCTCACAGGAGGTTTGGGGCGAGGAGATGGGGCCCGAGGTGGGGTGCTTTGACAGTGGCATCTGCAGGCCGGACATACCTGCGGGGACAGGACTGAGTCAAATGGGGGACAGCGAGCTGGAGCTGGAGGGCAGCAGTGGGGGCAGGCTCACCGGGAGCCAGTGTGCAGCCAGCGGACAGGACGAGGTCGTCCAGGCCCACGGCACCTCTCGGGCCCGTCTGCCCGCGCAGCAGGATCTGTGGGCAGAGGTGTGGTGGGTGATCATCACTCCCGTGCTGGCCTCTTCCTCAGACACATCCTCACAACGTAGCTCAGGTCCTGGACGCCCATCCACCACAGCAGGCCCTGCCTGGGTGCCGCTCAGCGCCCTCCCTCCCTCCCTCCCCTGCCCGCCCCTGCACTCTTCCCTGCACAGTCCCCATCCTGCCGTCCTCTTAGGCCATCTTCTGATAGCCTCCAATTCACTCACCAGCACTGCCCTCATGTGGCCCTCTGTCCTGTCCCCTCTCCACAGCCCCCTACTCACTGGCTCCAAACAGCCCTCCTGAATTCCCCCTACAGACTCTGACCCAAAGGCCCTCACTGTACCCGCCCCCAGCCCCACCGGTCCTCACCTGGAAGGGGTGTGTGTTCCAGATGTCCACCCGGTCACGGACCCAGAAGTCCCCCAGGTCCCCATGGTGGCTCCGCAGCAGGATGGGGTCCTGGGGGCCCCCTGGGGCCTGAGGCTGCAGGAACAGCTGCAGGCTGCCAGCCTCAGAGCCGTGTAGGTAGAGATAGAAGACCAGCTAGGAACAGAGGGGCAGCTGAGGCATGACCTCCAGGGGGCTGTCAGGACCAAAGCCATGTCCCCACTTGCTGACTCACTGTGCAGTTGTGGGCACCTGAGGCTTCGAGCTGGGGGCTGGAGAGAACAGCAGGGGTGTTGGGCTCAGCCGCAGAGATCAGGAACGAGCCTGCGGGGACGGGGTTGCTGGGCTCAGTCACGGAGATCAAGAATGAGTGTAGTCTGCAGGGGTGCTAGGCAGGAGTGGTGGCTGTGAGGGGCTGTGACTGGGTGGGTAGTGACCATGAGGGACAATGGCAGGACTGTGGTGACAGTAAGGGAAAAGGGGGGAGGTGGCTGTAAGGGACAGTGATGGGGGGTTGGCTGTGAGGGACCGTGATTCGGTGGGCGGTGGCTGTGAGGGATGGTGGCTGGAGCCGTGACACTTGCCCTTGGCACTGTTGAGGCTGTGGTCTCGGCAAGGCCAGGTACAGTGTTGCAAGCCTCCAGCACCATGGTTCCGGGACCACCCCTCTGAGCGATTCCACAGACCCAGGCCAGTCTCGAAGTCAGTGGCTGTGTGGTGACCTAGAGTGGAGGCAGGGGGCCTCAGGGAGTGGGCAGCTGCCTGCTGCAGTAGCCACACCTCCCGGAGTGGCTAGGCTGAGCCCCCTCCTCTGCAGGTCTCCCAGTCCTGCCCCCCAGCCAGCTGGTGTTGGTCTGAGCCTGAAGCCCTCGCCGTCCCTGGTCCCCGCCTCACTGCAGGTGGCCGAGTCCTCGTCTGAGTGGTCGCCACAGTTGTCTTCAGCATCACACAGCTGGTGGAGCTCCACGCAGGCCTTGTTCCGGCACTGGTGCTGGCCCAGAGGGCAGCTGGCCCTGGGGGCTGAAGGAAGGGACCCCATCACCCTGGGGTTGTGCACTGGACAGGGGCAGGGGCTCTGAGCAGGCTGGGCCAACAGCCCTTCCCAGACTTCATGTCGGCTGTGGAAGGTGGGAAGGGGGTCCTTCCCTGTGCTCTGAGCAGGGTGGAGGGAGGGGAATCCTGCCCATGTCCTGAGGGAGGCCCCACCCTGGGTGAGGGACTTACTGGGCAGCCCACAGTTCCAAAACGCCACGTCGTCCAAGGCCATGGTGCCTCTGTGGGTGGCGTTTCGGGTGGCCGAGAAAGTCACCTGAAGAGAGTAGGGAGTTTTAGGACTGAAGCTGCGCCCTGACCTGAATTCCTACTACTGCGGGCGCCCCACCCAGGCCACCATGAGCTCACCTGGAAGCTGCCCGCAATGCGCCCTGTGGCCACCACCAGTTCCTGCCAGCCAGGGCTCCAAGGTCCTGAGCTGTGCCACAGGACCAGGGTCTCAGAGCCATGGGTCAGCTCTAGCCTGAGCTCAGCCACATCTGTGGGGAGCACAGGCATCTGTGGCTTCACCCCTGCTCTGCACACAGCCCTTCTGCGGCTGCCCTGCCACCCCTTCAGGGACCTGCCCACCTGTTGGGGTCTGGGCCACATACCTCCTGAGGCCGCATAGAACCAGAGATGGACTTGGCAGGAGGCGGCTGCCTCGTGCAGGTGGGGTGAGCGAAGGGCAGCTGTGGACACCTCCTTCCCTTGGTGGGTGTCGATGGCCATATACCAACCTGGCCAGAGAAGGGGTTCAGGGGACAGGAAAGGCAAGGGGGGAGGAGCTTGGGGATGAGCCTTGGCCTGGGGGGAATGTTACCCAGGTCTGTGCCTAGCGTGTGGTCAGTGCGGCACCCAGACCCCTTCAGGGAGGCGCCTGCCCGGTCCCGAAGCCAGCGGTAGCCAGAGGTGCTGATGTCCTGCCAGCCACAGGAGTCCTGCTCGAAGTCACAGGTGAGGGGGGCGCCCAGGGCAGGAGAGGTCCCGTGGTAACCTGCGAGTGAGGGTCTGCAGCTGCTACAGGGCACCCTTGTCAGCACCCAGCCCTCAAACCTGCTCTGTGCACAGCACGCGCGCACTGCCTGCTGAATGACCCCTACCTCTACTCTGCTTCAGGCCCCCTACCTATCACACTGCCCTCTGGATCCCTCTGCTCCTCACACTGGACTGCCCTCAGGCCGTTCACTACAACCTGGGCAGCCCCCACTTACTGCACTGACAGGAGACCCTCCTGACCATCGTGCTGCCTATCGGGGACCCCACCCCACTGCAGTACAGCGAAGCAGCCTTCTACTCATGCAGCTTCTGGGGGACAGCCGCCCACACCCCTCACCGCACTGCAGCTCGTCGGAACAGTCCAAGCAGTCACACATGAAGTTACACGAGGCCTCCTGGGGGCTCCAGCAGTGGTTGGGAAGCCAGGTCCAGCCCAGGGCCCCTGCCAGCGGAGGCATCAGGCAGCTGGAGGGCAGCACAACCGGCCACCCACCTGTCTGGGATGTTTCAGAAACCCTAGGCTGCTGGAGGTCACCCTCTGTGGGACAGTCCTCGGAGGGGTTGCGGTAGTGGGGCTCCTCAAGGATGTCTCCCAGCCTCGAGCCTGACTAGGTCAGGGTCTGTGAACTCGCGTGAGAACAAGGTCCCAAATGCCATCAGGGAGAGTGAGATGGCTGGGGCTGTCCAGCATGGACCGAAGGGCTGGGGGCTGCCTCGGGTACATCTGGGGGGCCCAGGTTCTGTTCCCACTTGTATCCCAAGAGCAGCCACCTATGGCTCTGAGAGGGTTCCTTGTGTCCCTGAAAGCTGCCCAGCTCACCAGAAAGCAGGGCCAGTGTGGTCAGGAGGTGGCCGGGCCGAGGCATGCTAGTGCTGAGAATCAGATACCAGAGGACCAGGACTTAACCTGCGGCTGGCCCTCGGCTCTGCTGCGTGGACTCAGGGCTCAGCACCTCCACTGGCCCCATTTATTGTCCCTGCTGACACTGCTGACCACCCACACCTGGCTGTAAACCCTGGACCCTGGCCAGGGTCCAGCTCCACCCATCCGTTCCTCAGAGGCCCCCAGGCTGGCCCAAAGGGGCTCCGTGGGAGTCTGGCCCCACAAGCTGACATCCCTTGGTCAGCATGGAGCAATGCTCCTCACTCATCCTCCTGCACGCCACCCCAGGTCCTTCACCCCCACCCTGGTTCCTGATCTCCATCTGTGCCCCTGGTACTTCTACCCGGTTCCCTCAGCAGCCACTCAGCATTGTCAGCAAGGTCTGCTCACCTGTCACCGGCAGGAGGCCCTCCATGCTTGGCATCTGTCTTCTGCCTGGACCAAGGAGGTCACACAGGTTGGGTAGTCCTGCAACTTCAGTGACCACTGAGCAGCCGGCCCACAAGCCCATGCCAATAAGGGCATGCTGGCCACTGCCACATCCCTTGGCGTCAGGCACGCCACTGGCTCTGCTGGCCCATCTCTGTCCCTGGGTAGTACTCCAGCTGTCCATGTGACCCCTACCTATGCACTCTCTGTGGCCCCCTCTCCTCTCCCAGCCCTGTGTGATGCCCTTATCTCATGTGGCTTCCTTATCTATCTGTTCACCCCATTATCCTGTGGAGACCTTACCTCTGCCTTCCCTTTGACCCCTCAAGACTCTCTGGGGCCCACATTTATCTGCTGTCACCCTCAGCTTTGCCGTATGTTCCTGCAGCCCCACCTCACCGCCTCCTTCCCCGTGGGACTCCCCCATCCACATGGCCCCCACCTCACC
>NW_006400039.1:1776960-1778425 GCF_000299155.1 Elephantulus edwardii | reverse complement strand
GTGACCTGCCCTCCCTCTGGCCCCTCATCTCTTCTAGTCACTGGCATGTGTGGGGCCCCCACGGGCAGCAGGACATGGGCAGGTGACCAGCTGTGAGAACACAGATGCCTCCGCTCCAGGGCAGCCTGAGGCCAGTTCTCAGAAGCAGCGTCTACAAGGCTCGCTCCCAGGGTATCACGTGGCCAAGGAGTGGTGAGGGGCCGGCACTGACCCCATGCAAGGATTCCAGGCCTCTCCTCAGAGTCCTTGAGCACTGAAGCCACAAGGGGCAATCAGGCCATAAAGGGGGTGGAGGAGAGGCCTGCGTCCTTATCGGACCCCAAAGGGCTGAGTGTGCACTATTGGCACAGGAGCGGTCAGGGCAGCACCCTGCCTCCCACAGGCTTTTGTCTGGGACCTGGAGGGCTGAGCTCAGGCCCAGGGGCTGGGCAGGGGGAGGAAGAGAAGAAAGGGGAAGAGAAAGAGTCCAGAATCAGACAGAAGTGACCACACTTTTAATTCCTGCGGGTGGCCCTGGGGCCTAGACTGCCTTGTCTCTGGAGCCCAATAAGAACAGCACGGTGCTTCGGATCAGCAAGGTTGGCCTGGTCCCCCAGGAGGGCAGCCAGGGCAGACACAGCTAGTGCTTGCGTGGCTGTGAGATGGCAAGGCCCAGGCCTTCTTCAGTAGCCGTCATCTGCCCAGGTGACCTCATAGTCCGGATACTTGGCCTTTATTTTCTCTGTAGAGATGGAGTGCTGGGCACGCCCGTAGCCCTGGAACGAGAAGTGGGCACTAGGTCTTGGCCTGGTATGGGCAAGAATAGCAGAGCGCAAGAGCAGGAGACCACCCAGTAGGGGCAGAGCCCTAGAGACTGGCCCCTGCCACTACGTGAACACTTATGTGGTGATGAATTTTGCAAAGGAACAAGGAGAGGCTGGCGGGAGAGGAGGGGAACGCGAACACCAGATGCCTAGAGGATGGCAAGGTTAGGCCAGGTCCCCCTCCTTCAAGTCCAGAGAAGGATCCCACCTCCGATGCTGCCAAGGGGTGCCAGAGGATGCGGATGCTGGGAAGGGCCGCCTGGCCTGAAGTGGACCGGCCAGCACCAAGAGGGTCATTCCCCATCCACGAGTGTGGGTGGCCGGCGGGCTGCTCACCATAGAGTAGCCGTACACGTGGATCTTCCTGTCCTGGCTCTGGTGCGAGATCCGCCCGCCGCCCAGGCACTCGCAGTCGTAGCCCTTTCTTTGGATCTCCCCAGCAACCTTGTCGTAGATGTCAGCTGGGAAGGAGGCCGCACGTCACAATCAGACCCCATCGGATCTCGGCCATCTGGGGGGGAATGCCCTCGCTTGTCGGCCAGAAGCTGCACTTGGCCTCTGGGAAGCTCAGGACCCCAGCGGCCCTGAACAAGGGGCGCCCGCCCGCCCCCAAGCAAGGCCCCGCCCCGAACATGGCCCGGCCCCGCCCACGCCCCGAGACG
>NW_006400039.1:1759798-1776849 GCF_000299155.1 Elephantulus edwardii | reverse complement strand
GAACATGGCCCGGCCCCGCCCACGCCCCGAGGACACGGTCCCACCCCCCACATGGCCCCGCCCCGAGACGCGGCCCGGCCCCGCCCCGGACACGGCCCCGCCCCCGGCCCCGCCCTCACCGTGGTACTCGGCCCATTTGTAACCGCGCACGATCTCCTTGCTCTCCGCAGCTGTGGTGGCGGAAGGCGGCGCCGAGTGGACGCGGATCAGTACGTACTTGAAGACGCCGTCGGAGTCGATGTCCACATCGGGGATCTCAGCCAGGCCCGCTCCCGCCATGTTTCCTCGGCGTGCGCCCAGCCCCCAGCTCCTGCAACCCCTTCCCCTCCCTATGCGGGTCAACGTAGCGCGGGGTGGGGGGGCCGCGGGGCGGGCTCGGGAGAGCCGCGGCCAATTCCGAGGGGCGATGCTGCCCGAAGCCTGTTGCCGCAGCCAATAGTATTGGCGAGTCGCAGTGCAGCCTAGCCAATCACAGCCCAGCGCCTTCAGCGTGGTGGACCACGCTGTTCTCACTTAAAGGGAAACGAGGAAACCTAAAAGAAGCGTGATTCAGTTCTGCCAATGGAAAGTTCCCTTCCCGCAGGCTCTGGGAGGCACCTCTGGGCAGTTAGGCGGCATTGCTAAGATCAAGGAAAGGCTGCCTGAGGCCTGAGAAACGCACCCCAAGTTTCCGTCCAACCCCTGCTGTCCAGGGACCGCCCCGCGCGCTCTCCCTGCGTCCCGCCCGCGTCCCGGGGTCTCCTGTCCGCAAACCCTGCTCTCCGAAGCCCGACGCCCTCCGAGGTCTCCCACTCGCACAAGGAGACAGCAAGGGTTACATTCAAGTTCTAGTTTACTCGGTTGGAAAGCGCCTGCCCTCTGGAAATCTTCATTCCAGGGTCGCCCGGTCCCGGCCCTCGGGCGGAGGCCGAAAGCAGAAGGCCGCCCAGAAAGCAGCAGGACAAGCGGGGTGTCGCGGCTGGAGTGAGCACTTTCGGTGCAAACGCGCAGGCGTGGGAGCTGGCCGCGGAGGCTAGCCGGGTGGGCGGGCAGCCGGGGTCGGGGGTTCGACTCCCCTTCCTGGGGTCTGACGGTCCCAGGAGGGTCCCTCCTGGGAAGCGCAGTGTCCCCTTTCTGGCTACCCTAACCTCCCCATCGAGCTCCCCCAGGCGGGCCGCGAGCTCCCCCAGGCGGGGGCTGAGGTCAGGCGCCAGGTTCTCGGGGTTCAGGCCCTCCAAGCGCTGGAGGGGGAGAATCTGACTCCGTACAGCCCTTGCCGCCTCTGACTCGTGACAGGCCATGCCTCTAATGGACCCCACAATGGCCACTAGCTCGTTCCTGCACCTACTCCCACCAGGATGTCCTCCAACTTTTCACCCTGGTCGTTGTTGGGGTTGCGCACCTTCATCTGCACCCTTCTGTCCTATGCACTTGCTTCTGCCTCCACGTGCCCCATGGGACTGAGCTGCCGTTGTCGTCTGCCCTGGCGCCTGCCCCAGGATGCCACCTTCCCAGCCAGGCTCAGCCTCCCCTGCCTGGACCAGAGATCCCCGAATTGGCTCTTGCCGTTTCGCCCGCTCTTTACAGGCCCAGGTAGGGCCTGAGTAAGGCAGGAGGTGAGGGAGACAGGACTGCACACGTGTGGCTTCACAGATGACAAAAGGACTACTTTCATCATTGGAGAAAATACCCCCAGTCAAGGCGAGCATGCGGCCAGCCCAGGCCAGCTACAGGCTTCACGAGGCTGCTCGCCCCTGGCCTGCTGTGAGCTGGTTTAAAGTGACTGGGCTTCAGACAGCGGGGCTCCGGGTGCGCAGGTGTCCTATGGACTGCGTGAAGGAGGCGGGGATCTGTGACGGTGTCCCCTCCCGCCCTACAGCAGGGCCTTAGTGGTCCTTAGGCCATCCCACCTCCCAGCGGGGAGCACCAAGCGGCTGAAGACCAATTCAGGGTCCCTAGGGCGAGCCTGGACCCAGAGGCTGTTGAGCGGGGAGCGCTGGGAGGAACTGGTGGTAGATCATTGGGTGGTGGGAGAGGCGGAGTCTGCAGGTACAGGGTGAGGTGCCAGTGGGGGATGATGGGGAGGCTGCAGGGCTGGAAGAGGAGCGGTTAAAGGAGGCAGGAAAGAGCTGGGGTGGGGCTCCAGGCAGGACCTAGGGGTGGGGGCAGGAGTCTCCAGCAGGGTCTGAACGGGTTGGGAGGAGACTCGGGCGGGGCCTGAGCGGGTAGTGTAGAAACTGGGGCGGGACCCGAGGGGACTGGCTTGGGCGGAATTTGAGCGTATAGACCAAGCGTTAGGGCGTATGGGCGGGAGGGGCGGACCCTGTGGTTGAGGGCGTGGCTTGGGGGCCTGGGCAGGCCACAGGCTGGGCTGTTCACATGAGGTCGTCCAGCAAGTTGGCGCTGGCTACCCAGTCCAGAGCGCGCGGTTCGGATGCGGCCATAATCATGCACATGAAGGGGCGACCAGTGCGCCGGTCTGTGGGGTAGATGGTGGTGGGCGTGAAGCGCCGATTGGCCTCGACAAACTCGCAGAGCTGCTCATAGACGCGCGGGAACTCGTGGCGCAGGAAGACACCGCGCAGGCGCAGCTCCCGCTGGATATGGATGAAGGCCACCTCGCGCGCGCGCCGGCCCGCCTCGCCATCCTGGTCCAGGCCCGCCGTGCCAGGTGGAGGAGTCAGAATCAGCGTCTCCATATCGGGCTCATGGCCTCGAGGCGGCAGTGGGCGCGCGGGGCTGCCAGCAGCCAGTGCCACCTTGGCAAATTTGCGCACAGTGGGGCCGGCGCTGCGCGGCGCGGGCCGGGCAGGGGCACCAGGAGGCGCCCCGCTGGGCCCTACCGCCACGGACACGCTGAGTAGGAAGCACTCGGCCGGCTCATAGAGGCGCCCGGCGGCTGCCAGCTCGCGTGCATAGCCACCCAGGGGCGCCGCGTGTGTGGCCAGCTCGCGCAGGGACAAGTAGGTGGGCGACAGCAGCAGCCCCTCAAGGCCGAAGCGCAGGAAGTTGTCGGCCGACCCGGGGCTCGGGAAGCCCAGGAAGAGCACACCGCGACCGCGCGACAAGAAGCCGACACGCGCTATGCGAGAGAAGGCGCGGTGTACGGGGCCACTGTCGCGGCAGAACTGCAGCACGTGGCGACACACGCTGCCCACGCGGCCGTACACGCAGCGCGCCTTGTGCGCGTCCCAGTCCTCGCGGCGGCACAGGCGCGAGCAGTAGTAGGTGTAGCAGCTGTGACACGACTTGAAGTAGAGGCAGGCATTGAACATGGTCTCTGTGCGCCGGCAGCGCGCGTTCGAGCAGGTCATCAGGTCGTCCTCGTCGGCGCTGGGCTCCGGGGACGCGTCGGCCGCCTCCCCGGAGCCTGTGGGCTCCTCGACACTGCCGGCCGAGGCGGGCGGCGAGCGAGGCGTCACCAGCGTGGGGCCCGCCGGCCGCAGGTCCAGCAGATGGCGCAGATGGCCGCTTGGGCTGTTGGCCACTCGTTCAGTGCTGGGAGCTGCTGGGGATCTCGAGTCGATGACCAGGTCTGTGATGAGCTCGTCCAGCTGCTCCAGACTGCGCTGGCGACCCGAGGCGGGGCCGTCAGCAGCTGGGAGCGGCGGTGGCCGCTGACGGCCAGCAGACACCTCCCAGGGCCTGGCAGATGGGCGCTCGGCTGCGCGGAGGTCGTTGTCAGTGATGGTGATCTCGGGCGTAACATACCAGGCGCGGCCCAGGCCCTCCCCGGCTCGACCTTTTTCAGACAGCGATGTCTCAGACAGCGATAGTGCTGCGTAGCGCCGGGGTGAAGTGGACAAGTTCACCACAACTGGTGGGCGCCGTCCTTCAGGGGACGTACCTTGGGGCTCCCGTGCCTCGCGGCCCAGCAGGTTCTCATAGCTGCGGCCCCGGCCCAGGGGGTCGTCCCTGCGCGGAGCAGGTGCCAGGATGTTGTCCCAGGAACGCGAGTAGTGGCGACTGTCGGTGGCCAGCCGGGGTGGGCTGGTGCCCGTGCCTCCGTGCCAGGAGGCGAGCAGCGGCCCAGGGTCAGGAGGTGGTGCCACCTGCAGGGTGTGGTAAGGCCGAGGGCCCCAGTCACCCCAGGCTGGGCTGCCGCGCGGGTAAGGGTAAGTCCGAGTCAGGGCGCCCGGCTCACGGTACCGTGCCCAGTCCTCCGTGTGGAAGGTCCGCGTGACGGGGGCCCGGGGGTCGTCAGGGTGGTAGCGCGGGCCATAGGTGCGAGACGCCTCGTTGTAGTAGGACCGGGAAGGCGGCTCCTGGATCGGGAAAGTCCGGACTTCCCCCGAGTAGTAGCCGACCCCGTGCCGCGGGCTAGGCCTTGGGGGCTCTTCAGGTGCATAGGGTCTGGGGCAGTAGCCATCAAAGGCTGGACCCGGGCTGGCTGTAAAGCCCCCCGGGAAGCCATCAGGTTCCTCAGTATAGAAGAATTGAGTGGGCCCCGGCGGGGCTGGGAAGGACAGGCTGCGGCGCTCGGCATAGTCCCGGGGGCCTGGCAACGGCCCGTCGCAGTAGAGCGCCCGGGGATCAGCACAGAATGAGTCGGTGGGAGTTGGCGTGCGGGACAGCACCATGTGCCTAGGTCCCGGCACCGTGAGGCCGTGCAGCTGAGGGGCGACGCGGACCCAGGGGGGCGCATCGGCCGGCGCGGAGGAGCGTGGACCCCGAGCGGCGTGCTGCAGGACCGCGTCATCCGGCTTGATATCCAGGCGGCAGCGGACGTGCGGGGCGGGCCCTGAGGGCGGTTCTGGTGGCGGGCAGCGGCCGGAGGCAGCACACAGGGGTGCGATGCGGCCAGGGCCGCCGCGCTGCGGCTGCAGCTTGATAGGGTGTAGCTCATTGGCAAGCGCACGCAGCGCAGGGTATGTGGGTTCTCGGCGCGGTGATGCCTCGGTGCGCGAGGCCCGCTCGGTTTCCCGGCTTCTGCGTGGAAGCACAGGGGGCGAGGCGGGTGCCAGGCCTGGGGCCGCGCGCGGTGCGCTCTTGGAGCGGGCTCGGCGCCGGGTCTCGCCTTCCCGTGGCCGCGGGCGGGGCGCGGCGGGCTCTGGGGGCGGTGGCTCTGTGCCCCCGCCTCCTCCGTGATCCTCCATGGCCGGCCCGTCCAGTGCCTCCAGAAAGTCGAAGCTGCGGCAGTGGCGCTTGTTGAACGCCGCGGGCGCAGCAGGCCGGGCCATGGCGCGCTCACATGCCGGGCGCCGCGATGCCGGTCCCTGGGCCGCCACCTTGATGTCCTGGTACAGGGTTGACACCAGCAGATCCGGCGGGTCCGTGCGGGTCATCTTAAAAGAAGTCCCCAGGCTGGCGGCTTCTGCTCACTCGGCCTGGCGGGGCTTTCGCCCTGTGGAGAGGAGGTGGTTTGAAACTCCTTCCTGGCCTGTCCCCCACCCCCGCACTGTCCCCGCTTACCTGGGGCGCAGCAGCCCTGGCTGTAGGCCGTGGCCGCGGGCGCCTGCTCCATGGTGGTGTCAGGCACCTGAGGAAGGAATCCAGCGGTCCAACTACCCTGCCACCCCCCTGAGCACCCCACTTCCTTTTCGTTGCAGGCGGGGGAGAGCCAGCTAGGCAGGCCATGCCTTGGTCTCTGCTTTACCCTGCCAAGCTCACGGACCCTGACCCTTAACCACGAGCTGGGCTCTCGGGGGTCCCACTGCCTGACTAGTCAGCGAATGAGAAAGGAGGAGCATGCAGAGTTGCGGCCCCAGGGGCCCGCTGGCCAGATAGCTTGGTCACTTTTGAAACTAATTTATATATCCCAGTGCTCAGTAGCAGCAGCCTCTCCCGGCGTCGCCTCGGATAGTGCACAGGCCGGAGGGTGTCTGCAGATGCCTCTGACCCTGTTGTGTACAGACCCCAGGACTTCAGGACCTGGGCGCAGCCCCGCCTCCACCTTCACTCACCCCAACCCCTAAGCCTGGTCAGGCCTGGTAAGCATGCAGTGCTGGGCCCGGTGCACTTCGCACCCACCACTATTGTTGGAGCCCCAGCTTTGCTTAAAAGCTGACACCCCACAGTGCATACCCGGCACCCTGCAGCGCGAAACCAGGCGGACAGCAGGGCACGTGGGTAACGCGTGAGCTGCGCGGGTGGCTGGCGGCCACCCCCCTAGAAGCCCAGGGATGGGGTCCTGGGCAAGCCCCTCCTCCAGGGCCCTGCAGCGAGGGCCCGCCCCCAGGGCGCCGGGAGGCTCCATGGAAACCGCGTTTCCCCGCCCCCACGCTGCAGGCTGGGCCTGCGCCCCTGTCACCAGACTGCACTCTGGTGCAGCGGCTTTGGGGTCCCCGGGGCCAGGGACGGGGCGCTGCACACAGCGCCTGCGCTTCGGGCTGGGCGGTGTGCCTGGAGGTCACACGCGGCCCTGGCCGCCTGCTGGGGGAGGGGCTCGCGATGCCTTTGCAGCCTGCAGGGGAGGGAGGGGGAAGCCGGAGGCCGCCCCTCACCTGGCAAGGACCCTCCTCACCTGGCAGGACCGCGGTGGACGCGCCGGCTCGCTCTCCCTGGGCTAGCCCTCTGGGTGCCTGGTGTGCAGAGACTTCCTGTCGACACGGCCTCTGCGTCGTGGCCACCAGGTCACGGTCCCTGTCCCCATCCTAGCTGTACGCTCGCCCTCGCTTGTCCCTGCTCTGGCCGCCGGTCCCGTGCTCCCCCCTCCATCACTCGGCACAGGCCGAATCGGGCCGCAGCGGCGGAGCTCCGCCCAGCGCGGGGCAGCGCGCCTGGCTGGCTGCGGCGGTCAACAGCTGGACGCGGTGACAGCCCCTCCCCGGCTTTTCTGGGGCCGCAGGCCTCCCCGTTCCCTCCACGGCGCGACCCTGCCCCAGGCCCCGGCCCGAGCGGCCCCGGGCGATGGGGGCGGGGACCCCCATCCTCGCCGCCGGTCGGGCAGCTCTGGTCCGTGACAGCGGCGCGCCGGTGACGCGGCCCCCGCCCCTACCTGGCGCTGCTCCGCCGCCGGCCCCGGTGGGCTGCGCAGCCCCGCGCTGGCACCGCCGCGTCCCGGGCGCCGGAGAAGCTTCGAGGCAGCGCCGCTCACCGGCCACTCAGTGCTGCCCCCGGTGGCGGCCGCGGGGTCTGCGCTTAAAGGGGCCGCGCCCCAGAGGACTGCGGGAGGGGGCCAAGTCCCCAGGGCGCCCGCGCCAGTCCTGACCTTACCAGGAGACCCCGGCAACTGGCTGGGCCAGGGACAAGGAGACTGGCCCGGGGGAGCCCAAGGCCGGGCTAGTCCAGAGACTGGACCGATGTGCTGAGCAGCCCCCTGACCGCCAGTTGCCTGCCCTGGACCCATGCACCCGGCGATTGTGGTTCCAAGGTCTCAGCGGGCCTTGGAAGGTCTCAGGGCCAGATGGTTGCCCAGTCTTTATGTCCAAGTGTCCGAGCGGAGCAGGCCTCTGTGCCAGGCCCTCTCGTCAACTGCAGGGTGACATTCTGTCGCAGCCCTGCCGGCCCTCCATCTGGACAGGAGTTTGGGATGGCCTATCCCAGTGGTAGTTGGCTCTAATGTCCTTGGCCCGGGGGTAGGTTGGAGTAGTTTTCCCGTGTCCTGGTGGGGGTGGCTTTCTGCCCAGGATTGTGGGAGGGTCATCTCCAGACCCTTGACCTCAGGGGCAGCTTGTGGACCTCACAGTGGTACCACACGCTCACTCCATGCCATCCATCCCCAAGAATGGCAGGGAAGAGGCACACTCCGCGAGCTGGCTGACCAGCATCTGGGTTAAGAAGGGTCTTGGACTGTACACGTTGCCTGCATGAGCCCTGGATTGGGGTGGAGACCCTGCTGCTTCACCTCCTGTGGAAAAGTGGGGCACCAGCATCAGGACCTGTTACTGTGGCAACTGGGGGTGTGGAGCTGTTAATGGAGAGGCTGGACCTGCAGTAGCCCTTCCCGGGGAGGCAGCAGCTCAGCCCTAGCCTAGGGTTCCCTCTGGTCAGGCCAGAGAACAGGGTTGGAACAGCTGAGCTGTGGGAGCCCAGTGCTGGCCCTTTTACGGTGCACAGTACCCCGCCCCACAGGCAAAGGGCTGCAGGGAGGGTGCACCTGTCCTTCTCAGGACACGCTGTGTGACCCACAGGCAGACAAGGTACCCAGGACTTTCCTGCCAGCCCACAGCACCTGGGGACTGAGGACCAGAATGCCAGCTTGTGGCCATGGAGAGAAGACAGCACTTCACATAGAACAGAAGAGCTTTATGGTCCAAGGGAGTGTCCATGGGAGCTGAAATGACTGACCAGCCTGTTCTGGGCGGCAGCCTGGGCACAGGTGGCAGAGGGCACACACTGAGAGGTTCAAGTCCTCAGAGGTGCCACCTGTGCTGCTGCCCCCCGGTAGGCACCTCATCAGGCAGCCAAGTCCTACCCAGAGAGACCAACTTGTCCTCCCTGGAGCCTGCCCAACCTAGGGCGGAGCCCTGCCATGGGATCCACGGGAAGCCATGTGCAGGGGACGTGGTGCTGCCCACACGTTGTGGCTTCGAGTAGGCGGTGGGCATGCGCCAGGGTAAGCAGGTGCTGGGTGCCAGGACATGGGAGGGGCCGGAGCAGTCTGCCCCTGTAAACAGGCCCTGCAAGTCCCTCCTGGGCCTCAGTCACATCCCTGAGAAATGCCGAGGCCGCCATGGCAGGCCCCGAGCCGCCCTTGTCCCTCTGTGGGCCTCTGGCCACCTGCCACCTGGACTGGCCACTTGGAGGGCACCAGCCCGCAGCCAGGAAGCTGGACCGCGAGGGGTGGAGGCCGCAGAGCAGGCTGGACGCAGGCAGGCCTTCTGTGCTGCAGGGTCCCACCATGTCCTGGAATCTGTTCCCAGCAACCAGCCTAGAGCTCCTCATAATCCCCGCCCCCGTGATGCTGGCTGCTGGGGTCCCCGCCCCCCAGGAACGCTTCCAGCTCATTGGGGGGCTCCTTCTTGGTGCGGGGAGCCTTCTTCCTCTTCCCCCCCTCCTCCCTGTCCTTGCTCTTCTTGTGCTTGCTCTTCTTCCTGGTCTTGTCCTCCTCCTGGGGCGAGAGGCGGGGCTGGTCAGCACCCACATGGGCCTCCCCGGGACCCTCATCCCAGGGGACCCACCCGAGGGGACCCCAGCCTGGAGGACCCACCTGAGGGACCCCCACCCAAGGGGACCCACTCAAGGGACCATACCCCCCACACCCCCAGGGGCACAACTCACTTCTTTGCTTCGCTTCTTCTTCTTCTTCTTCTCTCTGGAGGGAGGCTTGCTTTCCTTATCTGCAGAGACAGCACGTAAATCAGCTCTGTCTTCTGTGTCCACAAGAGTGCTGGCCTTCCCGGAGGAGACAGCTGGAAGGACACATGCCCACCTGGCCCTCTCCCAGGGCTGCAGCTCCTCTGGCACCCTGCTCATCCCACCACCTGATGGGGCACAACAGCAAGGGGCCCCCAGAAACCAGGGTGAATCAGGCTGCGAGAGAATGAGGGGCCGTGGGCACGTCCAACTGTGAAGCCCTGTGGACAGACTGGGTGCCCCCAGTGGTCCTGATGCATCAGCTGCCCCAGGACCATGCCCCAAGGAGAAGCATGTCCACCCCACTTTTGAGGACACCTTTGGGAAGGGGGATGCCCGTCTGTGTGCCGGCCAGTCTGCTGGAGGGAGCCAGTGTGTGTCCTCGCTCTGGGGCAGATCACAGTGAACACATCGCCAGCACCATGGTGGGATGTGGCAGCCACCCCGCCACCTGGCCTTGCAACCTCTGGGTGGGTGAGTGCGGCCGCCTCACCCCGCCTTAGAGCATCCCAGGACTGGCAGCCCTGGGCGCACTTGGGGTGGGGAGTGGGCCTGGTTTCGTCCAGCCCCCAGGGTGGCTCAGCTGACTCCCGGTGCAGTGAGTGACAGGCCCCAGGGGTCCAATACCAGACGTGGCTCCAGAAGAGGAAGGCCCACCTTCATCACTGCTGTCCCTGGGGCCAGGCTCCCTAAGGCCCAGCCCGAAGAGATCCGAGTCATTCTTGGGTCTAAAGGAGGGTGCAGGGTCCCGGGGTGCCTGAGGTGGGATGGTATCCTCATCAGTCAGGTCAGAGATGTCCTCACGGATGGGGAACTCATCCTAGAAGAACAACGGGCAGTCCTGATCAACGTGGTCATACCGACGCATACTGGGGTGTCCCCGCTGCCTAGAGTCCAGAGATGAGCTGCCTGGTAGGTGGGGCCGAGGGCTTGTGCAGGAGCACCTGACCCACCTGGTCCAGCCTGGAGCATACCCGTGTCTCCTCGGGGAAGGGATGTGTTCTCCCTTAAGTGCCCATGAACCCCATCCTCACGGGCCACCAGGCCCCTCTCCCCCTCACTGCTCCATTCCCCCTCAGTGCCCCATCCCCCCTGGGCACCGGGCCCCTCCCCCACTCAGCCCTGTCCCACTGGGCACCAGCCCCTGCCCCCCCCAGTGCTCCGTCCTCACTGGGCACTGGGTCCCTCACCGCTTTCTTTGGCCCATCTGACTCCTCGCTCTCAAAATCGGGGTCGTCCATGACGAAGGACAACATCTGGGCAGCGATGGGCCCCTCAGGGTCACTCTCAGAGGATGCTGCCCCCTCGGCCTTGACTCCCTCAGTTCTGTGGGAGGGGCCTCCAGTGGAGACTGTGGGCCTGGATGCTGGCGCCGGGAGGGCAGGCCTGCCTGCAGCCTGTGTCTCCAGCCCCAGTGGTCCCTGGGCCTGTGTGGAAGTTGGTCCGGCCAGAGGCTTCGAGCTCTTCTTGGGCCTGGGAAGGCAGGGGTATCAGGATGTATATGACAGGCCAAGGGCCCCCCAAGACACAGGGTCCCCTCTGTGGGCTACACCCACATACCTTCTCATCTCTGGCTCCACGCACAGCTGGGGAACTAAGACAGGGGCTCTGGGGAGCCCCCCTGGCTCCTCCACTTCCTCCTCACTGGACAGAGTGATGTGCTTACTGGGGAGGTGGTCTTTAGCCACTGGGGGTCTGTTGGATGGCCTGTCCTCTACGTCCACGTCGTCCTGGAAACCAGCCACCATCGGGTTTCCAGCCTGGGCTTCTCCTTCACTGGAGGACGGGGTTCAGAGGTCACCTAGACATCCAGAATTCTACCTGTGCCAGCCCTACCCCCCATGCTGACCCTCAGTGACCCTGAAAACTACTGAGCTGATGGGCTGCCTGTGGTGGGGGCGTGGTGGACGGTGCCAGCTGGGGGCGGGTCAACATGCAGACGGGTGGGCTATAGGCAGCGAGGCCCCCAAGGCCTGGGGTCCCTGCTTCCTGGGACTGAGTGGAAGGTGGGCCCTGCAGGCCAGCAGGTTCACCTGACTGTGTTGTGCACTGGGGAGCTGCCCAAGAATTAGTAGGTGTGGGTCTTGGGGTGCGCTCAGGGCCAGAAGGGGTGTGTGGGACCCCTGTGCCTCACCTGACCCTTCCCTGCAGCTGTCCTCAGCCAGCCAGCTCCACCCTCACCTGTCGCTGTCTTGTGGGGGTCCCCCAGCCTTCTCCTCCTTCGGGGGGGCTGAGTCCTCTAGGAAGCTGCGGTCCAGGGTGTCCTCGGGAACAAAGTCCTCGACGTTTGGAACCTTTGCTGGGACCTCTGCAGCGGGAATGGGCTCTGTAGGCAGGAGACACAGGGCCCCTCTCTTTGCTGTGTCCCCAGGCTGGTCCCTGGAACCTTCTGGGTCCCATAGGGGATGTGAGGCAGGTAAGCCCAGGTTGGGGATGCCTTAGAGGCCCGGTGGGACCAGGGCCTACCTGGAGGTGTGGGGGCTGGGTCTGCCACAGGCGAGGTCCCAAAGAGCCGGGAGATGATGCTGCGGCGTGGGGGCGGAGCAGGGGCAGGGGCGGGGGGGGCCCTGGGGGAACAGGGCCTCCGCTGGGGGTCCTGGTGCCCCAGGCGCTGGGGAGGGGCAGGCAGAGGGGGCAGCCACGGGCAGCAGGGAGGGCTGAGGCGTGCCAGGGCTGGAGCTCCCGGCAGACACAGTGCCTGGGGGTACAACAGGTGACTGGGAGCCAGAGGCTGGGCTCTGCCCGTTGGTGGCCAGTGGGGACGAGTGACCACGGCTGCGGGCATCCATCATCTCAAGGAAGCTGGGGGCAAAGAGTAGGGAGTGAGTGGGGAGAGGAGACCCTGCTGGCCCCCCAACCTTCCCTGCAAATGTTGGCATATGATGGACCTCACAGCCTGACCCGTTCAGCACTGCTGGAACCCAGGCCCCATGTGGACTTCCCTGCCTGAGATTTACAAAAGGGCCAGGATGGATCTGAAGATGTGGGGCGCTGGGGACAAGCTGCTTCTGAGGGTGGAGAGGAGCAGCCTGAGCTCTGACAGGGACGCTCCTGATCCCACTTCTTGTCTGGACGACACACTGCAGAGGCCAGCCCAGGACAGCAAGCACCCCCTGCCCTCCAAGAGCACCTCCCAGCACATTAGAGGGAGGGCACCAGCAGCCTGCAGGCCAAGGCTGAGGAGTCGTCCCCCAGGAGTCCGTCCAGAAGGTCAAGGAGCCTGAAAGCCCAGGTCACAGAGGCTCCTCTGACCTGGGGAGGCGGCACTGAGGTCTGGACCTACAGCACTGTGCTTGCCGCAAGGGCTGCTGATCAGAAGCCAGGGACAGTAGCACCCCGGGCATTCACATGTGAGGGGAGAGGCAGGGGCAAACCCTGACTGCAAACCTCCGAACTGCAGCCACAGTGACCCCTGCTTGTAAGCTCACAGGATCTCCCCGCCTCTGCCCGCGTGCAACACCAAGCCTGGCGCTGAGACACTGCCTAAGTGACAGTCCACGTTGGGGGCCCCAGGTCCAAAAGAGAAGGTGGTTCCTACGAGCCACAGAGTGGGAAGGGCAGGGCACCTGTCCACTGGGTGGTCAGCGGACTTTCACACCAGGCTGCTGGCAGGCACCACAGCCTTGCTGGGGAGCTCACTCATGACCACGCCTGGCACAAGCCTTGTGAGCCTGCCATCAGCCAGGTCCAGGGCCCAGTCCCCAGGGCTAGCCTCTGTGTTTCTGGGAGTGGCTGTCCTGACCCCGTGGGAAGAGGAGGATCCAAGGAAAGGCTGGGATTTAGACTTTCATCTTCTGGATGGCGCTGATAGGACTATTTTATCACTGTACATTAATCAGTAATAAAAGCCAAGCGTACAGAGTAGAGGGCCACAGTCCGCTCTCCTGAAGGCCTGGGTAGGGCTGCTGGGCAGAGACCCTGATTCCTAAACAGGGCAATGCCTGCCTGCAGCTGAGATGGCAACCAGAGGACCAGGAACACGTCCAGCCACGTGCAGATCTCCCTGTTGCAGACAGACATGCATGCCCCCCACAAGCCCCCCAGGTCTCCCCCTCTACAGATGGGCAACAGGCTCAGGCCGGGCAGGTCCTGTGGCCACGCCCTGGTGAGCTCCTGCTGTGGACGGGGGCTGCAGGAGTGGTCTGCGCACATCTCGTAGTTCTGGTCCTCGGTCTCCTGCTGCACCACTAGCTCCTCCAGCGTGGCGTCGATGTCCAGTTGGTTGGTCTCCAGCTGCCGCAGCAATGTTTCCCTCTAGGGAAGGACAGGGACATGAGCAGAGGGGCTGCAAGTCCCCTGATGCAGGACGGCTGAGTCCAGAGCTGTGCCGGCAGCCCACGTGACCCCCGCCAAGACGTCCACCCACCGGGCGGGGACGTGGTAACAACCAGACCAGCCTCCAATCTGGAAAGGGGCCCATGGCCAAAGTCACACTACCACTGCTGTGACCAGTCATGGCCTGGGCAGCATGGGGTACAGCAGCACTGGAAGGGAGCTGTTCTCCCCCCACAACTAAGGCCGCACGAGACCACTCTCCTGGACCTAGTCTGGACCTGACCTTCGGTCTCCACCTGGTGTCCACAGCAGTCCTTGGCCCTTTGAGTGGGGGTGGTCCAGGGCCTAAGGATGCTAGCACGTGCTGCCCCCTGGTGGGGTCCCGTGTAACTGCATGGATCTGAAGATGGGGGCCTCTCCCCAAAAGTCTTACTAGAGGCCACTAAGGACACACGTGTCCTACAAAATGACCAAAATCCACATGACCTTAATGACATTCTTCCTCTGCCCAGCTTGCTGAGACCAGGTGAACTCTGGAGGTTATACCCTCAGTCACTCTTTCCAGCTTGGAACTCACCTTTCAAACATACGGCCCTGGAAGGAAGGTGACTGCTACCAGAATGAATACACTCCTCTCACCAAGCAGCTACCTAAGCACCAAAGAGCTGCATGTGCCCAGGGAGAAAGCTCAGAAGGCAGGAAGAGTGGGGAGAAGGACGGGTGGAAAATGGAGAGGCAGGGAGGAAGCGGGCCGAGTGCTGCTCGGCTGCGGGGCACGTGACTGGAGAGCCTCCCTCACACCACGACCACAGAGCAAGAAATGCCAAACCATCAACCCAAACACCTTCCTCTTGATTTTAGCACCAAGGGCATGCAGTAGCAACAGAAAATTCAAAGCAGAAGACAATCTGGTTGTGAGAGGGTTCCAGAAAGCTCAGCCAGGTTCCCTGGGTGCTGCCCAGTGCAGGGCCAGCCTGCCCACGCCTGTCGCTCTACAGTGCTGACGGGGTCACAGCAGGCAGACACTGGGGTCTGTGCACACCTTAACTGCGGGGCTGGGCCAGTTCAGAGGTGGCCCTATCACCGCCCAGGGAGCCTGGGGTCTCTGCAGTGACTCAGAGAGTGAAGCAGACAAAAGAGCCCATGGGTGGGGTCAAGGGCCCGCCCTGCAGGAGCCATAGAGATGCTGGAGCCAAGTGGACCCTGAGTGACCACACCCTTGATGGAGGCAGTGCTCAGCTCTCTGCCCAAGGTGCCCATGCCATGCAGCAGGTGAGGGGTATGCGGGACCTGCTCCTCCCCCACCGGGCACCAGTGTCTACTGCCCTCACAGCACAGGCTTGCCCAGCCCGGTCTAAACGCTCCAGCTGCTCCCTCAGGTCAGGGCAGGCGTGGCCTCGGCTGCCCACCTGCAGCTGTAGAAATGGGATGTTGAAGAACTTGTGCAGGTACTTGAGGCCAAAGCTGTTCTTCATGGAAGATTCGGCATAGCGGAAGTAGGAGGCGCCCGGGGGTCTGTCAGAAGGAAGACGCGTGGGAATGGGAGCAGGGGCAGGACCAGGGACAGCCACCCCTGCCCGGCACCCAGGCAGAGCCAGCACTGCGAGTCAACACTGCCAGCCTAGTGTGGTGGGAGGGACGTGGAGGCCCCACCACACGCCCACCTGTCCAGGCGGTCGATGAGGTCACGCACGTCGTCAGGCAGGATGACGCGGTGCTCGCCCATGTCGCGGTAGTTCCCCAGCACACACACGGGCACGTGGGTCGGCACCTTGGGCAGCTCGCGGAGGATGTAGTTGAAGGTCCTGGAAGAGGGCGCAGTAAGGCTGCCGGCCTGCTCTTCCCAGGGGCCTGCCCAACAGCACTCCACAGATGGTCACTGGTTGTGTCCATGTCACACAGACGCTGACCAGCCCCTCTGCTCGTCTGCAACGGCTCAGGGAACAGTGTCTTCCCTATAATGAACCGACTTCCCGAGAGGCGTTGGAGCTCACAGACGATTCCAAGTCTGTGGACACGTGGAAGGAGCCACTGGAGAGCCAGGGTTGCACGGTGGGGAACACTTTGCACCTTCCCTTTTTAATCTCAAAGACTGGTGGTTCGAATCCACCACTGTTCCTCAAAAGAAAGACAAGCAGTCTCCTACTGTGCAATTAGCAGCTTCTAGAAGCTCGCTGGTGAGAGCTAAGGGGCAGAGACACAGCGGCAATGAGGCTGATGGCACACTGAGCGCAGGAACTACACGCAGCCCGCTGTCAAACATGCTGCACTCGGGCCATCCACACCCTCCACAGGGTCCCAGTGTGTCTGTTGGTCACCCGCGGGTGTGCAGGAGCACTCCCACGGTTCCTGCCTGGTGATGGTGGCCCTACTCTTGAGGTGGCGTCTGTCAGCATCTGTGGCTTCCCCTGGATCAGAGCTGACTTGCTGGGTCCAGGTGCCCAGGCGAGGCTTCAGGATAACTATGGGCACTGGCCGTCACAACTCAGTGCTGGGGTCTGAAGCCCTGGAACCATGGATTCCATATAGAAGCTACCACCTGGTGGCCTGGATCCCACCCCCACATCTTGGCTTCATTCTCATCTTGGATCCCACCCGACCGTCACCCCACCTGAGCCCAGGGAGTCTGCTTAATGTAAATGCTGAACCTAGGGTGCTCTTGGGACCCCAGGGCCCCCGATGGGTGACATGAGCTTGCGCCCACTAGTACCATGGTCAGCCCCACCCTCAAAGGTCACACACTGAGAGTGATCAGGCCAGGCCATCACCAGAACGGTGAGGGTGGCCAGTCATGTCCCGCAGTGCCGAGGGGCCCTGCTGCCCCTTACCACTGCTTGGTGATGTCAAACATCATGACCACACCATTGCAGTTCTTGTACACATCCAGGAACTCGGCGTCCAGGGCCATCTCGGACTCAGCCTGGGGCAGGAGGGAGACATGCAGAAATGGGAGGGTGCCACAGTTGCTCCAAAGGTTCATCAAGACTGAAAAGAGGGAGCCAACTCCACCCCACTCCAGCCCGAGAGGGCCTGGGACAGTCGCCTTGGAGCCCCATGGCCACAACTACCGACAAGGTGGCATGGCTGTGGGCTGGCAGGTGGCCGGAGCCCGGGGGTGGTGTGGGGTGTCAGCTGTAGGCTGGGGCGCCCCTCAGCCAGCAGCCCGTGCCTACCAGGTGGCCATGCTCTGTAGTGTGTATTTACCTCCTGAGGGTCGTTCTCCATTTTCAAGCCATCGCCTCGTTTTTTGCATTTTCCTTACACAAGACAAACAGAAGTTATGGGTGGAAGTGCTGGGCCAGAGCACTGAGGGGGTGGGGACGTGTGTCAGCTCTGGGTCCAGGCAGATGAGCTGGACATGCTGGGCTGGTCCACCCAAGGGACCCAGCTCAGAATTCAGCTCCACACAGCAAGCCCGAGTCTGGGGGCAGCAGTCCAGCAGGGTAAGGTCACTGTGGTGTGGGAAGTCCCTGCCCATCTTGGGTGTCCTGCCTGTGGGCAGCGTGTGGCCAGGCACCACGTGTGTCCCCCAGGCTCACCTCTGTGAGGGACCAGACTGC
>NW_006400039.1:1751697-1758388 GCF_000299155.1 Elephantulus edwardii | reverse complement strand
GTGCACACAGCAGCACACACACTTACTAGCATACACGGAAGTGCACCCCCTACATTGGTCAGCAGCCCACAGGAGAGGCATGCATGGAGTGCTGAACCCAGACCCCGTCCAGAGAAAAGGAACAGAGACACACTTTGCACAGTGCCTTTTGTGGGAAAGGACTCCCAGCACTGCAGGCACCACCACATCCCCATGCACAAGAATCCTATCCCCTCGGAGACCACACTGGTCCAACACCACACACACACAAGTCCCACCCCTCAGAAGCTGCCCCACACCCTCACGCCTGGGTCCAGCCAGCACTGTACACACACGAACTCTGGCTCAGACCCGGCCAGCCCTCACCCAGCGTGTCGCCCAGGAGGAACTTGTGTCCTGAATGCGGGTAGAAATGGCACCAAGGTGAAATGAAGATAAGGGGACACAAACCCTCACCTCCAGCCTGCGGTCTCGGAAGGCTGCGGGTCTGGAAGGACTTCCTGTGTTCTGACAAAGCGTGGACACTCCCACCCCTGGCCACAGCAGGAGTTGCTTGGACCTCATTCCCCACAAGGAACCTCTGTGACGTGAGGGAGCTGGCCAGTATAGGTGCTCTGGAGACCCCACATTCCTCCTGCCTGCCTGTAGCATCTCAGGGTGAGGTGAACACAGGGAGGAGGGCAGGTCTGCACTGGACATGAGATGTGGGCAGGACGCAAGGCAAACACGAACCCAGCTTCTACCATCTACAGCCTCAGGTAGAACTGCTGCCCACACCATGCTCTGCGTCATACATGGGGCAGGGCAGGGCCGGGGCCAGGGGCCAATATCCTGGCCCCACAAGAAAACGAGCTGGGACGACCTCACAGGGGTGGGGGACAGAACCCTGGGTCCCTTGAGAAGACACACTGGTACGACCTCACTGGGTGGGGGACAGGACCCTGGGTCCCCCGTGAAGACACACTGGGACGACCTCAGGTATGTGTGCAGGGGCAGTACACTGAAAATAGCGGGCTCACCTTTGTCGACCACGTCCCAGACTTCCACCTTCACGATGTCATCTGTGGCTGAAAAGGCAAAGTGGAGTGAACTTCTCGTTTGGGAAAGAGGCTCCTGGGGGCCACCACCCTTGAAATATATACTCCCGAGGGGTTCCTGGCACCTCTTCACACCCTGGTGCTTGGGATGCTTCCCAAGCCCCGCTGAGATGCCCAGTCTGGAGCCCACTCCTTTGGCCCCTGCAGTGGCCCCTCAAATCCCTGCTCTGCACCACATGCTGGGGAGGGCAAGCTCAGGGCTGGGGAGGGCAGGTCAAGGACTAGGGGAGCAGGCCTAGGGCTGGAGAGGAGAGGCAGGTCAAGGACTGGGGAGGGCAGGCCTAGGATTGGGGAGGGGGCAGGCCCAGGGCTAGGGGGGCAGGTCAAGGAGTCGGGGGGTCAGCCCAGGGCTGGGGTAGTGCTCACTTCGAGCAGGCAGCAGGATGCAGCCTTCATCAGGCCCCCCCCACACGCCCCCATGTGTAGTTTTCACTCAGTGATGTGAACTCAGGGGACACATTAAGGGGCCATGTAAAGAAAGGATGACGAGAGCCAAGGCCACCTAAGGAAGCACCCACACATCTGGCCCCACCCCTAACATCACCTCCTGACCCGACCCCCCGGCCCCTGTCCCCCAACCTCTCTGACCTCTTGCCTTTATTCTTGTAGTTCAGTGGATGGTGGTGACCTGGACCTCAGAAGCACACCCAACCTGTCCCCCAAATTCCCTGGCTGTGTCCCTCTCGCCCTCTTCTTGTCCTTACTCTTATAGTTCCAGTGGATGCTGGTGACCTGGATCTCCTGCGTGGGGATGTATTCCTCCAGGAACTTCTTCCCTTGCAGCCGATGCCACAGGGCCGTCTTGCCCGTGTTCCTGTCCCCACGGATTACGATCTTCACTGGGCAGAGACCAGGAAGAGAAATAGGCCGCTGTCACAACACTGTCTTCCTGCACCAGCGGGCCTATTTGGGGCACAGTTGTGCCAGGGTCACTGCCGGCCCACATGCCCCAGCGCCTGGACGTCCTGAGCAGACAGCAGGCACTGAGAACCTGACCTCCCAGAGTCCAGAACCAGTGCCCAACCACAGCCCCTCAGCCTGCACTGGTGGAAGCCAGGCCTGGGGTCCTCACCAAGGTCCACAGGCATCCTGTCTGAGATGTCCCTGACACAGGCCTGGGTTTGGAGTGGTCCGTGTCCTCCCAGGCTAGTGCTTTCAAATGCTGGCAGGGTCACTCACAGTGGACAGATGTCAGTGGAGCTTCCAGACCAGAGAGAGACTAAGAAGCAAGCCTGGTGACCCACTACCACCCGACAGCACCCAGGTGGTACAGGAGCAGGGCATCGCAGTGCGGGATGTGGATGCCCATGCTCTCTCCAGCACACATGCCCCAGTGTGGAGTCACCGGCTTGGACGCTGGGAGTCTGAACGCTAAGCTGGTCTGCCATCACCAGTCTGCAATCCCCTCCCTGCACCAGGCCCCAGGGTTCTGGCTGCAGGATGTCTGTGGAGACACCCCCTGATCCACCACCAGCCAGAGGTCTGTCTCTCCTTCGCCAGCCCTTCCCTGTTACTTATTGGTCACAGGGCACCAGTCAGGGCCTTGGATGATGTCTGAGGTACATGGGGTCAGCAAGCACCCTTGCACCCATCTCAGAGCACTGTTCTGCTGAGATTTAAGAGAAGCCAGAAGTTTCTGGTGCTGTCCACTGATGGACACAAACTGCTCCTTCAACCTGTGAAGTCTGAGCCCACCCTGCCTCCAGAGGGCAAAGGCCAAATATCAAATTAAATATTAATCTAAATGATAAACCAAATGTTTTATCCAGATGTGAGGGAGGCACAAATACAGGCTGGAATTCCTCCTGGGACAGATCCCAGGGGTCAAGCCAAGGCAGACCTCAAGGTGTCACAATTCTTGGACTGTATTTGGTAACCCCTCTTCCGAGTGAAGCATACAGCGGCCAACAGAATAAGCCTGGCATCATTAGCAGAGAATTCTCTGTGATCTGCTCCCTGGAGATTCTCAATAAAGTTAGAGGGAAGCCTGGTTCTGGGCTTCAGTCTTTGAGTTGTTCACCCTGCCTTCTCTCCGTCCTTGGCGTCCCCATCTCTCTCTTTTTCCTTGGCCGACAACAGCCCTGTGTGGACAGGTTCTACGGGCCTTGTGAGGACAGGTGTCTGCCCTTTGGGTGTTTGACAGGACATGCTGCAGAAATCTTCGGGGATTCCCACCTGCTGGTCCCACTTGCTCACGGTCACAGGAGTCTGTTTTGGAAAGTTTCCTTTTTTAAATGGCTTAATTGAGACATGAAATGTCTGTTTTGTTGCGGCCTGTGTACCTTTCTGCACGTTTCCCAAAGCTGTAAATCACACAGCAGGAGACTGCCCATTTTCTCCCCACAGAGGAGCCTGTGGACTTGAATGGCGTATCTTTGGGTGGCCAGTGCAATGCTTACCACTAGGCCACTAGAGCTCCCTCTCCCAGACTTAACTGGTGTGAACTCAGTGAAAAGATCCCAACTTCCTGTTCTCTGCAGCATCCACAATGACACGCCTGCCGTGTCCTCTCCGCAGGCTCACCACCTGTCCACTGTCTGCTTTCTCTGCTGCCTGCTCCTGGCTTTTGGTGTCACCTACGCTCCACCCTTCCAGCAATGCTTGACCTTGTCTCCTTCCTTCCTGCATTCCTCAGCCATCAGCTTCTCCCCAGGGTTGTTTGGTCAGGACCCCAAAGTTTTAATGTGACTTTTTTTGCAACTTAACTCTGGTCAGGTGTAGTTGAGTATGACTCAGTGACCCTGTCCACAGATCTGAGCCTTGCCCTGTCGTGACCCGTCCACTCCGACCCCTGTGAGTCTCAAGCCCATTGTAGCTGTCATTGTGTCGGCCGGCCACTGTGTCGGCCCATCCTGTTGAAGGTCTCCCTCTCTTCCATGGACTCCACCTTCCCCAGCACGATATCTCTCTCCAAGGACCAAAGAAGGTGAGAAGTTCCACTCTCCTCACCTCTGAAGAGCACTCTGGCCACACTCTTTCAGAACAGATCTGTTTGTTCTTTTGACTTTTCAAGGCATATTCAATGCCCTTCACCAACACAAGTGAAAGGCTTTGGCTCTTTTTCTGTCCTCCTTATTCACAGTAACTTTGAGATGCACAGGACAGGTGGACTCTGGTCTGGAAGTGAACTGTTGCTCTTCAGCACTTCAGGGAGGTCCCTGACATCAGATTTGATGGTTCCATCTCCTGACTGCTGTTCCTGTGGGTGCTGGCGATGGATCCAAGTAAAATGAAACCACTGACGTCAACCTTTCCTCCATCTATCATGATCTGACTTACTGACTTACTGATGAGAATTTTTATTTTCTTAATGTTGAGATGTAACCTTTGAAGACTGTAGTCTTTGATCTCTGAAAACCCACTGGAGGGTCAGCTATGAGTCACTTCTGCCTCATGGTAATGAATTCGGGTTTCATTGTTTTTTAAGGTTTTTTAAAAAAAAACTACCAGTGTGTCAAGGAAGAACTCAAAAGAGAAACCATGTATTTCTTAAGATTGAAATGAAATGAAAGCATGGCACGCCAAACCCTAGGGGTCCCCACAGGCTGCACTCCCTGCCTGAGAAGTCTAACTCAGCAACTCAAAGCTAAGCAGAACCAAAACAGGAAAGGCCCAAGAAGAGCCCAAGCCAGACAAGGAGACAATCTAGACAGCCAGAAGTCGATCCTTTGAGAGGATCAGTAACATTCAAACCTTTAGCCAGACTGACACTCTTAAGGTGCGTTAAGAGGCCGAGAACTCAACGAAAGAGCACACACCAGGCCCTCTGAAGGCAGGATGTCTGTACAGGTGATTAGAAGTACCTGACGAACCAGGTGACTGGGATGAAATGGACAGATTCTTAGCAGGCAACCAACCTAACTGGGCTCCAGAAGGGATAGAAAATCTCAATATGTATGTCGCAAGCAGAGAGATGGAATTAGTGGTCAGGGACATCCCAGTAACACAGTCCTGGACCATCAGAGGCGAGAAGACATGGGCACAGCTGCCATCTTCCAGAACACAATGAAGACAGGATACTGTTGTTATGTGCCATCGAGTCACTTGAGACTCACAGCGACCCTGTGTACAAGAGCCCTAAACCCTGCTCTAAGCCAACGTCATCGTCTCTGAAAACCTACTCCCATTACCTCAGTCACTGAGTCAATCATCTCATAGAGGGTCTTCCTCTCTTGTCCCTCCTTGTAACATGCCCAAAGTATGTCAGACAGACCTTCAGAATCCTTGCCTCCAAGGAGCAGCCTGGTTTCACCCTCTCCAGGTTGAACCTGTTTGTTGTCCTAGCAGTCCATGGTATATTCAACACTGTTCTCCATAACCAGAGCTCAAAGGCATCAAGTATCTATGATCCTTAGTCATTGTCCAGCTTTCTGATGCACAGAAAGTAATTGTAAAGATTATGGCCTGGATTAGATGCACCCTAGTCCCTAGACTGGCATCGTTGCTCTTCAGTACTTTGGAGAGGTCCCTGACAGCAGATTTTCCCATTGCAACTTATCTTTCGATTTCTTGACTGCTGGTACCAAGACTGTTGATTGTAGAGCTAAGCAAACTGAAGCTGTCAACAATCTCAATCTCTTCATAGTCTATCATGATGTTCAAGTGGTAAGAATCTTTGTCTTCTTGATGTTGAGCTTCAATTCATATTGAAGGTTGCAGTCCTTGACCTTTTTCAGCAAATGTCTCAGGTCAGTTTCAGCAAGCAGGGTTGTCTCATCTACATAACGCTGGTTGTTGACGAGTCTACCTCCAATTCCGATGCCACATTCCTCCTCATGGAGCCCAGCCTCCTGGAAGATCTATTCTGCGTACAGATTGAAAAAGTATGGAGACAAGAAGCATCCCTGACGCACTTCTCTCCTGATTTTGAACCATGCAGTGTTTCCTTGCTCTGTTTTGACGACTGTCTCCTGTCATCCTGGTCGGATGTGCAGTCAAGTGTAATTCTCAGAAACAAATATATCCTGATACCACAATCAGACCTAAGACATAAGACACCATAATCAGACATAAACACCATAATAAAACTATAAGCCAATACTCCTTATGTTGTTGTTATGTGCCGTCGAGTCGCTTGCGACTCATAGCGACCCTATGTACAACAGCCCTAAACTCTGCTCTGTCCTGTGCCAATCGCAGTGTCTCTGATACTCCCATCCCGATTACCCCAGTCAGAGTCAATCCACCTCATAAAGGGCCTTCCCCTTCTGCGCTGTCCCTCCACCCTACCCAGCATGATGTCCCCCTCCAAAGACCTGTCCCTCCTTGCAACATGTCCAAAGTATGTTAGATGGAGCCTTAGAATCCTTGCCTCCAAGAAGCAACCCGGTTTGACCCTTTCCAGGATGAATCTGTTTGTTTTCCTAGCAGTCCATGGAACCCTCAATACTCTTCTCCAGCACTACAGCTCAAAGGCATCAATTCTCCTTCTATCCTCCTTAGTCATTGTCCAACAACTCTCTGATGCATAACAAGTGATTGTGAAGACCATGGCCTGTATCAGATGCACCTTAGTCTCCAAAGAGACACCATTGCTCTTCAGTACTTTGGAGAGGTCCCTAACAGCAGACTTTCCCATGGCAATGCACCTTTTAATTTCCTGGCTGCTGGTGCCA
>NW_006400039.1:1743646-1750223 GCF_000299155.1 Elephantulus edwardii | reverse complement strand
TTCTGAAATTCAGGTGGGATAGACTCAAAGTCATATTTTGGTTCCCGTGGACTAGGTTTAATTTTCCTCAGTTTCAGCTTGAACTTGCATATGAGTAATTGGTGGTCTGTTCCACAATCCGCCCCCCGGCCTAGTTTTCACAGCTGATATTGAGCTTCTCCAGCGGTTCTTTCCGCAGATGTAACCGATCTGATTCCTATGCATACCATCAGGTGAAGTCCACGTATATAACCTGCGTTTACGTCTCTTAAAAAACGTATTTGCAATGAATAAGTCATTGATTGTGCAAAATTCAATCATCCTCTCTCCAGCTCCATTTCTGTCACCGAGTCCATGTTTTCCAACTACTGAATCTTCTTCTCTATTCCCAACTTTTGCATTCCAGTCACCCATTGTTATCATCAGTGCATCTTGATTGCATGTTTGATCGATCTCTGACTGTAAAAGTTGGTAAAAATCTTCTATCTCCTCTTCCTTGGCTCTGGTTATTGGTGCATATATCTGAATGATAGTTGTATTCATTGGCCTTCCTTGTATGCGTGTGGAAATTATCCTGTCACTCACAATATTATACTTCAAGATGGATCTAGCAATGGCTTTCTTAACTATGAAAGCAACTCCATTTCCCCCCACCTTTTCATCTCCAGAGTAATATATCATATGATCATCCGACTCAAAATGCCCCATGCCAGTCCATCTCATCTCCCCAATGCCTACTATTTCAATATTTATGAATATATGCCAAAACCCTCAAAAAGACACTAGTGAACAACATCCAACAGCATATTAGAAGACCCCTAAAGCACAGCACAGCAGGCGGGACTTGATGAATGCAGGGATGGTTCAACACCAGCAAATCAATGTGTTGTGATACATGTCAGCAGAGGCAAACGAATCACACAGCAGCCCTTCACAGATGCAGAAAAAACAAATTCTAAATTCCAACACCCTTTCTTGACAGAAACATAAATTAGGCTGGAATACGAGAGTTGTTTAGCATGATTCTGGGCAGACCTGAGCAGCTGGTATGTCCCCTGACACAGGAACATGACAAGGGGCTCATTCTCACTTCTGATCAGCTTTGCAAAAGCCCTGAAGTCCCTGGCACAACAATAAGACAAATGTCAAACAATAAACAGAAATGAGAGCTATTCAGACAGGAAAAGAAGTTAAATTAGCACTGTCTGTAGGACACAGGAATCCAGAGCTATCAGAGGGATCTAGCCAAGTTGCAGGGCACAAGATTTATAAGCAAAACGCGGCTGGACTTCTCTACACTAGCAATGAAAAGTCTAAAAGGTACATTAGGGAAATAACGTTTACAATAGGATCTAAGAGACTAAAATGCTGAGGCCTAAGTCTAACCAGGAAGGTGACAAACTTACAGAATGAAAACTAGAACACAGCTGAAAGCAATTAAAGCGTGCTTACCTAAGTGGAGACGCTCCTTGTCTGTGGACTGGGGGACGATGTCATGGTGTCAACACTATGACCTCTACAGGTGCAATGCAAGCCTGACCAAAATGCCAACAGCCTTGTTTACAGAATCAGAAAAAGTGGGACAGATGAAACGATGCTCCAAGAAAACAAAGCAGCACCTCCCTCCCCCCATTTCTCACACTTAATACAGATGCAGCAGCAGAACAGCAGTGAGTCCAGAAATTAGCCCCCACGTGTACAGTTGACCGACACCTGAGAAAACCATTCGATGCAGAAAGATGGTGCTAGGAGGACTGGATTTCCACGTCCTGGGATTAAACCTGACACCAAAAACCTCCCCTCAGTCTCTGGAGCACCTCCCCTCCAGCACTGTGCTCCCTCAACAACTGTCCGGACAGGTCAAGGCCACAGCAGCCAATAAGATCGGCTGGAGCCTTGGAGGGCGGAGTCCATGTTAATAAGGCAGGTGGGGATGCTGTCAGCTGGGTCACTAAACCGGTGGAGGTTTTGAGCATATTCTCAACAGCAAAATAAATAGAATTTAAGGAGAAAAAGTATCCTTCTCCTGGTCCTGCCCTCAAAATGCTTTCTGCCCCGCATTTCGTCCTACGCTGGTGGCACTGTCCTGGCGTGTGTGTCCACAGCTCCTCTTCCGCCTCCCTCCTTTCCCACGGACGGCCTGCCCACCATGCCTGTAGTCAAGCAGCTGGCCAGCTGAGCATCTCTGCCATTGTAACTGACACCGGTCTCCCCTATTGGTTTTTAGTGGCCTTTGCCACAGTCCATTTCCACCTCCCCTTCGTGCTAGGCTGGCCTTCAGTGGGACGCTGAGCGGCCACACTAGAGACCATTCTCCAAGGACCCTGAGCGCTCGGGGAGGCTGGTGGCTCCAACGCCTCTCCTCCCAGCCCACTCAGTTACAGCAAACGCCAGACCTTCTGTTTGAACAAATACATGTACCATTCCACGTGCCCAGTTACCCCTGCTCTTCACATCTTCCCAGGAGGATATTCCCTTTGGGGGGGGAAAAATGCCTGTGAGGAACATGCTGGCCCTGTAGTCACTGGTCACAGCAGAGGACCGGTCAGGCCTGCCCCCACGTGCCACCCCTGAACATACCATGGACAGCTATGAGAACAAACAGGTCTGTCCTAGAGAGGGTGAAACCAGGCTGCTCCTTGGAGGCAAGATTCTGTCTTACCTCCTTTGGCCATGTTGCCAGGAGGAACCAGTCCTTGGAGAGGGACATCATGCTGTGAAGGGTGGAGGACAGTGCAGGAGGGGAAGACCCAGGATGAGACAGATTGACTCTGTGGGTGTGGCAATGGGGACAGGTGTGACCAGGACAGGGGAGTGTTCAGAGTTACTGTGCACAGGGTCGCCATAAATCACAGCCGACTTGACAGCATGTAATAACAACAAGGAATTTAACAAACAAGCTTTCTTCCTGTCACTGACTCCTTTAACCCCGCACACAGTGACCACATGTCCCGAGAATGTAACTAACGCCTGGGTCCTCAGAGGCCCAAGTATACTGTTCACTCCTGGGGTTCTGTCTCTCATGCTGTCCAGTACCCTTCCAGGGACTCTCGTTTTGGGGGGCACCAGGCTAAGATGGGCTCGTTTCTGCCAGCTGCAAAGTTCCCTCCTCTCCCAGGGGCGCCCTGGCCACCAGTGGAGTGGAGGGCAGACCCAGAAGGCCAGGTAAGAGCCTGACACAAGTGGCCCTAGTGCCAGCTGGGTGCTGACAGCTCTTGGCGACCTTTCTCACGCTGGTGTCCCTCCTTCACAGCCCTCGAGTTCCAGGGCTGTCACCTGAGGCCAGTGCCTTTGACAGTAAACCCGAGCGCAGCCCCCGCCCTTCTGTCGAAGCCGCAAAGGTGCAGAAGATGTGCGAGGAGTGAGTGGACGGCACTCCCCGCTCTCTTCACTGACTCAGTGCCGGGCCGCGGTGCTCTGAGCGTGTTAGGAGCATGGGAGTTGTTAGGAGGGACGGCCGTTAGGCGAGCCTCCACTTCTTACAGGGAAAAGCACTCTGCAAGCAAGGCCGCACTCCGATGACCAACTTGCCCAGTGAGCCCTGTCACTGGCTCCTCCCAGCTGCTCCTGCTTCAGGGGGCGGCAGAGCTCTGTGAGCTCACGTGGGTGTGTGAGGGTCCAGGCCCCCGACCCTCGCTCCCAGCTCCAAGGTCTGAGCAGGACTCCTGGGCACCAAGCACCACAACTGACCCTAAGGTGGCTTCTCCTGTCCCTGCGGCCTGTCAGCAGCCTGTCCTCTGTTCAACAGCCTGTGTTCCCAGGCAACTCCACTGGTCCTGCCTAGGGAACATTCTAGCAACCTGTCAGCCCCATCTGCTCCTAAGATGAGCCCCACCCACCCCCGGCGGTGCATCTGCTTCGACAGTCTGCCGCCCACTGGGACTGACCACTCGGATCTGGCAGGTCAGGACAGGTCCTGTCTCCTTTATCTCATACACACACACACACACAGCCACTCAAATACACGTGTGCACATTCACTCACACACACTCTTACAGACATGCAGGTTCCTGCATACACATGTCCACTCACACACGTGCGCACGTGTCTACTCACGCACATTCTCTCACACACGTGCACTCTTCCCCCGCCCCTTCCCAGCATCTCTGCAGACTCTACTGAATCATCTATTTCTGCTTTTTCTCCCTTGCACCTCGCTGGCCTGTGCCCTCTTTCCGCAGCTGCCGGCCAGGCCCGCCGCGACCGCAGTCCCCAGTTCGGATCCGCTCTTTGCCAGGCAGCACTGCGCTTGCAGCCGTGGGCACACTGTCTTCCCCTTGTGTGTGACTGCACAGGCCCTGGCATGTGAGCTTTCTTGGATGGACAGAGACAACACTAAAGGGTCCCCACTGAGCCCAGCTCCTGGGTCACAGCTGCACTGCAGGCTCCCCATGACCCTCGACACCTGGAGCGGTGCAGTCAGGTCCCCTGGCTCCTCTGTCCAGCAGCCCCTCGGACCCACGGCACCGTGTGCCTCTTGCCCTCAGCACACTCCACCACCCTCTGCTCCAGCTCCCCAGGCTCCAAGGCTATGCCAGGTCTCCTGTCCTTCCTGTCCCCTCTCCCACCTTGAACTGCTTTCCAGGGGCACACCCCTTAACTGTCTGTAGCCCTGACACCCCAAGATATTCCTCCCAGTGCTCTATATTGCTCTGCGGTCTCTCGCCCTCCCCTGCACTGTACACTCCACCTGGCAAGGACCTTTCACTTCATAAATATTTGCTGAGCAAATGAGGATACATGCGAGGAAGCCAGGTGTGCCACGGCAGTGAAGAGGGCGCCCGAGGGGGCTCCTGCCTTCTTCACCCCGATTTAAATTAGCTGACTTCTACCCTCAGGCTCTAATCTAACTTAAAAAGGCCTCTGCTCCTCATGTCCTGAGACTTCTCCCCTGCACCACAGGCCTGTGAGGGTGCCAGTCCCTCACATGGGCTATGGTCCCGTCACAGCAGAGGGGCGAGAGGTGTGGCTGTGCTGGACTCTGCCTTGGGGTTACCACAGCAGCCACAGGAAGTCCATCCACCCCCACGAGGACAGTCAGTGGCAACTCTCACCTGTCACAGGGGCCCTGGTGCCACAGTGTCGGAGTGTGTGAGGGGCAAGCTGCTGACCAAACGCTGGCAGCTGTCACCTACCAGCTGCTCCGCCCACAAGGACATGTTTGTTGTAAGTCAAATCGACTTAACCGAAGTGCAGTTTTTGTTTTGTTCATTTTATCTCCAAGTCCCAAATCTGAGCTTATGTTGTCAGCTGCCCTAAATAAAATATGTAGGGAAATAAATGCTAGAAATTTTTGTCTCCTAACTTACGCAAGAAGGAAATAAAGTCAAAACTGTCCATTCAGCTCCTGGGACAATGTCTGGCTAAGGCATCATTCAGGTGCGAATGCAGGTTTTCCTCCATCCCCACAGCCTTGAGCTGGTGAGAGGAGAGCTCGGCCCACTATCCCCCTGCCTTCTGCTCGGGAACAACCCCCGCACCCTCGGCGTCACCCCAGCCTGACCAGGAGCACAGGCAGGAGCCCAATTTCCGAGGGGCTCGGATGAAGCCCAGGGAACGCTGACGGCCTTGTGGGCAGAGCTGTGCTGCCCATCCAGACACCCGGGGGTGACTTTGAACAGCCAACCTTTGGGTTTGCAGCCCCAGAGCCACTTCTCCTTCGAAAAAGGAGCAGTGCCAACTAACGTAAGGACCCCAGGTGCAGACTCTCCGTGGGCTGCGGGGTTAGGGGACGGCCTCTTCCGTGACCCCTGGCAGCTGTCTCGGGCCGCAGGGAGCAGGGCCCGGAATGACCACTCCAGAGCCGAGCGCAGCACAAGCCTCCAAACCTGCCGGCCAGACGGAAAACTCCGAAGAGGTCGCGAGCGGGCGGCGCCGGGAGCGCAGTTTACATAATTGATGGGGAGGCCGCCGGGCACCCCGCGCGCCTGCCCAGGGAGGCGGGGGCGGCCCGGGACACGCGGGCCGGCACCGGGGCGCCTTCCGCGGCCTCCGCGTTCACCCCCCGACCAAGGCAGGAGCGTGCGCAGCTGCCACTCCTCAAACCCGCACCCGCAACAAAGAGAGGGGCCCGCGCTCCCCGTTACTGTTACGTAACAGTCCGCCCCGCCAGGACCGTGGGCGGGCGGGCTCCCCTCCGCCATCACCGCCGGCCCCCGGGTCCGCACACAACGTGCGCGCAGACCGCCGGCGCCTGGCCACTGCCCGCGGCCCGAGGGCGGCCGGACCCGGGTGGAGCCGGCGCTCCTCGTCCCCCGCCGGCCGGGCCACGGCCACCTCCCCCTCCCCCTCCCCCCGCTGCCCCGTCCGGGGGCGGCCGCGGCGCTCGCCCCTCCGGCACCGGCCGACGGAGCGGGGCGCGGGGGGCCGCGCAGTGCGCACTCACTGTTGTACTGCACCCCCTTGGCGAAGCGCCGCTGCAGCGCCTGGTTCATGGACTGCAGCCCAGCGGGGATGTTCTTGTCCCGGCCCGGAGCCTGCTCCGACCCCACCAGCTTCTTGAGAGCGGAAAACATCCTCCCGGCTCGGACGCTCGAGCCCGGGCGCGGCCGGCGAGCTCAGCAGCGGCGGCGACGGCCCGGAGCGGCGCGCACCATGT
>NW_006400039.1:1709220-1743546 GCF_000299155.1 Elephantulus edwardii | reverse complement strand
TCTGGGGCTCAGCGGCGGCGGCTGGGCTCCGGGCCCGTGGCCTCCAGCGCAGCGGCTCACCGCGCGTCAGCGCCGCCATCTTGGCGCCGGCGCGGTAGAGGCGCGAGGACGCGGCCGCTACGGGCGCCCGCGAGGGTCAAGGAGCGCGCATGCGCCGGCTGCTGGGTCGCCGGCCCTGGCCGACTCTCTCTCTCTCCTCTCCCCCGCCCCGCCTCCGTCCTGGGCGAGATGGTCAGGCGGTGGTCGTGGGCGCCGCGGCAGCCCTCCTGTTCACTGCCCCTCAGTCTCCAGTCACCCTGGACACATCTTTAGCCAGATACCGCCTGCCTGGCCTTTCCCTCCAGAGCTCTAGATAACATGTACCGGAAACCCATCTGCCCGCAGAACTCCCTCCACCCCGAACCTCAAGACCTGTATCCCCCGTTGTTCATTTTCTCTGAGATTCGCATCTCACCCCAGCGATCTGTTAGTCGAGGAAATTTTTTTATTGTATAATAAGAAGCTGGCGGAGGGGTGGGGGCGTAGGGGGAGAGAAATGACTACTTCTTTTTCTTCTTGGTCACCTTGAGCCTTCCTTCTATCAGGCGCTGACCCTGCTTCTTGATCTCGGCCCGCGAAGGAACATAACTGTGGTCCATGTCCGCGAACTGGAAGGTTTCTAGAAGGGAGGACGGCAGCGGCAGAAAGCCGGCACCCTGCAGCCCTTCTCGGGCTCTGTCGCCCCGCCAAACCCGCCGGATGCCCTGCGACGCAGGACGATCACCATCACCAGACCCTCTGCCGCTGCAACCTCGGCAAAGGACAGCTCCCACCAGGTCTGTAACACAGGCTATTGCCTCCAGCTCGGCCCCGCCCTCCCGTCCCCAGATGGCCCTGTCCCCAGACAAGACCATGCCCCAAACGGCCACGACTCCGCTCCCAAACCACGCCCACAGCACGGGCTCCGCCCCCACAGTGCAGACCACGCCCACCTGCTCCGCTCGCCCACGAAACCACGCCCACCCTCGTCACTGCTCTGTCCGGTCCTGTGCCCCCTCCACCCCCAACCACGCCCTCCCGGCTCCAAGGCGCCTTACTAGGCCCCACCCCCGAACAAAGCCACGCCCTCCCCGACCAGTACTCCATCTCCCGGTACTCGACTCCGCCCCCGGCCCACCCCTAATCCCGATGAGCCCCGCCCCCAGTGCCTTGTGCCCGCCCCCGGCCCGCCTCCCTACCTATCACGTCCTCCTCCAGATCCTCAAAGCTGATCTTGGTGTTCTGTTTCTCCTTCAGCATGGAGGACTCGAGGGCGTCCGTCACCTTCTTGTTGTCCTGCAGGTGGGCACAGATCCCTCAGCCTAGCAGGAGCAGCGCGTTTCGGGAGGGCTTGGGGCTTACTTCCCTCCAGGCTACCTCCTCAGTGGTGGTCAGCGTTTCTACCCGGTCCACCAGGTACATGAGCTTCTTCTCACAGTAGGCCAGCTTGCCGTACACATCGAGGGAGCTGGAGACCTCAGCTTCATTCTGCATGCAGGCAAGAGGAGAGAGAGACTGGCTGTGCGGGTCTAATGGGGCCGTGGACCGGTGCGGCTCCTCCACGCGAAGCACCTGGTTGGGTGTGGGGATGCTAACGAGGCGGACATAGAGGTTGTCGATGCCCGTCTGGAGGGTCAGCAGCAGCTTCTGGCTCTTGGTCAAGTTGCTGAGCGCCATTTGGTGCCGGTCTTCCTCCTCTTTGAGCATATCCTTTACCTTCTTCTCAATGGACACAAAGCTGTGGAGGATGGCAGGCATGCAGGTGCCACTGTGATCTGGTCAGGTTTGGCGGGTGCTGTGCTACAGGCAAGGGTTCAGGAGCCCCAGTGTGGGCCAGTGGGTCTCTGGCTGGGCCTCCCTCAGTGGGCCCACAGCCGCTGTTCTTGGGTGCCAGTGGGGGTCCCCTCCCCAGGGTACCCGATGGAGCTGGGCATGTGGTGGAATTTGAGCAGTGCCTGCTCTAGCTCCAGCCTCTTCATCAAGCTTTCCAGCTGTTTGCGCCGCCCCTCACAGTCTTCTATCTGAAGCTCCAGGTTCTCCTCTGTGTTCTTCTGGGCCAGGAACCGGCCAGCAATGTCCTATCCCGTCCAGCAAAGAAAGAAGTAGGAATGGGCTGAGGAGGCAAGTCCTCCCCCACCATGGGGGCTGTATCTACTCCAGACTGAGGCTAGCCCCTGCTACAAGAGCAGCTGCCCCCTTGAAGGCAAGGAGTCTGTGCTTAGCCAACCAGGTGCTTCAACTTGGAGCACTGACAAAGCACAAGCGTGGCCAGGGGTCTCAGGGTGACAGTAAATGTGAGGAAGACAGGGTGGGAGGGTGGGAGATGCTGGCACTTTGGGAAGGGGCAGAGTGGGAAGAAGCCCCCAGGAAGCCTCCCCGTTCCTCTGGTGGCCCTGAAATAGATCTCCATTGCCCTGGGCATATCCCGGGTTCCCCAGAGCTGAGCCACTGCCGACACTTTTCTGCGGACCTTACCCAGAGGTGGGAACAGCGCACAGCACTCTTCACGTGTTCCACCATCGTGGTCACGTTCTCCTGGTACTCAATGTCAGTCTTACAGGACTCTCTACGCTTCACTGTGCAGAGCAGAAGGCCAAGGTGGCTGGCATCCTGGGCTTCTCGAAAGAACAGGCCCCTAGGCCTCCACACATGCCCAGTTTTCAAGGAGGCCATCCCAGAACACCAGAGCCTCAGAGCTAGGTGACCTGCTCCCCTAAATTGTATGTGTCCAGGCAGTTAGGCTCTGGTGCCCAGATCTTTGGGAAAACCCTGGTCTAGCTTCTGTTGAAGGAGTTACGTGTGTGAATTAACTGGATTGGAGCAAGTTCGGTAAGGCCCCTAATGTGGGTGGGCCTCCTTCATTGAATCTTAAGGGCAAAACGGGTGATTTCCCCTAGGGGGTGTCCTGCCTCCACACGACAAGTACATATTCTGGCAAAACGTTTTCTTCCAGATTTCTATCAACTGACCTAAGGGCTCAGGACCCAAGACCTGCTTCCTACTCCTTTGTGTTTGAGGCTTGCTAGTGTCCCCTCTTTGGAGAGTAGCACCCACTTCCTAAACAACATGCCTCTGGAAACTCTATGAACTTTGATATATGATGATAGTTATAGAAAGGCTTTAGGTCTTTTGTTGAGGGTCACAATGAGTTATGCTTGACTCAACAGCAATCAACAACAGTAGTGTCCCCACCACACACCCCCAACTCCTCAAAATCAGTCAGTCTCTGGCTGTCACTCACTGTAACTGCCTATCAATTTAGCAATCATGATCTCTCTGTCTTTCTATGTCTATCTCTCTGTCTGTCTGTCTAATCCATCTCTCTGATTTTTCTCTCTCTTGAGAACTCTGGCTAAGACCCTTGTTCCTTGTCCAGCCTTGGGTCAACCTGGCCTTCTTGGATACAGGTCCAGCATATATACTTTCTGAGGACTCACGAGCTGACTAGACCCTGGAGAGCTGGGAACAGCATCTCCACGTGCCTGCGGCTTGGCCCCAGGCCCCAGGCCCATCAGTGTGCCAGCATGCCTAGGGCTCTTACCCTTGGCTGTTTGGGTGCAACCAGGGAGAAGCAAACCGCCACCATTGAATTGATTCTGGCTCCCAGTGTCTCTGCAGGACAGAGGAGACCTTTCCAGTGCTTTCCCAGGCTAGACATCCCAAGGGGGGCAGACTGCCACACGTTTCTCCCACAGAGCAGCTGATGGACTCAAATGCTTTAGCTGCAGTATCATTAAGTCTCCTTGCATGCAGTTGAGGGGCAGGGGCTTATCTGCCGCTCTAGTCTCTGGCCTTCCAGGGACATGGCTGGGCAGCTGGGGGGATGGGCATAGCAGAACTCTTACCTTTCAGGTTCTCCAGGCTCATCAGTTCAGAGGGGAAGTCCAGGTCCCGCCTGCCCTGCTGGGGAGCAGGGGGCTGAGCAGCAGCCCCGCAGGCACGGGGTGGGGTTCAGGGGGAGGCCTTACCCTGCGGTACTTGTCACTCATTTCTTTGGTGTGGATCTTGTCAATCAGCTTCTTCTGCTGGTTGAGTCTGTTCTCCCGTGCCCTCCGCTCCTTGATAAAGGAAGCCTCCACCTGGCTCAGGTTGTTCTGGGGATAGAGGGAAGTAGAGGCAGGCCTGTCTCCAGGTCACCAGTGGAGCAGCACAGCAGCCCCCATCAGGCCTCATCCTTCTAGGTCTGGGACGAGCACTGAGGCTATCAGTCAGCCACCCCTTTCTTCCTGAGATGCTCATGCGAGGACAGCTACTATGGATAGAGGCGGCAATCGCCTCCCATGCAAGTTACAGCTCAGACCCCAACAGAGGGTCAGCTGCCAGTCAGTTCTGACTCTGTGGCAACAAGTTTGAGTTTGAAACTGTATGAAAAGAATGTGGCATTAGTGTTAGGGTTAGGTTTAGAGTTGGGGCTCAGGCCGGGGTCGGGGTTTGGGTCAGAGTTAAGGTTGGGGTTAGGATTGGAGTTGGGGTTAGGTTTAGGGTCACATTCAGGGCCAGGGTTAGGATTAGGGTCGGAGTTGGCGTTAGGGTCAGGGTTAGTCTGCAGGTTGAACAGTGGGTAGGGAAGACCCAAGCATTGTTGTCTTTGACAGTGTTGGCTAGAGGAAGACCTCCCTCAGTGATGGCCACAGAGCAGACAACCTGCCTCGCAGGTGCCACCAAAGTGCTCCTTAGACAGAAGGATGGTGAAACTTCATCTCATACTTTGAATATGTTGTTAGGAAGGGCCAGTCCTTGGCAAAGGACATCATGCTGAGATAGTTAGGTGTTCATCCCAAGAGAAGATTACTCTCAACAAGATGGACTGACTTTGTACTGGTACCAATGGGCTTGAGTATGGCAGAGACGGTGAGGATGGCACCAGACAGGGTAGGATTCTGATACCTGGGTTACTATGTACCCAGGGTTACTATGCATGGAAGTCAACTTGATGGCACCTAATAATAACAATACTCTTGTCTTGAAATCCTCTGCTGAACCCATGAGCAGGGCTGACAGTTCTTTAAACAGTAGGAAGTGTCTTTGTTGTATTAATAAGAGTGGTGTCTTGTGAAAAGACCTTGGTGGATATAGACATAGGTGGGGAGATGGGGTGTGTAGGAGCCACAGACGGACCCTAGAACTAGGAGAAGCAGCACAGAAGTTGCTTACACAGAGTTCAGGTTTGAGTATCAATTCTCTAGAATTTTAAGAAAATAAATTTCTGTCCTTCAAAGCCACTCTTTTGTGGTATTCTTTGTCACAGCAGCTCAAGGACACTACAGGATGGTGTCTGCCTTGGTCACTGCTGTCCCCATGGAGCCCTGTAGGGTGTGATGCAGTGGGTGAGGGACCTCACCGTTCCTGGGTCGACTCAATGGGAACCCTCTCCAGGTCACATGGCTGGTGCCTGGGTAGGAGCTGCACTTCCCCACATTGGGCAGATCGAAGAGGTCCCTGGCTGGAGCCCCCCCGACACTGTGCTCTGTGGCTCACCTTGACCTCGTCTGTGATCATCATGGCATCATGGGTCATGCCCGTCATGTCTGACAGTTCCGAGCAATACTGCAGGACGAGACTCTGCATTTTGTCTAGCTGTGTGGGGTACCTGGCCAGCTCCTACACAGAGAAGGCCAGGTGGTGGGTACAGAGCTGATTCCTCTTGTGGGGACACAGACCCCATACCCCTCTTCCTACAGACCATGAAAGCCTTGGGATGACTACAGTACCCCTGGACAGGACTGGAAGCCTGGGGCCTAAGACACCTACCCACCTCTTGTGACCACCAGTTCCCTGGGGCTCAGGTGCAGGGGAGGGCTGGGAGGCTGGGAGGGAGGGACTCACTTTCTTGAGATAATCCAGTAGGTCCATGTACAGCAGGTGAATGTTTTGGCTCGAGGTGATCTTGGTCATGGTCTTTTCAATGTTGTTTTCCAGCTGGCGGATGGTCTGGGGCGGCCGAGAGCACAGGGACATCGCTTATGGGCTGGCTGCGCACTTGGCCAGGCCCGGGGGACTGGACAATGGGGTGTGTCAAACTTGCCTAGCCCGTCCCCGTGGAGCCCCACTCACCATTGTCCTCTCCCCTCTCTCTGACCCTCCACTGTGGTCCCGCCCTCTGCCACTCGTGGCTCCTTCCTAGAGCTCTATCGTCCAATGGAAGCTCACTCCCCATGGAGCCCTGCCCACCTGAGGGACCAACCATTTCAAGATCCCTGCCCTTATTGGAGCTCTTCTCCACCACAGGGCACATCTGCATCCTGCTGGAGCCCAGCCCAGCCAGGTGACCCCCTGGGGGCCTCTGTCCATCCCTAGGGGTTCCCTCCCCTCCACCAGAACACCACCTCTGAGACCTTCCATGCAGATCTCTCCTACCCATAGTGCCTCGGAAGTAGCCACACCCCTTGCAGAAGGCACTCCCTGTTATCCCCGCCCCTCAATTACTGCCCGCCCCATGAGCACCAACCCCTCGGTTACAGCCCCGTCCACCACAAGCCCTGCCCCGTAATCTCCGCCCTTCAGTCATCGCCCCGCCCACCGCAGAGCCCCGCCCCTCAGTTACCGCCCCCGCCCCACCAAGAGCCCCTCCCTTCAGTTACAACCACGCCCGCCGCAAAAAGCCCCGCCCCCTCAGTTACCGCCCCGCCCCACTGCTATCCCGGCCCCATGAGCCCCCGCCCCTCGGTTACCTCCCCGTCCACTGTGAGCCCCGCCCCTCAATTGCAGCCCAGCCCACCACAATCCCTGCCCCAGTGGCCTCTCGCCAGCCCCTGGCACCTTCTGTAGCCGCTGCTCTTCCTCAGTGGCCTCAGGCTGGTTCTGTAGACTGGTCAGCTCCTGCTGCATGCTCTCCAGCTTCTGCCCGCGCTGCCGCACCAGGTGGATCAGTACATTGTGCACGTTCACGCGGTCGAAGATGTATTTACGCAACTTCTCCAGCACCACCTGGGGCAGGGTGCACATGACCGCGCATGGGTGCGCGAGTGTTGAGGCGGAGAACATTACTGGCGCCTCTGAACGAACATGAGGTTGCGGGTTGCTTGGCACTCCCACAGGTTGGGGCAGGATGGGGTGCGCAGGGCTCTGTCCTGTCCCCTTACCTCCATGGAGCTCCGGCTATGCGCCAGCCTCATGGGTATGTCGGTTCCGCAGCCCTTGGAGATGGCCCATTGGTCATACTGTAGGGAGGTGACAGCTGAGCCGGGGAGGGTCCTCTGCGTTCCCACTTCGACCACCCCAAGGCCTCATGGGACCTCTGCCAGTCCAAGCTCCTGGGACTATAGGAAGCTAACTACTATAGCCCCCTCAGCCCCCCCCCCACTGGTGCACGTGTGCTCGCACGTGTGCCCACACAGGCTCCCATACTGGTGCACATGTGCTCGCACGTGTGCACACACAGGCGCCCATGCTGGTGTATGCGGGTGCAGGCACACACACGCATACTCCATACTGATGTGCATGGAGATACACCACACACACACACACACACACACACGTGCGCGCGTGCGCACACACACACACACACACACACACACACAGAGAAATGGAGAGGAGGCAACGCCACCCCCCTGACCACAGAGCCAGAAGTGGTCTGTTACAGGGGGCTGGGACTGGATTCCTCTGGGCCACCTGCCTAAGGATGCTGTGCCTTCTGGGGGTGGCTGGAGCGTGGGGCACCATTCCATGGTCGCTTTCCCCAAGATGCCCTTGTTCCAGAAAGGAGGTGTGCCCTCCACCTCTGGAGGGGTGTCCTGATTGAGCATGCCCCTCCCCAGCCAGCACGGGGCACAGGGCCACACCTTCTGGGCCACTGCCCACTCCTGGGTCTCACGGCGGATATTGCTACGCAGGAGGGCCATCTTGGCCTTGTTTTGCAGAGTCTTCTCCTTCACAGCCTGGATCTGTAGTGACCGACATTGCTCTGCGGGTAGGGAGAGGGCAGGGTGTGGGGCCAGGACCCGGCTGGGGCTCCAGGTGTGAGGACACTGGGTCAGCTTCCGTCCCTGGGGAAGTGTGTCACCACCCAGTGCGTGGCTGTCTTGGCAGGCCTAGGCAGGCAGGTTCAGGGAGGCATGGTGGGCACCAGCCTTCTCTCTGGAAGTGGGTGGTGGGTTTCCTGTGCCCCACTCCCAAACCTTGGTGCCTAAGGCTCCTGTGCTCATAGACCCACCTGTACCTTTGGCACGCCCCCTTGTACCTTCTGCAAGGCAGGGCCCCTGGGCCCTCCCCGCCCTCTACCCCACCCTGTTCAGGGTAGGCTAGGATAACCCACTGTCCCCTTTTGTCCTGGACCTCACAGCTTTACAACAGAACGCCTGTGTGCCGCCCAGCTGCTGGCCTACCCTGGAGCTTCGTGATGGTCCTAAGCTCCTGCATCTGCCCCTCCACATCCCTGTCGTTGTACACCTTCATGGTGGCCCTCTGCACACTCGCCCCCGGCTCCACCCTCGGCCTCGGCTCCACACTCGCCCTCAGCTCCACCCTCGCCCTCCACTCCACTCCTTGGAGGGTCCCTGTCCCAGGACTCCCTAGCCCATTGTGACATGTGTGGGATTCTCCAGCCCAGAGAACTGGAAGCCAGGCCTGCCCTGCCCCCGCCCACCCATCCGTGGCCCCTCGTGGTCATGCCTGAGGTCACACTGAGGGCCCTGAGTCTGAACAGCAGCTTGACACCACTGTGACTTGGTGCAATGTCCTCATCCTACCTGTTGTAAATCCTCTCCTCCAGGAAAGGGAAGAGGCAGGCTTAGGGCCAGCAGTGATGAGGTCGCCTTTCCCCAGGCCATGATCCAGATGTGATTGGCCATTCAGGGAATGGATGTAACCCCTAACCAGGACATAGCCACCTCTGACATACTGGGGTTTCCCCAGGGGTGTGATGGGCAAGGCCTTTAGTCTCCTGGGAAGCCGAAAGGGAAGGGGGAACGGGGGTGGTGGTGGGGTGATGGGGGGATGGGACTAAGAATGGAGCATGGATGACCCAGGAGCTGGATGGCTCCCTCCTACAGAGAAGGCCCAGACTGAAGAAGGTCTCAGAAATGCTGGGCCCACAGGTGCTAAAGGAAGCAGAGTCTTTCTCTCTGACCAAGGCTTTGTCTAGACACCTTCCCAGGAAGCTGGCCGTGACCTTGGGCTTCTAGCTTTCTAAGCTGTGAGGGGATACATTTCTGATTAGCACAGCCACACCCTTGTGGTATCTGTTACCAGCACTAGAGAACTGGTGGTGCAGGGGCTGCTGAGAAAAACATTCGGGTCTCAGCAGAGTAAACAGGAGGCAGGCGAGCAGTCCCCTTTCACTGACATCACAGCCTGGGACACTCAGTGTAGCTCGGTGTTGGAATGAGTGGGCAGATGAATCATACGGCAGAGAACTGGAAGCTTAACAGACAGCTGTGTCCACGTCACGACACCTTCCATCTGTGCTGATACAGCACTGCACCGACATCAGCACCCCATCCCCCTCATGACTCCAGGCCAGCCCCCCTCAACTCCTAAACCCGCTTCCACTGTCACTGACTTGGAGGATTACCACTGAACCCTCAAAATCACACTCAGAGGCTCTGGGTGATCTCTTATGACACCCTTCCTGTCCTGACTTCCACCAAGTGCTAGGAGTCGGCCTTGTTCCCTGGACCTTGGCTTGGGTGGCACTAACTCTAGGAGGGTGGACCCCTCCATCCTGTGCACCCCAGTCCCAAGCCTCCTGGGACTCTTGGGGGTACATGTGAGATATGGCTACTGTCCCCACTCCGGCTGCCCGAGGTGTGTGGTTGCCATTGCCTCACTTCTGAGTTAGGGTTAGTCCGCACACACAATCGCACAATCGCCAGCACTTCTGGCAACTCTCAGAGTTTAAAGTGGCAGTTTGTTCTGCAACAATGTAAACGTGGTCTCAGCACACAGAGAGGAGGCAGAGGCTCAGTGCACGTTGCCCGTGAAGGAGGCCGGTCAGGGAGTAGGCAAGGCTGTGGTCAAGGACATCATGGGTTACAGTGTGCCGGAGTTGCCATGAGTGGGCCCCACTTCTAGCGCTGTCTCTCTAGTTGAACTGCTCTAGAGAACCGGCCCAAGGAAGAGCCCTCCACGCTTCCTGTGCCGTTTCTGGACTCCTGGGACTGCTCCAACCCCAAGCTCACACTTTCTGCACTGAGTCGGCCGAGCTGGGTCAGGTTCGCCAGGCTGTGAAGCTTGGCGGGAGAGAGGCCTGCAGACAGAAAACCTCCAGGTTCACGCTCTGCGAGCTGATGGTGTGAAGGACTTAATGCTGGGCGTGGCCAGCTTGCCCCCTGCTCCACAGTCTTCTGGGCCCCGATGCCATCCAGCTGAGGTCATTGGGCACTGCTCTCAATACCCACTCTTCCCTGGACAGGAGTCCCGAGTGACCGTCGGCGTCTTTGTTCTCTGGAACTACTAGGCTGCTCCAAGACCTTGGCCTTGGTGAACAGGAACGCATCACTTGCTCTTTAGGACACTAGAAGTCTGAACTCGGGGTGCGGGCTTTTCTGTGTGTTTCCTGGTTCTGGGGTGACCTCCGTGCGGCCTGGGCTGGCATCTATCTCCTCCACCTCTGCTTCCTTGTTCGTTGTTCATTCAGTCTGCTCTTTTCACATCTCAGGAGGCTGCAGGCACATCCCCCACCAATAGACTCCCCCAGGTGGTATTCACACCACAGGTCTGCCCACTTCTCCCAGCTCCTGGATAAAACCGACCTGCAGGATATCTGGGGAGTTTATGAATAATGTAGCAGGCTGTCAGCCGAAAGGCTAGCAGTTCAACTCCAGCACCGCTCTGGAGAGGAAGATGAACAGCCTCTGAACCCAGTGGAGGATCACTGAGAACTCACTTGACGGCAGGGTTTACAGCATCTCTGCGGCAGTCATCTTCATGACAAATGTCCTCACCACTAGACCAACGGGCAACGTGATGACATGTGGAGGAAAGACTGAAATTGCCAATGAATTAATCTTACTTTGATCCACAATCAACACCCTCAATAAGTCAGGAGATCAGGAGATGTGGTGCATTGGGCAAGCCTGCTGTCAGGACCTCTCCAAATGACTGAGGAGCGGTGGTGTGTGTCTGAGAACTAAGATGCCCTGATTAAGGCCATGGTCTTTTCAGTCACTTGCTATACATCTGAGAGCTGGACAATGAGTAAAGATGACAGAAGAAAAACCAATGTCTTGAGTTGTGGTGCTGGAGAAGAGTACTGAGTATTCTCGGACTGCTGAAAGAACAAATAGATATGTCTTGGGAAAAGTGCATCCAGGATGCTCCTTGGAAGCAAAGATGGTAAAGCTTTGTCCCACATACAACGGGCATGTTGGTAGAATAGGCTAGCCTTGGAGAGGGACATGCTGCGTGGGAAGGTGGAGCGTCTCTGACGGGCAGAGACCCTCAGTGACACCGACCGGCACAGTGACTGCAGCCATGGGCTCTGGTGTGTCTGAGATGAGGAGGATGGCACAGGACAGGACAGAGTTCAGATTGTGGCTCCCAGGGTCGCTGTGAGTCGTACTTGACTTGCTGACGCCTGACAAGCAGCAGCATCCTGGATGGGGGCCCTGGTGGCGCAGGGCATTACATGCTAGGCCACTAACCAAACAACTGCTGGCTGGGATTCACCAGCTGTTTCACAGGATGAAGGTGGGCAGTCGCCCCACTAAAGATTCGCAGCATCAGAAACTCCATGGAGGGTTGCCCCGAGTCTGAATCGAGCCAGTTTTGATCTTTCGGGAAGCAGTCTGCTGCATCCTCCTTTGGAGAAGCAGCTGGTTTGAACTAGCTCCTTTCCAGTCAGCAGCTGGGCGCTCTGCCGCTGCGCCACTTGTGAGCCTCCCTCCACAGGCACAGGGGCCAGGGTCACCTGGGCATTTCTGGGAGGACAGCTCAACCCCACAGGTGCACAGAGCTCCTGAGGCTGGGCTGTCTGAGGCTCCTTTGTATCACAGTGACATGTGACTCCACATCAATGCAGCGCCAGCAGGAGTGGGAGGAGCAACCACCCAGTTCCTCTGGCTTTCTCCATCCTCGTGGCCAGGATGCAGATGAGATGACTGGAGCTGCAGCAACCATCTTGGACCATGTGGTGCCTCTGGGAACAGAGGTCATTACGTGGGTTTTCACATGAAGGAAAACGAAACTGCAGCTTGTTTAAGCCACCAATAAGCTTAGGGTCCATGGACCCTCATGCTGCATTCCCTGGTGCCTAGTGCAGCCACATAGGTGCTGTCCAGATGTTCAGTCTGTGTGGCCTCATGGCGAGTCCATGTACATACAATAAGACTGTGGCCAGACCAGCACCTTTCCAGTCACTGCTGTTTGCATCTTGTCCCCTTCTCTCACTGAAGGTCTCTCTCTGTGGTCTTCTACCTTACAAAGCATAGTGAGCTCATCCAGGGACTGGCCACTCCTGATTACAGGGCCACAGTATGTGAGATGAGGCCTCAGTATGTAGCTTCCAAAGGGCAGCCTGGACCTCCCCAAGGCCGACTGGCTCACTTGACAGTCCATGGTGTGCTTTTGAGGGACAGATGGGCTGCAGCGGGGCTGGGTGCCTGTAGCGTGACTTGGTCTCTCTCCAGGACATTGGGCTTGCCAAAGTTTCATACAGCCTCCACTCATCCTCGCCATGACAGCTCTTGGGCTTTGCTTCCACATGGAGAGTTCCAGAAGCCTGGCCCTGGCCCTTTGTGGTAAGGGTTTATCATTCAAAATGGCTTCCCTACATCACTTGTAAGCAAAATCTTACTGAAAACTATCAAAAAAAGGACTGGAATGGTACATTGACAAGAGAACTACCAAAAAATACAAGCTGGGTTTAGAAGAGGCTGTGACACTAGGGTTCAGTGTGGTCTCTGAGCTACTGCATCAGTTTCAGGACCCAATAATGCAGTAAGATTGGTGTTAGGATGAGTAGAAAGAGGTGCAGGAGCGTGCAAGACATGTCTGACCTAAATGGGTGGTTTTGTGTTGTTGATGTTGACAGGGTCAGTTCCCCTTTGTAAGGTTACTAAAGATTAAATATGGTTGTTCCCAAACAGCCCTTGCTCTTTTTACACCCTTCTGTTGGCATCACTATGTGGTGTACAAACTTATGCACCTGGTTATTAGGCAGAGTTTGGCAGCTGGAACCCACCTACAGAAGCCACAGCCACTGCAGAACCTTACACACGTGGGCCCACTAGGACCACACACGAACTGGTATTTGGCTTCTCTCTGTCCTTCACTTGCCCCTCCCCTGGAAAAAAAAGCTTCAATTTGATTGGTGAGTTTGGAATGATAAGCAGGTGCGTTAGCCAAGGCACTCCCCTTTTCTCACCAGCCCCATATTCTGCTCCCATCCTCCATGCTACTGTACAGACACAGACTCCCTCAGAGGGTCCTCAGTGGCCCAACAGGGCTACCTGGGCATGCAAGCCCAAACCAGACTGAGTCCATCCCAACTCAGAAGGGGCCTGTAGGGCAGAGCGGCACTGTCCACAGAGCACTAACAGCTGTGGTCTCTATGGAAGGAGGGACCGGGGGTTTGAACTGCAGACCTCACCAAGGCTCCTCCTGGAGCAGGCAGGCACGTCCAGCTCTGGAAAGCAGTGCCAGGGCCTTCCATGCCCACCTCCCTCCAACAGAAGCTGGTGCTGAAATGGAGGTTCTCCCCCTACTCTTCCGACTCCTCTGCTGGTTCAGAACTCAGGTGGGAAAATGGAGCAGCTTTTATTGGCCGCCTCAGCATCAGGAGTCCACTCTGGCAGGGATGCAGGGGCCAGAAGGGGTGCCACTAGGAGTCCTGCAGCCCCAGAGGCGTCAGGGAGCACAGTTTTTGAGTCTCTTTCCCTGGGAGGGTGGAGGGACAGTGCAGGAGGGCAAGACCCTCTATGAGGTGGATTGATTCGGTGACTGGGGTAATCGGGATGGGTGTGTCGGAGGCAGTGCGATTGGCACAGGACAGAGCAGGGTTTAGGGCTGTTGTACATAGGGTCGCTATGAGTCCCAAGTGACTGGAGGGCACATAACAACAACTCCCTGCCCAGGGCCCGCCCACCTGGGCAGGGAGGGGCTTGAGCCACAGCAGGGTGCACAGGTGTGCTGTGGACACTGGGTGATACTGCAGGCTGTGCTGGATCCTCTGGACCTCCTGACTCCTCCGGGTCACTCTTAGTCATGCTGATCTGTAGAGGAAAGGGGGGCAGCAAGGACCACGCAGACCCCAAGGTTGCTGGGGTCCCTGTGTCGATTTTACTGTGGCAAAACCTAATGCCCACAAGTCAGGGGGTGTTCACACAGGGCCCCCAGCTGTTTCTTTTGGGGTGTCCACAATGCTGTGTGGCCCCCATACTCCTCACACTCCACCCTCTGCTCTATCCCAGAGCCGCGCCCACTTCCTTGATCCCACTCCTAGGAAACAGGGTACAGAGAGGGTCGCCCTGTCTAGCCTACAGCTTGGTGCTCCTGGGCTCAGCTGCTTAAACCCTGGGTACCAAGGCTGCAGGAGCTTCTCTTCGTTTGGCTTCCCTGTCCCTGTCCCCAGAGTCCTCTCATCTTACCCCTGCCCTCTCACCTGCCCCCTCAGCTGTCTTACCTGTGCCTGAATCTGGAGGGAGTTGCCCTGTCTCCAGAAAGAGCCAGAGATTGCTGCATTTCTGGGTTTCTACTCGTGTCACTCCATAGCTGGCCAGTGAGCCCGTGACTAGGAAGAAGGTGGGAGCAAATAGAGACAAGTGGGAGCACGTGAAGGCAGTTTGGGGCAGGAGGGAAGGGTGAGTGGGTTCAGGTGAGGCAGTAAGGGGCTCGTGGGGAAGGTGGGGCAGCAGTCCGATAGGGGCCTCAGCGTGGCCCAGTCTACTTTTGCAGATGGTGTTGAGGGGGCTCAAGCATCAAGCCTGGGGACCCAGACTGAAGACAGGGTTGCCCCAACCACAGCCCTCGCCCCTGAGGGGAATCCTTCCCCCAGGAGCCAGAGGCACATCAGCACTGCGGGGTACCTACCCACCGCCACCAGCAGGGTCCACTGCAGCGGGTAGGGGCACTTTCTGTGGACAAGCATCTGCAGGCCGAAGGCTGCGCCGGTCCCTACGAGAGTAAGTGGCCATCAGTCAGGAGCACACGGCGCCAGGGGACGGGGTGAGTGGGAGGGAGGGGGTGAGGTAGGGTGGGCTGGGGTGGAGCCTAAGAGCTGGGGACACACTGTCTGGACCACCTGGGTCTGCACTGCGAGCAGGTGTCTTGGCGCCCCCTCCTGGGAAGTAGGGAGGAAGCAAGAGAGACACCTGATCCCTGCGTACCTGTGACAAAGGTGAGAATGCCCTTCAGGAAGGCGTTCGACTGGCACGCAGCATACTCCCTGAGTCCCTGGTGGCGAAGGGGTTGAGGCTCAGATCCTGAGCTTCATGCACCTGTCTCTCCTTTGGGCATCGTGTGACCATGGGGTAGGGAAGCGTCCAGAGTGACAACGAGGGGGCTTGGACACCTTCCCCCTCCCCTATGCCCGACCCCACAGTAAGATCAGCTTGTGAGGTCCGAGGTCCAGAGATCAGGTTGTGTCTCTCACCGGGTGCTTGGCGGCGACAGAATCGTCTACCCTGGACAGGCCTAGAGTCACCATGGTTGGTGTCAAGCGGGGAGCCGGTGGACCTGGGGAGGGCGGGACAAAGAGGGCGGAGCCAAGCCAGGTGGGAGCGCATGTGCAGAGCGAGGTCGTCCGCGCGTAGAAGGAAGCCGGAATCTGGGCCTGGGCGGAGCCTGGGCGGAGCCTGGGCTAGGGCTTCAAAGAGTAGTCAGAGAAGGGAGGGTGAGGCGGGACCTGGGCGGGGCCTGGGGGCCCTGTCTGCGCGGGGATTGGCGAAGGAGGGAGGGGCGGGCGAACAAGAGGCGGAGCCTGTTCTTACCACCCCGCCGGCAGGGGCGGGACCTAGCTGGGTTGGGCGGGGCTTAGTGGGCCAGGCCTGCGCAATGCTGTGCAGAGGCGTGGCTGGGCCTAGTCGCGGGGGCGGGGTAGACCAAGGGGAGGGTAACGCCACGGGGGTGGGGCTTATAGGACGAGGGGCGGGGCCTGATGAGCTTTGCAGAACTAGGCCGTAGGATCTGGTGGGCGGAGCCAGGCCAGCGCAGGTGAGGTGTGCGTGAGCCGACGGGTGCTCGCACTCCTTCCCAGACCAAATCCTTGGCTGTGGTGTCAGTTCTGATTCACAGCGATCCTTCAAGCAGCTGGTGGGTTTGAACTGCTGACTTTATTTAGCAGTATAACACGAAGTACATCTCGACACTAGAAGAGATTCAACCTGGATTCGTGACAGAGATATAGTTGTCAGCGTCGGATGGGTCTTGACTGAAGGCAGAGAATACTCGTGCAGGATGCTTACCTGTGCTTTATTAATTATACAAAGACATATGCCTGTCGTAACCTTTAGAGGAACATGGAATGTGCTCAGGTAAACAGTGCACACAGACCTCGAGGCAATTGTTCAAACGGAAGTGGTTACTTCACGGTTCACAGGAAAGATATGTGTCAGAGTAGTGTCTTTTTATCAGATTTAGTCTATATGCTAGCAAAGCATCATAAAACGACTATATGAAGAAGAACTTGGCATCAGAACTGAAGGAGAAATTATTGGTCTGTGATAAACATATGACACAGCCTTTTTTGTTAAAAGTGAAGACAATTTGAAGCACTTATTGAAGAAGACCACAGCCTTCACTACGTATTACACCTCTACATAAAACAAAACCTCACAGCTGGACCGAGAGCATCATCATAATAAGTTGAGAAAATATTGAAGTTGTCAATGTCTTAATTTTACTGGGATCCATTACCAATGGCCCTGAAAGGAGCGCTCGTGAAATCAGATGACGGTGTGATTGGGCAAATCTGCTGCCAATCACCTCCATGAAGTGCTAAAGAGCAAGGATGTATTTTGAGAACTAAGGTGCAGTTGCACAAAGGCTAGGTCTTTTCAATCACCTCATTGGCTAGGAAAGCTTGACAGTGAATCAAGACGGCTGAGGAAAAATGGATCACCTTGAATTATGGTGCTGGAGAAGAATATTGAATGTACACCCCAGAATTCCAGAAGGTAAAAGCTTCTTGGAAGAAGTACATCTGGAAGCCAGGATGTTCCTTAGAAGTGAGGATGGCGAGACTGTTTCCTGCGCTTTGTTATCTGAAGGGTCAGTTCCCGGTGAAGGCTATCATGCTTAGTAAAAGAGAAAGTCAGCAAAAAGGAGGAAGGCCTTTAATGACATGGACCGACCCTGGCTGCACCCACAGCCTTGACGTTGACATAGCAGCACCGGTGAGGACATACATGCAGGACACGGCAGTGTCTGTGTGTCACCGGCCTTGACATTGACAAAGCAGCACCGGTGAGGACATGCAGGACACGGCAGTGTCTGTATGTCACTGTGAGCCAGTGCTGAGTCAGAGGCAACCAATAAATCAGTCCTGGGAGGTTTGCCAATCCCAAGGATAGTTCTTGGTACTGACCCTGAGCTGCACATGGGGTCTGCTTGCTGGGGGGGGGGCTCCCTAAACTGTTGGTCTCGGGACATCCTCCCTTGTGGGGGACAGGGCCTGAGCACTGGCTTGGGCACGTCAGGGGCAAGGACAAAGTCCTGCTGGCTATGGGTTTGCCTCTGCAGGGGAGGTAGCAGGGGGTTGATTCTGAGCCCAGAGACCCTGTCCCTCTGTCCAGGTGTGCAGAGGGACTATGGGGACTTCTGCAGGCCACCTCCTCCCCCATCTCCAGCCAGGGTGGGTGTGGTCCCAGAAGGAGACCTGTTGTGGGATACGCTGCCACTTCTCTGAGGCAGGACCTGCTGTCTGAGGAAGCTGCCCAGGGAGTCCAGGAGGTCTTGGTGGCCCTGATGTGTGGGCCCAGAAACCCGCAGGGGTCACTCCCCGCCACACTGAGTTCACCTCTGTGGCTTTATTGGCTAACTGTGTCTACAGGTGGCGCTCATGCGGTGTCACAGCTTCTGGAAGGGAGTGGGAGGAGGCTTTAGCTCTTGTCCCCCTCCTGTCAGTGTTCCTGCTTGCAGGAACAGTTGTGACTCCAGCCTATCTACCAGCTGACACCACTGGGAAAGGTGAGACCACTTTGCAGGGTGGCTTCCCTTTCAAAGCCCAGCAGGTCCACGTAGAGCTCCTGGCTCCTTGGAGGTGGAAAGGGTGGCGGCCCTCCTGGTGCCAGCTTTGGGGTGCTGCCCTCACCGACAGCTGTGACCAGACGCAGACGTGACTGGCTCAGGTGGCTGAAGGCTGTCCTGTGGAGCTGTCTATGTGTGCTGGCAGGACAGGGTCAGGGGTGGAGGGCAGGTGATGTGAGCCGGAGCACTGCAGTGCCGGGTCTCCCATCTGGGGCCAGGGCCCTACCTCTTCTTCTTCCCCGTGGCAGAGCTGTCATGGGAAATTGAAGGCCCCCACCCTCTAGACAGGAAGCCATCAGAGAGAGCTGTAGAGGAGGCCAGGCCCCAGATGGTCATTGATAAGGTGACCCACACCTGTGTCACCACAACATCAAGAAAACAAAATCTTCACCACAGGCAACACGATGTCAGATGGAGAGGAGATGGAAACTTTTAATGACTTGCTTAGCTCCTCAGTCAACACTCCCAGAACCAGCAGTCACGGGACATATAGCATTGTAGTCAGGGATCTCACCAAAGTCCTGAAGAAGACTTTGTCAGTTTAAAGCCCGGGGTGTGGTTGATTAAAGGCATGGTCTTTCCAGTCACCAGCTGTGCATTTGAGAGCTGGACAGTGAATGGGGACGACAGCAGAAGAACGGATGCACTTGAGTTGTGGTGTTGAAAAGTGCTGAATATCCCATGGACGGCTAAGACATCACCCAGATGAGTAGCCACAGTCTCCTTGGAGGCAAAGACGGGGAAGTTTCATCTCACGTATTTTGGGCATTTTGCTAGGAGAGGCTAGTCCTTGGAAAGAGACCTTATGCTTGGAAGGTGGAGACTCTACAAAGGATAGGAAGACCCTCAACAAGATGGACTGATTAATATCTGTGACAAAGGACTAAAATGTGTTGAAGATGACCAGGATGGTGCAGGACGGGACTTAGTTCAGATCTGCTGTTCACAGGGTCGCTGTGGGTGGTACTGACTTGGCAGCACTTAACAAGGCCCACAGATGCTGAAAGGCTCAGGACCTTCCCAGGAGCCTGCAGTGAAGCTTTGCCCTGAGCTGGAAGTTCTTCCTGACAGGCGCTGCCTTGGTTGCAGCGAACCTCGTGGTCTGGAAGGTTTCTGCTAGCTCCCAGCATGCCCTGTTCCCTGGGTTGTTCCCTCCTCTGCACAGCTGTCAGCTCTCCCTCCCCCTCCTGTGTGGAGCCCCCATGTGAGCTGCCTCTGTCCCCATTTCTCTAGCTTCTTCCGTCCTCTATTTATAGCTGCTACACTGTAACACGTGCTCCTGTCTCATGACTTGTCCACTTTCACTTTTCCTTTGCAGAATTTTTGTGGGAAATCAGATAGTCACAAATGTTGTAACTAAAACTTCAGAAAGATCTGACAAAAATCACCGATGATATAGACACCAGCAGAAAGAAAAACATTGCCAGCTTGTGTGAAGCCACATGATTCCAAGTGTCACTGTACTTGACCGTTAGTGACAGCTGTGGCCAGAGTCAGGGGAGGCTTAAAAGTGACTTCGGATTCTTGCATTTACCCTGTAGGCACTTGAAAGCTGTGCTTATAGAGCATGTTTTCATTGTTTTAACGAACTTCTGGGGCTATTCTTCTTAGAAAAACCAATCATTACATCTTAAATACTGCACAGACATTTAATAAAAAGGCATTTTGGTATCATCCCCTTTGACGGTGTCACACGTACGGCGCACACCCCTCCTGGAATGACATGACTGTTTGTTGGGGTGTGTAGTGATATAAGGGCGCTGGTGACACAGTGGTTAGAGTGCTTGGATGCAAACTGGAAGGTTAGAGGTTTGAGCCCAGCAGCTGCTCTGAGGGAGGCTGAAGCACTGTGCTCCCCTAAGATTCACGGTGCTGGAAACCCTGTGGGCAGCTGTCCTGTGTCCTGCGGGGTCACTGTCGGTGCCAGTGGGTGTGTGGAGCTGTATTTCAGGGTGGGAGCCCTGGTAGCACAGTGGTGAAGTGTTGTGCTGCTAACCAAACGATCCTTGGGTTGAACTGACCAGCCCTCCTAAGGAGAGTGAGCGGCAGCTTCAGGACCCTGGTCAGGGGTCTCCCAAGTGGGAACCATACGCCGCAGGGGGGCTTTGTTTTGGCACGTAGTTCATTCTCCCAAGTGACTGACAACGTGGAGTACATTTCCACACAGTTCTTTTCCGTCCTTATCTCTTCTTTGGGAAAATCTTAAAGTATCTCATCCTTTTCTATGGGAGAATTTCTTATCAAGTCTTGAGAATGCTTGATCCATTCTGAATAGTCTTGTCAGAGGTCTGGATGCAGACACTCATCTGAGCTTCTCACTTCCTGCCCAGGTGACTCAGGGCACCTGGGAGACCAGGTAAAGACAGGAGTGGGAGCAGGCTCTTTGTGCCCCCCTCCCCCACCGCGTCCAGGAACTGACTCCATCAACTCTGGGGTCTGCTCGGGGCTGTCCCGGTGCTGTCCTCCAGGGCGTGAGCCCCCTCTGACCAGGTGCTCATAGGGCTTCTCCTCCAGGCCTCTGGGGCTGTGAGGGAGCTCAGACAAGTGGCTGCTCCCCTGCCCTGTGCCTCCCTGGCGTCAGCTCGCCGGCACACTTATGCAACTGGCGATAAGAGATGGCTGGCTATAATACCCCCAGTGCCTGGCCCAGCCCCCCACCCCCACCCTGAACGTGCCTGTAAGAAGCTCAGTGTGGGGGAGGTGGGGCTCAGGAATGAAGGACAAACAGGCCTTGACCACCCCTCAGAAGTGGCCAGTACCCCCTTGCTGGGGATGGGATAGAAGGACACAGCTGGGGGGGGCTGTTGGCCACAGAATGCTGGCGTCCAGCTGTGTTCCAGCCTCTCAGCTAACCCTGCTGGACCCCCCCAGCAAGTGACCCCTGGTGAGCCTGGGGTCAAACTCTCAGCCACAAAGTCTGGTGCTCAGCTAACTGTAGTCCTGCCAACAGTGGCAGGGACCCGCAGGGAACAAGGGACAGATTGTGTCGGACCTGGGGGGCAGGGGGGGGCTTCCGCCCCTCACAAACCTGCTCCTCCAGGGAGCTTGGGGCTGGGCTGGGCTATAAAGCCTGGGCCCGTGGGGGCTGAGGGCACGTATCGGGATGAAGTCCACCCTGGTCCTGCTGGGCCCCTTCCTGGTTCTCTTGTGCATGTCTGAAGCTCAGACTGAAGTCCTGGTGCAGCCAAACTTTGATGCCAAAAAGGTACCAGGGACCCTGCAAGTGGGTGCTTTGCTGAGCCCTTGCCAGAAACAATAAGCAAGGCAGTTGTAACAGAAACCAAGCTGTGCCAGGCACAGACCCCTTCTCTATCTCATCCTCCAACATCCCTGGTGGGGAGTGGGGATCAGGGATGGCCATGCCCAATGAGGACAATGACTCTGAGGGGCTGTGGCCTGCAGAGGTGAACAGGGGACCCAGCGAGTGGACACTCACAGTTCCCAGGCTGCACAGTGGTTCCCTGGGTGCTGGGTGTGTGCCCCTCGCCACCTGCGTCTCATGGTGGGGGAGGGCCAGCTGCCCAGCACAGCCTGTCACAAACCTGCCCAGTTCTCAGGCCTCTGGTATGTGGTGGCCATGGTGTCGGACTGCAAGGTGTTTCTCGGCAAGAAGGACCATCTGCTGATGTCCACACGGACCATCCAGACCAAGGAGGACGGTAGCCTCCACTTCCACATGGAGTTCCCTCGGTGAGCTGGTGGGCAGGGGGCACCGGGTGAGGGGACGGGGCAGGGGGGACGGAGTGGGGAGGACCAGGTGGTTGAGAGGTAGCTGGTGAGGTTGGAGGTCGGGAGGGGGGAGGGGTCGGGAGTGAGTAGCACCTGAGGGCCGGCCACCTGTGGACCCAGGGTTGATGGCTGCAACCAGGTGGACACAGAGTACCTGAAGGTGGGCTCTGATGGCCACTTCCGCGCCCCGGGTAAGTGCACCCTTGGCCTGTTACCCGAAGGGGAGCCGTGGAACCTCCTTCTGGTCCTGGGAGACCCCAGTCCACCACCAACTTCCATCAGCTGCTTGGCCCCGCCCCTACACCTCCCCATCCTGGCACATGGGGGAGAGTCGTGTCTGCACCCCTCTTTTGGCCTGACCTGGTCCACAGTTCCACACCCGGCCCCTCCCCCTCCCCCTCCCCCTTGTCTGGTCTGTTGGTCTGTAGCCTTGGGCTACCTGGACGTTCGAGTGGCCGACACGGATTACAGCTCGTTTGCAGTGGTCTACATCTACAAGGAGCTGGAGGGGGTACTCAGCACCATGGTGCAACTGTACAGTGAGTGCCCACCCTATGCCAGCCCAAGACCCGGCTCTACCCTACCTCACCAGTACAGGCTCCCAAACCTCGACCTGCCCACGCCCAGGTTCCCCTGACCTGACTCACCAACGCAGACCCTGTCCTCTAGGACCCCATCCCTCCCCTTCCTGATCTCACCAGTACAGACCTCAAGCCTCACCCTGGCCCTGCCCCATGTGCCCGGTGCCTCCTTCCTGATTCCCTGCTCCCCACCCCACCCCCAGCCCCATCCAGCCCTCATCAGCATTCCCCTCTGCATCCTGGCCTCGATCACAAGTCGTGAGGCCAGGCAGGCAAGGGCTGATGTGACAGTGGGATTACTACCTGGAGTGGAGGTGGGAGTGGGGGAAGGTGAGATGAGAGACTGCAAGGGTGGGAGGGAATGAGGGGGGAGGGGGGTGTGGTGGCTCCAACTCTAGGGCTCCCAGGCCCCCAGCCTTGTGGACACCCTGGTGGTGTTATCAGAAGGCGCCATCTGCTGGCCAGGCCAGCACATCCCCAGTGGTGGCCTCTGAGATGCTGACCGCTGTGGATTCCTGGCACTCACACTGCCTCCTTGCTCAGAGCCGCCTTGCTCTGCCTCAGGTCGAACCCAGGACGCAAGTCCCGAGGCCATGAAGGCTTTTCAGGACTTCTACCCCACGGTGGGACTCCACGATGACATGATGGCCAAGTTGCCCAAGTCAGGTATGCCTCGCTGTCTGCCTCCGGGGGGCGCCCCCCACCACCAAAGGGGAGGGCTCCCTGAAGGTGACAGCCGATGGGCCAGCTCAGCCCCTCCCCTCCCCCTTTCATCCACAGATGCTTGCCCTCCAGCCGGCAAGGAGGAGCCCTGACCTTCAGGCCAGGTGGGGGCAGGCCCCCCTCCCTCCACCATGTCTCTCTCGCTTCCCTGGGAGGGAGTGCTCTGCTTGCGTCTCTTCTACCCATCTCTCCCTTCCGTTTCCTTGCCACCTGGGTCCCCGGCCTCATAGTCCCCTCCCCTGTTCCCCAGTCCTCCCCCCCCTTCTGTCTGGTGTCCCTCCTGTGGTCTGCAGTGCACAGAGCTTTCTGCGCAGGACTTTTGGGTGACCTGTGATGTGGGGCACCCTGCTAGTGGGGAACAGTTTGGGGTGCCCCTGGTTCATGGAGTGGTAGAGGCAACGTGCTGGTTTCTGTCTGCAGGGTGAGTCCAAGGAGCAGCAGGCTTTGTCCCCAGGAGAACATGGGGGCTCTGAGGAAGTGCCAAGCCTTGGACGACCCCTTCCCCTTGTCATCTATTCTCCCCCAGCCCCTTCCTCCCAATAAACAGATCCTGCACCTGAGGCTCCGTGGGTGTTTGGTGGTGTCCATCCAGGTCCCCGTGTGGCCTCTTAGTACCCTGTCTACACTGGCAAGTGCTGCTTACGTTGTACAGGCTTCTTGTTAGGAGCCGTCCAGTGGAGTGGGGCTCATGGCCACCCTGCGAACACTGGGCTGAACCTTGTCCTGTCCTGGCCAGTCCTCGCGTGTGTTGTGCCCAAGCCCGTTGTGCTGTCAGCCCACCTTGTTGTGGGTTGTCCTTTCTCTGGTCCTCCTTGAGGTCCTTCCCCACAACTGGCCCCTCCTGAAAGCGTGCTCAAAGACTCAGGATATTGGGTACCTAACGCCGCCTGTGGGAGGCAAAGCCAACACAGGGCCAAGGGCCTGCAGTGGGCCGTGCTGTGTGCCTTGAGGAGAGAGGAGGTGAGGCTGTGGAGGGGAGGCTGGCTGTTCACTTGACCTGCGTGGCTTCCTGGCTGAAGGGTGACAAGTGCCCACTGCCTGGAACCCATGGGCCACAGGCTGCAGGGAGCTCGAGGCACCCAGTGGAGACAGGCCTGAGCGAGGCCCCTTTGGGGTACACATGGACCCTGGTGCGGGGGCAGGAGGGGGCTAGCGTTGCGAGACTGTGGGGTTAGCTTGTTCTGGTTACTGTTAAGGGCAAACAGGGTACTTCTTAGAGGCAAGGTGGGTGCGGCTTGACCTCGCACACGCTGGACACTTTATCAGGAGTTGCCAGTCTTGGGAGAAGACCTCCTGCTGGGAAAGGTGGAGGGTCAGAGGAGGAGAGAAAGGCCCTCAGAGAGGTGACTGACACAGTGACTGTGGCAAGGGCCTGAGCACGTCAGACACGGTGAGGCTGGCGCCGGACGGACAGGGCTCAGGTCTGTTGTTCACAGGGTCACTGTGGGCCGTACTTGATGGCACCTAACAACAGCAGTCAATCACTTATGACGTATTTTATCTGACTCATAGCAACCCTGGCTGGTCTCCAGTCATCCTCAGGATTTAACCACTGTGTCCAGGAGCACTCGTGACCTAGTGGTAAGAAACTGTGCTGTAAACCCAAAGGCGTGTGATTCAAATCCACCAGCTGCTCCTAGAGCCAAGTTTGGGCAATCTCCTCCTGCGTGATTAACTGCCTCTGAAAGCCCACTGGAGCGTCAGCCACGGGTCAGCTCCCACTAGACGGTACGCAACGCCAAGTGTACAGTTCGGAGGCAGAAAGGCCATTCACCATGTTGTGTAGTTGTCACTGATGTCCACTTCCAGAGCTGCCGGTTGCCCCAACCCCACCTCCCAGCTCCACCAGTAAATGTGTAAATCTGTGTCCTCGTCCAGGGCAGATATTTCCAGGGTGGTGGGGGACCAGACCTCACGTGCTGCTTCAGGCCTGGTTTGTTTTGCTCAGTATCCCGGCTCACCTGTGCTGTTGTGGACCCCAGGGCCCGTCTCCCTTTTGGACAGCCGAGGACAGACAGGCCGTCCTGGGGAAGTGTGGCCAGAGAGCTCTTTAGAAGCAGGCACGCCGAGAGCATCTCACATACCGGGGGCACGTTGCCAGGAAGGGCCAGTCCCTGAAGAAGGACATCAGACTAAGGGGGTCTGAGCAAAGGAGAAGACGGCCTGGACAAGCACTGCCCAAGTGGCTGCAGCGGAGGTGGGAAGGACAGTGCGGGGCTTTGTTCTGTTGGACAGGAGTCATCGTGACTGGGCGTTGACTCAGTGGCACCTGATGACAGTAGTCCTTCACTGGATGGCCCCGTGTGCTTCCAGCACCTGCTTGTGGGCACCTGGCGTCCATCTCATGGGCTTGGTGAGGAGCAGGCTTGGCACCCACGTCTGTCTGCTCTCAGATCTCTCAGGTCACTGCTGGGGGAGGCAGGTTGCCAGTCAGAGCTGACCCATGCAGCCTCACCTCTAGAAGCCTTGGAATCAAGGTCACAGTGGCGGCCAGTGCCCCTGACTGCTCCCTGCCCCTGTGCCACTGAGACTTCCTTCCTCAGGTCAGGTGACACGTGGGCTCCTGCCTGTGGGCTTGGGATCCAAGCTGCCTCTCGGTGGCATGCAGTGAAGATGTTGTGACATCTCGCCCCTGCCCTGCCCACTCTGTCCTCCCTGGCTCCAAGGCCAGGTGCTCCGGGTTCTCACACTTCAAAGAGTCAGTGTTTGGAGCCGGAAGGCGACGGAGGCGGGCAGGGGTCCTGGTTCCAGAGCTGGAGCTGGGCCAAGATCACTGAGCCCTGCACGGTGGTTGCTTTCTTCCTGTGCAGCCCCCAGACGTGGAATCCTTACTTCCTGCCCTGCCTCTTGGCCTGAGTCCTGAGAGCCTCCCAGGGTTGGCCTGGGCCTGGGGCTGTGGAGGCCCCAACCCCACTGCTCCGGTAGCACTCCCAAGGTCCCGACTGGCCCTAGTTGCATGTGTTAGGGGCAGCGGTGGTGGCTGGGACCCCCTGGCCAAAGTGGGTTTCCACAGGCCCGAAGCAGATTTTTGCAGGTGCTATGAGACCCCCTCAGACCTTCTACTGAGTCAGCATCACCATAGGACTGCTCCAGTTGCTCCTGGCCCCAGTGGCACCCACACCTTAGCGTGGTCCTGACCCCCACAGGGTCCCCAGAGTTAGAGCCCCTCACTCCCCTCACCCCCCTCACCAAGGCTGTGAGCCTGGCCCTACAGGAACCAAGCTTCTGTGCCAGCCCTCACTGCCACATGTCCCTGTGGGCTTCATCCCTGCTGCCTGCCATCAGAGCTCAGGCCGACCAGAGGTGAGAGGGCGAGGCCAGCCCAGAGGGTTCAAGGCCAGCCTCGGAGGAACCTGGCAGCACAGTGGCTAATGGTACAGCTGCTACCTGGAAAGGTCGGGGTTCGAATCTTTGAGCTCACCCCAGGAGAGAATGAAGAGGCAGCCCCTCTGCGGGGTTCACTGAGTACAGACTCCTCCCCACGCCCGGTGGCAGCTTCCCTGGCTGGAGACTGAACGGAGGGGCAGTAGCCCAACTTTCTCCCAAGAGAGCAGTCAGGCCACCCAGTCAGTGGGCCGACCATGAGTGGGAGCTGAAGGTCATGGGTCTGGTTCTGGACAAGGCACCAGTGCTCCACTTTGCACAGGCCCAGGGCCTGCAGCCCTGGACTGGTGGGGACAGTGGTGGCACAGGGCCTAGGGCACAGGTTGGGGGAAGCTGGGCAGCTCAAGGACACGTGCTAATGGCAGGGCCCTGTATTTGAATCTTGGTTCTGCCCCTTCTGGACTGGATGTGCTAAGATGGAGTCTCTGAGGCTGGTACCCGCCATGTGGGGTGTTTGATGACCTGGGGACCCAGGCCTGGGCCTCTATGGTGCCTACACTTGAGAAGGGTGCACAAGAGGCCCTATCTCACAACATAGTGGGCTGCCATTTTGAGCACCCCCAGGCTGAGTCCCCCACCCTGTACCCCCAGGTGCCTCTCACTGCCTCTATGCTCCCCAGTACTGCCTGGCCCTGTGCCCCCAAGCTAGGCCCCCACCTCTATGCCACCCGGTGCTGCCTCACCCCACAGCCCCAGGCTAAGCATCCCTGCCTTGTGCCCCAAGTGCTGGCCCTCCCCGCCGAGGCCCGCTTACTGCTCACCCTCCACGATGCAGCTTGAGCTTCACCATCTGCCCAGGGTTCCCCTGGCTGCTCTGGAAGGTAGGGACCCCTCTTGCTGGGCCTCAGGGGGTGCTCAGCCAGGCTCCACCTTGTGATGCCTCAGCTGTGTGCAGAGTGCCCAGGCTTTGTGAGGTGCTAGGTGCATGTGGGAGCCCGGAGTCTGGGGCAAGGGTCCACCCACATGCTGGATACACCGTCAAGCTGCTGAGCCCTGGCCGGCCAGGTGGGTGTGGACATCTGAGCTTGTCCCATGTGGCCAGCTAGTGGGAACTGTATGATCAGAGTGCTGGGGACTGAAGGGCGTGGAGGGACCTACAGGGCCTTGGCTCTTCCCAGCTTGCTGCCCCGAGGTCCAGCGGGAAGCCTAACTCCCATCTGCTGTGCGTGTACAGCCCAGTGTCACCTGTGACACAGGTGGCAGTCAGCACAAGCTCACCAGCTCCAGTGGGAGCGAGCAGATCTGGGGGAGCGCACACCTATGTGTGAACACGCATCTGAGAGTACGCGTGTGTGTGCTCGTACCTGGCCCTGGGGGCCTGCAGATCTGTGTGTGCACTTCGAGTGTAAACACTGTGGATAACTGTGTCTGTGTGTGATGTGCACAGGGATGCACATCTGTGTATACCACGAGTGAGTGCTCCGTGCACGTGTATGTGTGTGTTGGGGATCACGTGAGTGTGTGCACCTCTGGGTGACTGCAGACACCTGAGTGTGTGTTCATCTGTGAATGTGGGAGTGTGCTGTGTGTGCACACCTGTGAGATCGAGCACACCTGGCAGTGTGTGTGTGTGTGCAGATCAAGCGGAGGAGGAGAGAGGAAGGGGAGATTGGATGCTGTCGCAGTGGGGTCTCACCTGTTCTGGAGGTCCTTGGAACGAGTTACTGCCTGCTCTTCCTTGCTTTCCTAGTCCCAGGTCACTAGACCTCAGGCCTCACTGCAGAGCCCCTGGTGTGTCCCTGTGGATGGCTGCCCCCCAGTGGTGCCAACCTGGCTGACAGCCCTGAGTGAGCATCCCTGGAGCAGTGGCCAGTGCCCCTCAGTGGGTTCTTTGCAGAAGGCCAGTGCCCTTGGATGGGTGTGGCCACTCCTGTAGGAGGGCTTGGTCCCCCTCATGGGTGTGGAGATCCCTGCAGGAGGAATCAGTTTGCCCAGTGGTGTCCTCTGTTGATTACGTAATGCGCTCTCTCAAATACAACCCAGGACTGAGGGCAGGAGGTGCTGAGAAGCTCTGTGAGCACACAGTGCTGTGAGGAATGGGGGCAGGGCTGCTGACCACCATCCTGGGCATCGTCACCTTGGGGCTCCAGGTGCAGGTGGGGGTGGCCATGCAGCCACACCTGACAGTCACAAGGTAGCACCATTTTCTTAGGGGACGATGTCAAGGCAGGGTGTCTAGAGCTGTCCCTGTCCTTCCAAACCTCACTCAGGCTGCCCAGGGAGTACCAGTGAGTCAAGGAGCCTGGTTGGGTCTGGAGCTCACACCTGGCCAGTGCCTCCCTATAAGGTATGAGCATTGACACCTGAGGGACCAGTCTTGGCTGCCAGAGACACCTGAGGGCAGTTCTGATGGCAGCCTGGTGCTGGCCTCCCCTGATAGAGCCCAGCTCTCCCTCTCAATGAAACAAACAACCAAACAGCCTGGTCGAACTAGGGATGTGTTTGCTTGGAGATTTGGGAGCAGCGTGAGGTCTGGGTGTGGGGTTTGGAGGGCAGGCATAGGAGGAAGGCCCTCCCTCCTGAGGTCCAGGTGTGACGTGATGGGGCATGGGGGAGAGCATCAGGGGGGCATATCAAGGAGGCCACCCCCCCATCACTCACAGGACCTCATTTTGCCTTGACCCCTCCTGTGAGGTGAGACTGTGACCTCAGTTTTTGGATCAGTAAACTGCGGCTCAGGGTTTGCCTGAGGCCACAGTGCTAGGGCTCCCACCCCTCAGCCTGGGCTGTAGCTCCTAGCCAGGGGGTTGCACGAACCCCTCTTCCTGCTGCAGGAGCTCGTCTGGGGGAGCAGCACCCCAGCCTGCCCTGCTTTCACGGCTCCCCTGCAGGAGGGCTGTCTTTGAACTGCATCAGCTCTGCTCTGAATAAACCTCTGGGTCAAAGCCAGGATTGTGCTGTCTTCCTGGAGGACGGGGTGCACAGAGATGCGGGGGCCCAGCAGGGCACAGTCAGTGCCTGTGAGTTACTGGAGAAGCATTTTGGGAACACAAGAGACCAGCTGTGTGAGCAGAGTCATGTCTCACAGATGAGTAGAGACCCAGGTGTGTGTGGGGACACACTGGTGAGGTTCGAGGTGAACCCCTTCTGGTCTCTTCCAGCTAAAGGGGACCCCGGCATTCCACACCTTGTGGCAGGCCCCTCCCATCTCTGTTCATCTGCACTTGGTGTGTCCCCTCTTTGTCTCTTGCAAGGACACTGGCCATTGCTTTAGGGCTCACCCTGCTCCAAAGTGGTGCACATGGTTTAAGCGCTTGAGAACCAGCTGAACGGTTGGTGGTTCAACTCCACCCGAGGTCCCTCAGAAGACACAGGACTGACAGTTCACTTCTGGAAGATCTCAGCTTTAAAGCGCCACGGAGCGGTCCTGCCCTCCCATGTGGGGTCCAGGGATCAGGATCACTTGGGGGCAGCTCTTCACTGATCCGCTTGTCCTTCCTGGAATTTAGCTTGTGAGGACCCTCTTCTGTGGTCAGGATGCAGGCATGTCCACTGTCAGCTTCCATCATGCCCTCCTCTGGCCACCTCAGGTCCCCCCATTTAAGGTAGCCTGCCTTGAGCGGGAACCTGCCTGACCCTGGATTGGATGTTGGACTCTGAATCCCTGTCTGTCTCCGCTAGGGAGACCGAGGATGTGTGACATTTACCTGAGCCCCAGGGGCCAGATGTGCCAGGAGGAACGTGGAGCAAACTCATACGGGGACCTGGAGCTCAGGGCACAGACCAGGGGACAGGTCCAGGCTGATCACCAGTTTGCCCAGGCATTGTGAGAGGGACAAAGGCTTTGGCCACTGTGACAGCCTCCCATCTCTTTCCATTCATTTACTCATCCTTTGTCCATCCAACCACTACCCACCCATCACCCATCCATGCATCCATCTATCCATCCACCGTCATCGATCCATTATACATCATCCATCCATTGTTCATGTGTCATCATGTATCAACCATGCATGCATCCCCCACCATCCGTTGACCATCTATATATCTGTTCACCATCCATTGTCCAACTATCCATCTTCTATTCTCCTGTCTTTACACCACCATCTATCTGCCACTCTTTAATCTGCCGTCCATTTTCCTACCACTCATCTCTCCTATCTTTTAACCATCTGCATATCTAGCTGACCATGTCTCACCTCTCCATATGCATCACATCAACCTCTCTTTACCTCTGTATTTTTCTCTATCCTCTCTCTCCCCCTCCCTGTTCCCTGCCTCTCTTGAACCCCTTGCCCCCTCATTCACCATCTTTTGCTCTTTACTTGTGTGTTGTAGGGCCCTTGTGTCTTGTCTGATGGTGAGGGTCACCACCTATGCTGAAGAAGTGGTCCTGTGGGCAAAGATAAGACATGAAATGTGTGTGGGTGGTCTGGATTCATGCCCAACGATGACCAGGATGGTCAGCTGGCCACCCTCCAGCGTCTTCTTTGAACGGCTGGTCAGCCATGTGCTGATTTCGGGACTATTGTGCTTTTGAAAGGGCCTGAAGGCATTCTCAGGGTGGGAAGTATGTCATCCTGGCCCATTCCTCTGTGCCAGATGGTACAGTCTGTGTGGGTGCAGACATCATTCCCACCCATGCTGACTGGGGCCTGGGCACCCTTGCCCTGTGCTGAACCTGGAGCCATTAGGGCTGGGCCGTGGCCAGCTGGGTGAGATGCCACCAGTCTGAGGTCCTGTTGCTGTACTTCCTGGGCAGGACTCCAAGCTTGCTGTGACCACAAGCCAGGCTACCAGGCATCACCAAAGACCACCAGCCCACACTCTCAAAGAGCTTCTTCTGGGGCCAGACCCTCCTGAGATTCCTCTTGGCTATCCTGTAGGTCCCCTCAGTGTCCAGTCTGGTACTGCCTGTCCTCTGCAGAATCACTGCCCACACCACCCACCCTTCATCCAGCAGCTGCCCCTGGGGCTCCCTGACAGCAGCAGGCACGATGCAGATGAGTGAATGAGGGTCTATGTGTTCGAACATAGGGGACCCTGACTGATCATCTGGGGGTAGATGAGCCTCACGTGGCTGTGCTGTGCTGCCAGGTCTGCTTAGTGGGCAGCAGCTGCCCTTCTGTGCCCAGTGTCCGTGCTGCTGGGGGGTATAAAGCCAGGCCCCTGGGCAGAGGAGAGGCTTTGGGCTCCGGAAACATGGACAGCAGGGTTCTGGCTATGCTGCTGGGACTCTGTGCGGGGCTGGTGGCCCGAGCTCAGGATGCTGTGCGCAAGGAAGCCAGTCACCCTGATTTTGACCTCATTAAGGTACTCCTTGAGCTCCTGGGGCATGGGGTCCTGGGCAGGTCACAGACGACCCATTCTTCAGGATTTGGTATTCCAGAACCTTCCATTTCCTCCAGGAGGTGCTCATAGTGTGGGCCCCCTCTCCCTGAACTTTCTGTTTTCTGTCTCACCTTCACTGGGAGGGCTGGCCCGTCCTCCACGCAGGAGACCTGTGGAGGCTGGACACCACTCTCTGCCAGCACCCTGTCTCTAGTTCTCAGGACTCTGGTATGAGATCGCCACAGCCTCCAAGCTGAGTTATCAGGTCATCATGGACAACAAGGTGAAGAAGGTGGGTGCGGTACTAGTCGAGCTGAAAGGAAAGACTTTGACCCTGACTTCTGCTTTTGACAAGTAAGTGAGGGGGCCAGGGGAGCTTCCTCTGTCTGGGGGGATCCTCTCAGCCCCATGCATCGGCTTGGTCTGCTTCAGGGCCCGAGAGGGTGGGATGAAACCCTGTCTAGCCAGTGCCTGGGGCTCCTCCTGCTCCCACCCTGGACATCTGGACGTATGCCCAAGGCTGATTGTGGTCAGGGACAGTAGCAGGGGCTGGACTCCCAGCTCGGGGCTGACTGCCCATTGCAATGGCCACTCCAAAAGGTGAAGGGGTGACAGACTCTCCTTGAGAGGTATTGGAAGCAGAGCCTGGACCTTTCTCCCACAAGCCCCTTGGTGTGGGGTGTCACCACCCTGATCCCATTAGTGCCCACCGGCGGGAGTGTCCTGCACCCCTCAGGGATGCCCTGGGTGTATCTGAAAGGAGCACCAGTCTTCACGTGGAGGGGTGGTCCCCACTCCTCTCTTGAGGTTCAACTCCAGGTGGTGATGGGGGCACCTCACAGCCAAAGTGCTGGGACCCTGCTGTGGTGTCCTGCAGGCGGGCCGTCCCTGGGGCATGCTGTTCTGCAGATGGGTGGCCTGTCCCATGAGCACACTGTCCTGTGGGTGGGTGGGCTGTCATGCAGGTGGGCTATCCCAGGGACACGTTCTGTGGGTGGGCAGGCTGTCCAAGGAACATGCTATCCAGTAGGTGGGTGGCCGTCCTGTGGGTGGGCTGTCCCAAGGATGTGTTATCCTGTGGTCAGGGGGCTTTGGTGGCCCTGGCTTTGCGCATCTACTGTCTTCCAGCCTGAAGCACTGTGTGAAGGAGGTGGACCAGGCCTCACAGGGGGATGTCCCGGGGAGTTACAAGGTGTCCCAAGAGTCAGGTGAGGAGCCCCGTGCCTGGCTGCCTGGTCCCCACACTCTGTGCAGACACCCCTACCTCCCTGGCTCATCCCACTGGGCTGTGTGGCTTTGGGGGGAGATGACCAGACCCCTGAGGGCAGAACCAGTCTCTGGCACTGGCAGCTGCCTGGGTCAGAGGCCCTGATTGTGGTTCCTGAGGGACCGTGCGAGGGTCCTGGAGCCCAGAGGCCTGAGCCACCCACGTCCTCAGCAGCTGACCGCCATCTCCAGGGTCAACGTGAGCAGGTGTCTGCAGGCGTGCCTCTGTCCCTGTGTGTGTCTGTGCGTGTGTCTCTGCCCCTGTGTGAGTGTGTCTGTGCGTGTGCCTCTGTCCCTGTGTGAGTGTCTGTGCGTGTGCCTCTGTCCCTGTGTGAATGTGTCTGCATGCGTGCCTCTGTCCCTGTGTGAGTGTGTCTGTGCGTGTGCCTCTGTGCGTGTGCCTCTGTCCCTGTGTGAGTGTGTCTGTGCGCGTGCCTCTGTCCCTGCGTGAGTGTGTCTGTGCGTGTGCCTCTGTCCCTGTGTGAGTGTGTCTCTGTCCCTGTGCTGTATGTGAGTATGTGAGTGTGTGTGCAGAAGTACATGTAATGTGTGTGTCTGTCCCTCTGTGGGTGTGTATACACATGTGTACATGTGTCTCTGTCTCTCTGTGAATGTGTGGATGTGGATGTCTGTCCCTGTGTGCATGTGTGTCTGTGCTGTCTGCCAGCATGTGTACACGTGTGTCCGCAGCTGTGTCTTTGTCCTCTGTATGAGGTGGGCAAGTGCCCCATGGAGGCATATGGGGCTCCGTGAAGGGGAACTGGGCCCCTGAAGGCCCTCAGTGAAGCTGTATCCTGCAGGAAGCAGAGATGTCCACGTGCTGTCCACGGACTACAAGACCTATGCCATCATGGATGTGACCCTGCACAAAGAAGGCACCACCCAGAAGATCATGAAGCTCTATAGTAAACATGCATGCCAGGGCCAAGGCATCCATTTGTCCACTGGCTCCTCCTTGGGGCCTCCTGTCCTGGCCCTGGGTCACTGGCTTTCAAATGAGGTGGAGGGAGTTGTGGCCCCACCCAAGCTTACCATTCTTGTCCCCTTGCAGGCCGGAACCTGAGCAGCAATGAAGAGGCCATGAAGGAGTTCCGGAAGGTGGCCATGGAGAACGGCTTCTCAGAGGAGAACATATACACGCTGGAGCAGAACTGTGAGCTCTGTCCCGGCCCAAAGCTGGGCCTGGGCCCACCCCCCACCCCTGAGCCAGGGCTGCCCCCACCCCCACCCC
>NW_006400039.1:1693829-1708837 GCF_000299155.1 Elephantulus edwardii | reverse complement strand
GGCTGCGCCCCACTTCCTTGCCCTAGAGCTAGGCCTCTGCCCTCCCAGCTCCAGAGCCAAGTCTGTCCCTTACCACAGGCCCAAGTGTACCTGCCCCGTCATCAGCTCCCCCTCTGTTGCCCCAGAGCCAAGCCATACCACATAAGGGTCCCAGAGTTGTCCCTCCCATCACCAGCCTGCCCACCCTGGTCCAGGGAGCCAGGCTGCCTTCCTCGCCTCATTCTCCCCTCCTGGCCTCCTTCCCTCCCTACAGTGACATGTGTGAAGTTGCTCAGCTCGGTGAGTTGTCCCTGGTATTACCAGCCCCCCCACCCCTGGTCCCCAGAGCCAGGCTGCCTTCTGGGCCTCACTATCCCCTGCCAGTCTCCCTCCCCTCACTCCTGGTCTCCTTAACCTCTCCCGTCCCCCCACCCCGTGAAGTTGCTCTGTGACTTCTGCCACCAGGGATCCCAATCCCAGGGTGCACTTGGAATCACATAGTGGAATAGTGGGGAGCCCGGCAGAGGGAACATGGGCTCACTGGGATTGCTCCCTCTGGGGTTCCAGGGAGTGAAGGCCCCATGGGGTGAACTAAGAACTCCTTGGGCACAGCAACTGGGGGTCCATGTACCATCTGGGGATCAGAGTTGGGTCCTGCTGTCATCAGAGATAAGTCACTCCCTCTTCCAAGTGCCCTGAAGGTGGCCAGCCTGTCACCCCTGAGCCAGGCCCAGTGGGTCACTGCCAGGCTCCTCAGGGCGATGTCCCTCCACCTCTGAAAGGTGGGCCCTCTGCTGCTGGCCCTGCTGGTCTGGAGGCTGGAGGCTGGCTCTGAAGGCAATGTTTGGGTGGAGGGCCTAGGCTCCAGACACTGCCCTGCTGGCCACATGAGGTGTGTGGCCCCAGCTCCAGTGACCTGTCCCCTGTCCTTGTGTTGCAGTGAAGCATGTGCAGTGTCACTTCTGCAGGGCCTGGGCCCTTCTGTCCCCCAGGGGCTGGCTCTCCCACCTCCCCAAGCTCCCCAGGAACTGTCACAAAACTCTAATAAACCTGGCAAACTCCTCTTCTGCCTGGTGTCCTTCCTGGGGGCAGATGGGGCATCTGGATGGGGGCACCAGCATCTTCCTGGACTGCACGTGGGGGCACCTGGGCTATGACACTACACAGGTGGCGCTTGAAGGTGGGAGTCAGATCAGCATGTGGGCAGAGCTCCTCTCTCCATTTGCCCCCTCTCAGTCTGTCTTCCTCTCTCTGCTTCTCGATCTCTCCTCATTTCTCTCTCTCTCTCCTCCTCTCCCTATCAGCCCTTCTCTCCCTCTCTAGCTTCCTTTCTTTTGCTCTCTCTCTCTCTCCCTCCCTCTCTCTCCTTCTCTCCCTCTTTCCCTCTCTCCCTGTCTCTCTTTTCCTTTCTCTTTCTCTCCCCTCCGTCTCTGTCTCTTCCTCCCCTATTTCTTTCCCTTTTTAAGAGATATAATTCACCCTCACATTGACCTAAAAGGCAGCCCCATGTTGCTCTGCTCAAGTGTGACCCATGGGAGTTGGAGTCTACCTCCAGATGCCACCAGGAAGCTGACAGCAGGTCCACAGTCAGCATCACCAGGTCAGCCTCATCCTGCAGGAGACACTGGGGCATCTGGCTGGCAATAAGGCTGTCTGTCTGTTTTATTGACTATGCAAAGGCAATTGACTGTGTGGATCACAATGAATCATGGCTGACATTGAGAAGCTTGGGAATCCCAGAACACTTAGTTAGGTTCATGCAAAACCTGTACCTAGACCAAGAGACTATTCGAACAGAGCAAGAGGACACAGTCTGGTTTAAAATCAGGAAAGGTGTGCATTGGGGTTGTATCATTCTCCATTCCTATTCAATCTGTGTGCTAAGCAAACCAGCTGAGAAGCTGGGCTCTGAAGCCTTGTTTCCTTCAGCATCCGATCCCTGGCTCTCCTAGAGATCTCCGTGTGTTTTGGTCTCCCCTGTGTCAAGTCCAAGAGCAAATGCCACCCGTGGCAGTTCTTTCTCCTGGTGCCCAGTTCCTGACTCTCAACCTACTCTCCTCTCCTCCCCTCCCCTCCCCTCCCCTCCCTCCCTTGTTATTTACTGTCAAATCAGATCCAACTGGCACAGGAGGAGACTGTCCCTCCTTCTCCAGCGGAGCATGTGGTGGATGCCAACCAGAGGCCTTCACCTTGGGATCTATTTATCTCTTGGGAAAGAAAAGGTGTTACAGGCTCTCTGGGGCAACTTCCCTTACATGGATCAAAGCTATGATGGGATTAGGGCAGTTGCATTCCACCTTTAATCCTATTTAACTATGTTGTAAAGTGAACAACAGCAACGAGAGAAGACTGAGTCTGACCTCTTTTAACCACAAAGAGCTGTCCCTACCAACAACACCTGCAGTCCTGAAACTCAGACATGCCCCAACCCTGCTCTCTGACTACTAATTATTGGCTTAGAAATTCTGGGCAGATGACCACACAGACTTTACAGAAGCTCTTTTTATTCAGTTTGGGGTTTATTAGGGAAATAGGTCATTAAGCATAGCAGTAAGGAGGCAAAGGATGTCACAAAGTGAGAGTCCAGGTTCTGTAACTAGCAATCTCATGCCAGGTCAAAGCCAGGCACGACCCAGGCAGCTCTGCGCCAACAGCATGACCCGGTCCCTCAATTAGTCCAGGATGCTCTTGGTCCAGCAGCGAGAGACCTCTGGTTCAGGAACCTCTGGTCCTGAAGGACTTGCCCTGTTTTCTCTGCTTCTTTTCTGGTGTTGAGGCTCCCATCTCAAGGGCCCTGGCCCTGGCTCCAGCTGGCTCTGCCAGACTTTATCACAGGCTCTCTGCACTCTAGTTAGCTCTCTCTCTTATGTTGGTCTCACAGCTGTTGACGATGTTGAAGAAGCTGATTAACATTGAACTAGGTATTCACAGTTTAGGCGGCTGGAGACTACACCCCCAGGGGAGTTAAGGATGGTGGGTGGATCCTCAAAGATTCCTTATACTTACGCACTTCCACCTGGCTATGTGGTCAGGTCTAAGGCCATACATACTATTATTGTTTTGTACCATTGAGTCAGCATTGACTCATAGCTCACCCTCCAGCTGGTTTTCAGTAGTAAATCTTACAGGAGAAGATTGCCCATCCTTCTCCCATCTAGCAGCTGGTGAATTTGAACTATGTGCCTTTGGGATTGCAGCACAGGTGCTTACCACTAGGCCAAAATCCTAACAGCACATATTTGATCTGTCAGGTTGTGGAGAATCAGATTACGTCGTTACTTGCATGCATTTCTGGGAGACACAGTCCAATCCATGATACAGACTGACTTGTATCACCTCAAAAATCTCAAGCCTAATCCTAAAAAGACCCATAAAAGGGACACTTGGAGACAGAATTTAGACAGATTATAGGTGTTTGGGGATCTTCTGAACGAACCATACAGAGATGCTACAAGCTCAAAGTCAGTATCTAGTAATTGACTCTCCTGCCAGGGACCCAACATGCTGAGTGGACAAGAATAGAACCAGGGTCTTTAGTGCATCCTCAGTGATGTCCAACATGAAGAAACATACCAGGCACACAAAGAAACAGAAAAACATGACGTTGTAGAAGCTGGTTAGTCACTACTTACCTGGTGGGGAGATATTGTGATCAGGAAGGTGGTTTTCCCAGGGTGAGGCTGAGGCACTGCGCCCCAGATGTGCTGTGAGTACCCCAAATGCGGGAAACAACTACATAATTTGTGATAATTTGTGATAATTTGTGATAGTGGGGGTCTGTGTTCGTGCTTTCCTCTGTTAGAAGTAGTGGTGAGGGAAGTAATTTAAAAAAGTGATTAGTCCAAACTGACTTTGAGAAGACCCAAAGTCAGTGTTAAAAGACAAAGGTCTAAAGCAGGTATAAGTGAGTGCATGAAAACAACAAAAGGCAAACTGTCCTGTTGTTCAGTGCTGTCGGGTCGCCTGCAACTCACAGCGACCATGTGTACAATGGCTTTGAAACCTGTCCTGTCCTGAACTAATCTCACTGTCTCCAACACACCTACCCCCATTACCCCAGTTCCTGTGTCAATCCATCTCATCTGGAGTCTTCCTCCTTTGTGCTGTCCCTCCACCTTTCCAAGCATGATGCCCTTCTCCAAGGACTGCCCCCCCCCAACCTGGCCACATGTCCAAACCATTTGGGATGGAGCTTCAAAATCCTTATCTCCAAGGAGCAGCCTGGTTTCACCCTCTCCAGGACAGGTCTACTTGTTCTCTTAGCAGTTGATGGTATGTTCAATACCCTTTTCCAGCACCACAACTCAAAGACATCAATGTTTCTTCTGTTATCCATATCTGACGCATAGCAAGTAATTGTGAAGCCCATGACTTGGATCAGGTGCACCTTAGTTGCTAGAATGATATCATTGCTCCTCAGTACTCTGGATAGGTCCCTGACAGCAGGCTTTCTTAGTGTAATTTGTCTTTTGATGTCCTGGCTGCTGGTACCAAGAGTATTGATTGTGGAGCCAAGCAAGCTGAATCTGTTAACAATCTCAATCTCTTCTTTGTCTCTCGTGATGCTGCCAGTTGGCCCAGTGGTGTGAATCTTTGTTTTCTTGATTTTGAGCTTCAAACCATATTGAAGTCTGCTCATTATTAGAACTAAGACATTAATTCATTAATGAACAAGGAAGTAATGAGGGAGCAGACAGGGAAAACAGGTAGACAAAGTCCACAGAGAAATGTAAACTGTAAAATAGAAGCAAATGGAAATTCTGGAAAGGAAAAGCACAATAACTGAAGAGAAATATTTTCCGGATGGACTCTTCCGGCAATATGGTGGACTAGTGGAACAACAAAGAGAGCTGATCCTCCACAAGGCGGATTGACAGAAGGACTAACCACGAGTTCAAGCATGGCGGAGACCGTGAGGATGGTGCTGGAGAGGGCAGGGCTCTGGTCTGCTGTCCATACGGTCTGTATGAGCCATGGTTGACTCAACAGCGCCCAACAACAGCGTGGACAATAGACATAATACATAATACAAACACAGGGACAGTGATGGCTGGCTTCTCATCAGAAGAAATCGGCAGACAATGGAAAGGCATATAAAGTGTTGATAAGAAACAAAAGAAAATGTAATCAGCCCAGAGTTCTATACCTGAGAGGTTTGTAATTATCACTGTTAGTTTATTTTGAAGCACAACTTGTGCAGATGGGTCCTGGGAGCCCCTTCAGGATGACTCCTGCATCTTTTAAACATATTTCCATGATTTCCTGAGAACATTTTTACTTTGTGGAACAATTTTCCAAGTTACCCACATTTATCTCCTGCCTTGGACTTGGAACATTTTACACGGACTCAAACTTCCATTTCTAGGGAAGTTACTGTTGGCTTCCGTCGAGTTGAGTATGACTCATAGTGACCTATGGACAGCAATGTGAAGCCTGTTTTAGCCTATGACGTCCTCACAATCTCTGACACACTTGAGCCCGTGACTGCAGTCACTGTGTAATCCATCTAGGGTCTTCCTCTTTCTCACTGACCCTCTACTCTTCCAAGCATGATGTCCCTTTCCAATGAACAGCCTCTCCTGATAACATGACCAGAGTATGTGAGATGAAGCTTTGTCATCCTTGCCTCTAAAAAACCACTCTGCTTACACTTTACCCAAGACATAGCTGTTTGTTCTCTTGGCAGTCCATGGGATACTCAATACTCTTCTCCAATATCTCAACGAAAAAGCATCCATTCTTCATCAGACAGCCTTATTCATTCATTGTCCAGCTCTCAGAGAAAGACCATCACTTGAATAAGCGCTCTTTAATCTTTAACCCGACGTCATTGCTCTTCAGGACTTGTCCAGTGCTATATGTCTCCTGATCTCCTGACTTCTGGTACCAAGGATGTTGACTGTGGATCCAAATAAGAGGAGATTGTTAACAATTTCAATCTTTTCTCCAACTATCATGATGTTGCCTATTGGCCTAGTGGTGAAGACTTTTGTTTTCTTGATGCTGAGATAAAATCCATATCAAAGCTGTAGTCCTTGATCTTCTGCAGTAAGCACCTCAAGTCCTTGTTTTCAATAAATCTGCGTAATGCAGGTTGTTGATGAATCTTTGCCAAATCCTGATGCCACATTCTTCTTCAAGTCTAACTCTTTGAATGATCTGCTCAGCATGTAGATTGAGCAGGCATTGAGAAAGGATAAAGCCCTGACACACACCTTTCTTAATTTTAAATCACGTGGTATTCCCTTGCTCTGTTTGGATCACAGCTTCTTGGTCTGGGTATAGATTTTGTATAAACATAAGTGTTCCTGGAATTTCCATTTTCCTCAATGTCAGCCATATTTTTTATGATCCACACAGTGCAACACTTTTACATAGTCAATAAATCATAAACAGATAGTCTCCTGGTATTCTCTGCTTTCATCCAGGATCAGTCTGACAGCAGCAATCATACTTCTGGTGCCACCGCCTCTTCTGAAGCCAGTTTGAACTCCTAGCTGTTCTCTGTTTATTCACTGTTCCCTTTTGAATGATCTTCAACAGTATTTTGCTGTTTGATAATTTCCACATTCTGTTGGATCCTCTTTCTTGGGACTGTGAACAAATATGGACTTTTTCCAGTCAACTGGCCACCCTTCTAAAGAGGAGTGAGAAATAAAGACCTGGGTACTGGGTGTGCCCAGTCCAGTTGGATGCCATTGTTGCTAGGTCTTCTCAGCAGACAGACGCCAACACTGTCCAGTTGAACTGTGTCTCCCAAAACGCAGGCATGTAATGATGAGGGCGCTCTGGAGACCTAGTCTGTAGGAACCTGTGCCTCTCCGGTGGTTCAAATTCACCTGCGACTCCAAAGGAGAAAGATGGGCAATGCCCTCCCATGCAGTTTACACCCTGGAAAACTCAATGAACTGTCAGATATGGGCTAGTTCCAACTCGACAGAAATGAATTGAATTGAGCTGAATGATTTAATGTGGAAGTTATGCAGTGATTCCTCTGACCTGATAAGTCAAATCGTTACAAGAGGATTAAGGGTTGCCATTGTGTGCTGTTGATTCGGAACCCATCATAGCTGACCCTCTTGCCGGTTTTCAGAGGCTGTAAAGTGCATAGGAGGAGACTGTACAGCTTTCTCCTGCGGAGCAGCTGGTGGATTTGAACCAAGTGCCTTTGTGTAGGCACCACAGCTACTCATCATTAAGCCATCAGACCTCTAGTGGATATACCTGAATGCAATGACTCCTCTTGATGTGGTAAGCCAGCAGTTGCAAGAGGATTAAGGGTAGGATGCTTAATCCTGATCAGAATTGCCCTCAAGTGTCTCAGAAGAGAGAGAGAAAAGCAAGGCAGGGAGGCTTCTGCCTGTAGCAGCCCTCCAATGCCACCATGGGAGAACCAGGAGAGACTTGTGGCCTCTGGATTTGAGTCTCTGTGCACGGAAACCCTTGGCACCTGAGAATTGAAGCCACATGGATGGGATGTAAGGTCTTCAGATGCTGAGGGAAAGCAAGACTTTGCTCTATTACCAGCAGAGAGATAGAGGCCTCCTCTCCGGGTGGTGCCCTGAATTTGGACTTGCAGCCTCTAACCTGTAAGAGAATGAACTTCTGTTAAAGCCATTCATTTATGTTACCTCTGCTAAAACAGCTCTAGGTAACCCAAGGTCTCCTCTCTTCTGCTCTCTCTTTGCCCCCTTCTCCCTCCCTCCTTTCCTTCATCTATTACCCATTATCTCTCTAAGAAACTCTGCTGCTGCTGTGGTCAAGGCTTTTAGCCATTAATAACATATCAGTGGGTTGAACCCACTAATCAATCTGCAGGAAATGGGACCCATTTCTTTGGTAAAGATTTACTGTCTTGGAGACTTTATGGGCCAATTCCAGTCTGCCTTACAGGGTTGCTATAAATCAGAATTTGCATAACTCAAAGGTGGTGGGTTTGATTTTTGTTTCTATTTATCTGTTTACCTGCCAACCTACCTGTCATCTGTCTATGTAGCCGTCTGTTTATCATCTGTGTACTGATAAGCATCTATCACCCAGCTACCTTTTATGTATCTGCCACCTAACTAGCTATCTGGGTAGATAAATAGATAATTTATCCAGCACTGTGGGGATCATCTCTGATCAATCATCTATCAATCATTGTCATCTATCTTTATATTACCTTTCTAATCTTGTTCTTACCTTGCTGTTAATCTATTACCTATCAGTCTACCTACCTATCATCTGTCTATTATTACTATAATATATTCACCCCTTGTTTATCTGTCATCTATTTGCCAATCATCTGTCTTTCTATCCATCGCAGAGCAGTGACCAGTGAGGTCCTTGGGAAACTGAGCCCTTGTTCAGGGAGGAGGATTATGGCGGAGGAGCTGATTGTCTGAGCTGTGTGGCTGCAGCCTCAAGCCTCACGAATACTTGTCGGATGGAGATGAGCAAGTGATCCTGGAGGGAACACAGCGCACCAGGTGACAGATAGAACCTCACTTGGGCTTCGGGACCCCTGGTCTAAGCTCTCCGCTCTGTCCCTCAGGGTGTAGTGGACTCTCTGAATCCCTGCTCCTGTTCCTGACCAAGGACGAGAAGGCCCATGCTTGCAGAAAGCTCCCCAGGGGACTTGGAGCTCTGGTGTGCCCCTGGGTCTGGGCCAGGAGCGTGGGAAGAGCTGGACCAGAGATGCAGGCATGAGTGAGCTGGCGTGGGAGTGGAGGAACAGTACGGTCCAGGGCGGCCAGCATTCCGAGCAGAAGCATGAGACCCATCTGCAAAGCCTTGGGCAAGTGGGCAGAGGCCAAAGGCTGGGGTCAGGGGTGACTCCCACTTTCCTGGCTAGAGTCTGGTGCTTGGAGAGGGGGTTGGCTGAACAAGAACAGCAATCTCGACTTGGTGTTCCCTGGAGCAAGGACACAGGGTCAGTGCAGCAAGTGTCCACTGAGGTTGGATGCGGCAGTGGGCACCACCCGTGCTCCCTGCTCACTGGCCTCACTGACCCTGAGCCTCTGAGCCTTCCCTTCGGTCCACCTCACTGGCCAGCGAGGAGCAAGATCAAGACTGTGGTCTGGTCATTAGTGACCACCCACAATTTGGCTCCCAGATCCACAAAAATGGGCCCCAGGCCAGAGGTGCTGGTGTGTGGTGGACACAGGGATGAGGGCTGGGCTGGTGGTGCTCTTGGTGCTGGCCATGGCTCCCGGGGCTCAGGCCCTGTGGCTGGGAAGACTGAACCCCAAGCAGGTACCGGCACTGTCCAGTTCTGGGGCCAGACTGCCCAGGGTGCTAGGGGCTCGGGAATAGGCTGGACTTGGGCCTCAGTGGGCCCCTGGATGATGCCCTTCTCTTGCCCCCTCCAGCTCCTCGGGCCCTGGTACATCCTCGCTGTGGCCTCTCGAGAGAGGGGCTTTGCAGAGGAAAAGATCACAAGGAATATTGAAGGGGTGGTGGTGAGCCTGACCCCAGAGAACAGGCTGAGGATGCTGGCTTCACGGAGCGGGTGAGTCGGGGCCTGGTTGGTGTGGCCACTAGGCCTCGTGATGAGTGTGTCTGAAGCTGGCCACTCTGCTGTGTCCTGCTGCCCTCATGAAGGCGTGGTAAACAAAAGGCCCTGAATGTCCACCTGCCTAGGGCTGTGATGCCCTCTGCCAGCCACGGATGGCACAAGACTCCAGCTTCTGTCCCCTTGGTCACGTGGTATCTTTTCGCTGTCTCTCCTGTGTCAATCGCTCAGCTGTGACTAGGTTCACTCCTCCTGCTCTGGGCGAATGACATCATGATAACTAATGATATCATGCTGACAAATGACGTCATAACTGAAGACGTCTGTCTGGCTCTAATTCGTAGAGCAGATGTGCCCATAGGCTTTCTGATTCCTTGGGGAGTTGTACTATTTGCCCGAAGGTGTGCCCTGTCTCGTGGTTCGAATCCATCATCTGCTCTGAGGGGGAAAGATAGACAATCTCCTCTCACGTGATTGACAGTCCTGGAACCCACTGGAGGGTCAGAGGTGGATTGGTTCTGGTTTGATGGCAGAGAGACAGAAGCAAGCGCGCGCGCGCACACACACACACACAGAGAGGCATACACAGACAGACAGAGGCAGAGAGAAAGAGAAACACACATAGACACACACACACACACACACACACACCGAGAGAGAGAGAGAGAGGGTGTCTGCTGGATGTGCACCTCAGACCTCGTGGTCAGCAGTGTACACTTTAACCAGTGTGCCACAGGACTCCATGATGCCATCTGCACAGACCCTGACTCCCACCGGGGACACTCATGGGCTGGGACCCCCACCTGCCTCTGTGTGCACAGTGTTTATATATCGAGCCAAGTTCTGAGCTGAGCCATGCTTGTGGGGGTCCCTGTGAGTTCTCATGGACTGATTCGCACAAGTAAATGGCCTGGCCTTACTTCCTAGTCTGTCTGAGACTGGAGGTTCTGATGAGCTTCCAGTCGGATCTGAATCCCAGTGGCGTGGCTTCCAGCATCCCACACACAGAGCCCCACAGCAGGATACACAGACACATTGGCTGGGGTGGGGCTGGGGTGACTTGACATGCATCCTGGAGAATGTCCCGTGTGTCCCCCCTCCCCCCGGCCCTGGGTGAGCTGTTTACACTTACAAGGGCCTTTGATGTATTTGAATTTCTGGGGAATCGGGACCAGGAAGAGGTAGAGTCCTGAGCACCCTGGTGGGTACGTGGCTGCGAGGCAGGGCTCTGGCCCCCCTCAACCCCAGGCCCTGGGTCCACAGTGCACTGACCACAGGCCTATCTCCTCTAGGTTGGAGGGCTGCAGGCTGACCTCTGTGGAGCTGTTCAAGCAAGGCTCAGGCTGGGTGTTTGAGAACCCAGGTAAGGTGCCTTGCCCCTGTCTCTTCACCCCTCTTGTGTCCCCACTGTCAGAGACCCTGACGGGGAGACCAATCCCAGCCATTGTGTATCCCCTTAGCTGTCCCCCCAGACCCAGGCCCTGCTGTGTCCCCATCCCATGGCTGTTAAGGCCAGGCCTCCTCCCGACAGCCCCTGGCACCACCTTCTCTGATTTCAGGCTGTGGGGGTGACTGGAGGAAGCGTGAACTGATTGTATCTCTTAGGCTGTTAGGGACCTTACTTGGTCAGAGGTTTGGTGCCCATCCTGAGTGTAGAGCCCCCGGGACAGAGTCTCAGCATCGCCCTGGCACCCCCAGACCTGAGCAGTCTCCATACCACTGTGTGGGGCCACTGATGGGCCTGCCTGTATCCAGGCATCCGTGTGTCTGCCTGTCCATCCATATAACTACCAGAGCTGCTCTGAGTGCCAGGCTGGGTGGGATCTGGTCAGTTTGGGGCCTGTGGGTCATCTGAGGCCCCACTGGCTGCCGGGTCTGGTTTCAGCACTGGGGGTGCTGGAGTATCGCCTGCTGAGTACCGACTTCAAGGGCTACGCCATTGTCTTCACGCAGCTGGAGCTGAGGGATGAAGCCTTCAACACGGTGGAGCTGTACAGTGAGGACTGGCCAGGGTCCCACAAAGCCCACTGTCCCTGGGTGTCCTCCCGGGGAGCCACCGGAGAGTGCCTAGGGGCCACTGAGCCTCATGGAGGGGTCTCTTGGACCTAGGGGCTCAGCTGGGAGCTGGAGAGTCCAAGGCCATTGGGGTGAGGGACGGGCCTGGTGGAAGATGCTGGGCCTGCTTTCACCTTCACTCTGCACAGAACTGTCCGTGGGGCCTGTCATCCCGGTCACACTTGGATCCTTCTCTCTCTGTCACTGCCTGAGGGGGCTGTGGTGGAGGAACATCTGGGGTACAGGCTGTGGGGGAGGAACATCTGGGGGTGCAGGCTGTGGTGGAGGAGCAGGTGGGAGCCAGGCTGAGGTGTGGGGAGCAGGTGGGGGCCAGGCTGTGGTGAGAGAGTCTGGGGCAGAGGGTAGGCCTGGCTAGTGGTCTCTGTTCACCCCTGTACTGGCTCTCAGACGTCCTCCCTCCCCCAGGTCGGACCCAGGTGGCCAGCCCCAAAGCCAAGCACCTCTTCTCTAAGTGGACCAGAGACCTGGGCTATTTGACCCATCAGCAGTCCCAGCTGCAGGAGGACTGTGGGTACTGGGGCTTGGGGAGGACACCGTAGGGTTGGGGACATGGGCCAGCTTGCCCAGTCAGGTCTGGGTCCCAGGCCCAGCAAGGCTAAAGTGAGGCACCCAGGTGGTCACCTCTCAGTGGAGGTGTGTGGTCAGACCCTGCCCTACTGATGGGGAAGAAGGGCCCACATGCTTCAGGGCTTCAGACTGTCCTGGGAGGCTGGGGTGGTCCTCACGGCTCCCTTCCCTTTCTAGTCACCTGTGCACACAAGATCCTGCAAGTGGGCCGCTCTCAGACACCATCCTGGGGCCTGGAAGGACGTCCCATGGCCAGTGTGTGACTGGAGGTCAAGGGATGGGGATGGTGACCCTAAGCTCTGGAGGCAACAGGGGTGGGTGTGACCCCTGGGCTCTGAGGTCAAGCAAGTGGTGACCCTTGACTCTTGGAGTCATGAAAGTGGGGTTGATCCCTGGACTCTGGGGGCTGTGGAATAGTGGTGACTGCTGGGCTTCTGGGGCTGTGAGGTGGTGACCACCTGGCCCCTGACTGTCTCTTCTTTGCAGTGAATGCTGGAGCTCCAGTTGGGGGACAGGGTCTGAAGTGAAGCTGTGGCTTCCACGGTGGTGCTGGACACTGGTCTGGTGCTCCCCTGGCTCTCTCTGCCTGAGTTCACTCCAGCCTAGAATAAAGCAGTTCCAAATTCTCATGGACAATGTCTTTCCAGTGTGTGGGGGGCAGTGCCCGGACCAAGGGCATGTGAAGGACAGAGATTGTGAGGGGCCCTGAGGAGGGTATGGACAGTGCTAGTATAGGATGGCTGCCCCTCACTTGATATAGCTGGGAGGTGGCTGGCCAGTGGGAAGGACACTCTGTGGGGGTTCCGTGGGGAAGTGGTGGGCCCAGTGCTGGGGGTGACGAGGTGGGGGGCCCAGTGCTGGATGTGGAGAGGTGGGGTCCCAGTGCTGGGGATGGGGCTCTGTGAGGAGGTGGCTGTCTCACTGGGAAGGGCTCTGTGTGGAGGTGGTCATTCTAGTGGGAAGGAGACTCTGTGGGGGTTCTGTGGGAAAGTGGTGGGCCTAGTGCTGGGGGTGAGGAGGTGGGGGGCCCAGTGTTGGGGACAGGGCTTTGTGAGGAGGTGACTGTCTCACTGGGAAGGGCTCTGTGTGGAGGTGGTCATTCTAGTGGGAAGGAGATCCTGTGGAGAGGAGGTCACCTGCCTGATACCCACATTGGTAGGTGTCGGCATGATGAGGGCTACAGAACATCGTAAAGGTTGTATGACTTTAAAATTGTGAAGATGGTAAACTTAGTTACACTCACGTCTCAGTTCTCTGGGGCTGTGTCACAGCGATACCACAAGGGGAGGGCTTTAGCAGATGGGAACGCTTTCTGTCACAATTCAGAAGTCTGAATTCAGAGCACAGGCTCAAAGGGAAGGTTTTCTGTTGGTTTTGGGGGTGGCACCCATGGACCTGAGGTTGCTGGGAAGTCTCCACATGTCTTGGCAGCAGTCTGCCTATGGGTCTAGAAGGTTCTAAGCACAAGGACCCAGGTCAAGGACACACTCTGTTCACTCTCCATAAATCTGGTTGTTTCTGTCTCCTGGTGTCTCTTAAGAGAAAAGGTGATGTTAGCCACACCCTGGGAGGCTCTCAGGGTGCTGAACCTCATCCTAGTCCCCTCACAGTCTGTTGCTGACCACGCTGGGGGCATGGTCACACCTCACCACCAAGTTACACATTGTTCCATAACTGCCTCACATGTGGCCACCGCCCAGCCCAGCTGACACTTACTCCTGGAGGACACAGTTTGATCCGTGACAGTGTATTTATCACAGTGGAAAGAGTTATCGAGCATCTTCTGTGCCCCGAGGTGGTAGGTGGTCCCCACACTCTGCATGAGGCCTGTCTTTAGGTGAGGAGCCCCAGTGTCAGGCAGGCTGTGTTCAGGACATGCCTGCCTTCTCTGGAAGGTTCTAGAACAGGGCTGGGAGGGGACATGCATGAAGAGGGCACAGGGCTGTGGGTCTCTGAGCCACAGAGGCTGGGGTACGTCAGTGTGACAATGAAAACACAGCTAGTGTCCAGGGTCCTCCTGAGAATGGGGTCCAGACCAGGCCTCCCACGCAGGCTGGGGGGCTGAAGCTTCCTGCCACTGGCCCTCCCACACCACCCTGCTGGGCTGTGGCTCGGGGATTGGTCAATGTCCATGGCAGGGCTGGGCGTTGAAACACAGCACCAGGCTCTCGGTAGTGCACCTTCAGAGGAGGGACAGGATGAGGCCAGGACTGCTGCCCTTGGTGCTGATGCTGGTGTTGGTCACAGGGTCCTGGCCACTAGAGCAGCTCCCCAAGGATTCCTACAACATCAATTGGAGCAAGGTAGCCCGGCAGGGATTGAGCAGGGGACATGACACCCAGAAAGCAGTTAGTCATGCAAGGCCGCAGGACCTGCGGGCCAGAGCCACAGAGCCACTGGTCAGGTGGGAGGTGGGGGCACTATTCTCCGACTCTGATTATTCTCAGCAGCAGAACTCAGCTCACAGTACTAAGAGCAGAGTCAGAACCAGGAGCGGGGAGAGGGCCCTGGGACCTCAGGTGTGCCAGGCGGTGTGAGGGTGTGAGGAGAGGGCACTGGGACCTCAGGCAGGTCAGGCGGTGTGAGGGTGTGAGGAGAGGGCCCTGGAACCTCAGGTGGTCAGGTGGTGTGAGGGTGTGAGGAGAGGGCGCTGGAACCTCAGGTGGGCCAGGCGGTGTGAGAGTGTGAGGAGAGAGCCCTGGGACCTCAGGTGGGTCAGGGGGTGTGAGGGTGTGAGGAGAGGGCCCTGGGACCTCAGGTGGTCAGGTGGTGGGAGGTGGAACAAGCAGGGCCCATTCTGGGACAATGAACACCAAGCACTGCTGGCCAAGCTGAGGGTTTCATGAGGTGGATGTGGGCAGGTGGCCCTGAGGCAGGTAGATCAAAGTGG
>NW_006400039.1:1658130-1693729 GCF_000299155.1 Elephantulus edwardii | reverse complement strand
GACCTCAGGCGGGCCAGGCCGTGTGAGGGTGTGAGGAGAGGGCCCTGTGACCTCAGGCGGGCCAGGCCGTGTGAGGGTGTGAGGAGAGGGCCCTGGGACCTCAGGTGGTCAGGTGGTGTGAGGGTGTGAGGAGAGGGCGCTGGGACTTCAGGTGGGCCAGGCGGTGTGAGGGTGTGAGGAGAGAGCCCTGGGACCTCAGGTGGGTCAGGGGGTGTGAGGGTGTGAGGAGAGGGCTCTGGGACCTCAGGTGGTCAGGTGGTGGGAGGTGGAACAAGCAGGGCCCGTTCTGGGACAATGAACACCAAGCACTGTTCTGGGACAATGAACACCAAGCACTGCTGGCCAAGCTGAGGGTTTCATGAGGTGGATGTGGGCAGGTGGCCCTGAGGCAGGTAGATCAAAGTGGTCAGTGTTGCTGGCCAGACATGGGGGTGTTGGAGAAACAAGAACAGAGGGGAGAGAAGCAAGCTAGAGGGAAGAGGGCGGGACAGCAGAAACTGGGGCTCCAAGGGGCTGGGGGCTCTGAGAGCTGGTGTCGTGGACCCCACTGCTTTGCTGCCCAGCCCACGGCCTGCTGGGCAGCGGCCCCTCTATACACAAGCTGGCCACGGGCTGGGCTTGACCATCTCTGTGCAGGGCGGGGGACTGTACTGTGGCTCCTCCATTCCGGCCTAAGCCCTGGGCTCATCTCATCCAGTTCTCAGGGTTCTGGTACATTCTCGCCACCGCCACTGATGCCAAGGGCTTCCTGCCGAGCCAAGGCAAGGGGAAGTTGTGGGCATCGCTGGTAGACATCCACAGCAAGGGCCAGCTCAAGGTGGTCATTGCTGTCAATGGGTGAGTGGGCATAGTCTAGCAATCCCTGAGGGGCCCTGGGACCACACCGTCAGGGGGTCTGCTCCCCTGAGAGACTACTAGGGGGCGGGAAGGAGCCGGAGAGAGGGAGTCAGCCCAAGGACTCAGTGGACCCCTGCAGGAAGAGCCTTTGCTCACCCACAATTCAGGGGCCCAGGGCAGGTTGGACAGTGTGTGCCCACGGGTGGGTGCTGGGTGGTGTCTGAGCTGTGGGAAACCCTGGACCAGAATGGAGAGACCCAGACAACAGACCCTAAAACAGACAAGGTGGGGTGCAGCCTCCCAAACCTGCCCAAGTGCCTGGAGCTTGGGCAGAGCAAGCAAGCCAGGGTGGGGGGCTTGCAGGACACATAGGAGGGCTCGGCTCACAGCCCCCTCTGCACAGACAACAAGGCTGCCAGGCCCACACAGTCATGCTGAGGAAGGACAGCAAAAGGCCGGTGTTCAGAAACCCCTGTGAGTGTGGACCAGGGCTGGTGGGTGAGGAGGGGGTCAGAGACGCCCCGGTGAGTGTGGTCTAGGGCTTGTGGGTGACGGGGCTGTGGACCAGGGCTGGTGGGTGAGGGGGGTGTGGTCAGAGAAACCATAATGAGTGTGGACAAGGGGTCATGGGCAAGGGGGTGTGGACCAGGGCTGGTGGACCAGGTAAGGGTCAGAGAAGCCCTGGTGAGTGTAGACCAGCACTGGTGGGTAAAAAAAGTATGGATCAGGGCTTGTGGGTGAGGGGTGTGGACCAGGGGTCATGGGTGAGCGGTGTGGACCAGGGGTCATGGGTGAAGGGTGTGGATCAGGGGTCATGGGCGAGGGAAGTGTGGACCAGGGCTCATGGGTGATGGGGCCCAGAAGTGGGGATGGGACAAGGATGAGCACTGGTGTCAGGATCACGCTGGCACTGTCCCAGGCTTGTCCTCCTGGGGAAGATGTCACAGCCTGGATGTGGATGAAGCTGGACATGACCACTGGTTTGTTTTCTTCTAGTGAGAGGCGTCAAGGGCTTCCACGTGCTGGCCACCAACTACCACTATGGTGTGGTCTGTGTGTGGCTGGGCCGGGCAGGCCGGGAAGTCAAGAACCTGCTGCTCTTCAGTGAGTGCCCACGGGAGCCCAGGGGACAGGGGGATGGGCCATGGCCACTGCCTGGGGTGGGGGGAGGGCGGGTCTTCCAGGCAGGTGTGTGGGGAGCCACCGTGTGGCTGGTGGGGAGTTAGAGGTGCCTGGGGGCCGTCAGGGCCTGGGATTCTGGGAGAGGAGGTTATGGATGCCAGTCCTGGTGTGGCCGAGGGTGGAATGGGTAGACAGGGACATTGCAGAGGACAAGTCTGTCCATGAGAGGCTGGGCAAATGTCCATCCCTGTGGACAGGGAACCTCCAGGTGGCTTGGGGTCAGGGGTGCAGTGAAACAGAGGAAGGACAGGTACACACCATCACCTCCAGATGCCAACTCTGGGGGCTCAGAGGGAAGTAAGATCCTGGGGAGTTATGGAGGAGGAGGCTATCAGTGGGTCAAGGGTCCAGTCAGGGCCCAGGAATGACAGAGACTTGGCAGAAGGGCTGCCCCGTGGTCAGTGGCACCTCTGTCTGTGAAATGGGGTGTGATCACCCCAGCCTGGCACTCCCCTTGCTGAACCCTTCGCTTCTCTATCCCTCAAGCTAAGGGTCATTTCACTGACCACTGCATAGAGGTCCGGCTACAGGCTCTGTGGCCGCTGATCAGAGGTCAGATTGCAGCCCAGATGGCCAGAGAGAGGGGTTCAGGCTGCAACCTCGACGCCTGTGGGGTGAGGGTCAGGCTGGAGCTCTGACGGCCTGAGTTTCGCTGGACACTATGATGTCACCCCATGACAGGCCGGCAGACTACGTCGAGTTTCCTGAGCCTCAGAGAATTTGTGGACACAGCTGAGATTCTAGACCTGGTTAGGACTGTGACCATTCTTCCGAAAGACGGTGGGTATGGCCCAGCCCTCGACCGCACTCGGCCTCCCTGGCAGCTGCCTGCCCAGTCAGAACATTGATGTGTGTGGGGAGGGGACATGTCAGGATGGACAACCGTGGGACGCAGTCCACTCTGTGTCTGTCTCCCCATCATAGGCTCTGCCCCAGGGCTGCCAAGGTCCTCGAGGTCCCAGAGCTGGGGCTGCCAGAGTGGCCAGCACAGTGCTCGTGGGGGACGTGACAAGAGCAAGTCTGATCCCTCAGCATCTTTCTCTTCCACAGTCTCCTGTGCAAACACCATCCTGCCGTGAACACAGTGCCCTCCGCCCTCCCCAGCGGTCAGTAGGACCCACCAGTGCTCACCTGGGGGTCTGGGACTGCCAGTGACCACGGAGAGATGAGAACTGGGCCATGTCCTCCTGGCGCTCTGCTCCCTGTCTGTTGTCATACAAAGGTGGACCCTTTGCTGCTTGGTCTTGGAGTCCTACTGGACAAAGGGTCCAGGTCTCCTGTCCCTCAGTGACATGCTCCTTCTTGCCTGTGGCTCCCAGTCCGTCCTCTCCAGCTCTGGACTGTCCCCAAGTGTCCTTCCTTTCCTGTCTGTCCATTTTGTAATTATCAATGGCTCAGTCACACAAGACCATGGACATCCTGTCCCCAGCCCTCTCACTGCCAGGTCCAGTGGTGGCCCGGAGGCCCGATGCAGGGTTCCCTAGTGTAGTTCCTCTCCACTTTTGGGGCTGGCCTTCGATTATGATGAAACCATTCAAATGAGTTGTTTTGGTGTTAAGACGGACTCTGTAGCGACGTCATCGCAGTCACTCTCCAGAAGCGTCTTATAATCACCACGTGCAGCAGCACTTTTGGACGTTTTTGTTCCTGTTAGTCTGAATCCGTTAACTTCTCACACACCCGTGCTTTAAAGATGAGATGTAGGACCCCCACTCAGAATGGTAAAGGACCCCAGGAGGGCTGGGGTGTGGGCCCCAGGGCACCCTGGGTGTGTGCACAGAGAGGCTGGGAAGCAGGTCCTTGCTGGACCTGACCCTGTGACCTTCCAGTTACTGAGTCTTGAGCCATCTGTTCGCCTAGGGACTCCTCAGCCAATGCCTCAGCCAAAGTCAAGGTTTCTGCCTGGGAAGATTTATGCTCTCCCTTCCCCAGTTAGGGCCTGGCCAGATGTCAGGAAGAGATGCACACCTGAGCTTCTTCAGAAGGAAGTGATCCAACAGAATGTGGAACTCGTGAACAGCAACATCAACATGAAGCTTTGCTGGAGATAATGTAAAAACACCTGCATCCAGGGACATGCAGGGCCTGCAGCCGGGGACGTGAGGAGCCTGCAACTGGGGAACTGCAGGGCCTGCAGCCGGGGACGTGCAGGGCCTGCAGCCGGGGACGTGCAGGGCCTGCAGCTGGGGAAATGCAGAACCTGCAGCCAGGAACTGCAAGCTGACCAGAGAAAGCTCTGCACCGAGGTGGGAGGGAGGGAGAGGATGCTGCCTGCGTTTTACTGACTATGTAGTCTTTGGCTTGCCTCAATCACAGCACTTGGCAGGACGGGGGAGGGGAAGATTCTAGAACACTTAGTGGTGTTCACACACAGTGTCTGGGCATGGACCAAGAGGCCTGTGAACAGAACAGACCGTGCACGGTTTGGAATCAGGAAAGGTGTGTGTCAGGTGTTTCACTGGATTTATTGGGTCTCTATGCTGGTGAATGAGTGAGAAGCTGCCTCTGTGAAGTAGAACACATGCAGACAGCAGCAAGCCTCATTACCAACCTGTGCTGGACGATGACACAGTCCTGCAAAGTGGAGACGCCTTGAGCCACACTCACTTATGAAGAGCAAAGAGCTCTCTTCAGAACAGCTTTCCCGTCATCAGAAGGGAAAGAAAATCCTCACTATTTGACCAGTAAATGGGGAAAAGAAGGAGGCTGTTAAGGATTTCACTTTGCTTCAACCCATAACCAATGTCTGTCCATGAAAGCAGCAGCTACAACAGCAGTCAACGGGCCACATTGGGAAAACACGGACGAAAGAACTCCTTAAAGTGTTAAGAAGCAGGGTGAGGTGTGCCCGCGTCAAGCCGTGGTATTGTCCATCACCAGACATGCATGTGAGGCTTGGATAACACATAAGGAAGCTGGAAGAACTGATGCCTCTGAATCGTGGTGTTTGCGGAGAGTATGTCACGGGCTGCTGGAAGAACAAACAGCTGTGTCTTGGAAGTTGATGGCTCCTTGGAAGGAGGTGGTGAGCCTTCCTCTTACATGTTACCAGGAGGGGCTGCATCCGGGAGAAGGACATCACGCCTGGTAAAGTCAGTGAAGGGAGAAGAGAGAGGTGGGTGGTACAGTAGCCACAGCACCGTGACCACTGTGGGGACGATGAACCACTGAGCAGTGTCCTGTCGTACAAGGGTCACGACAAGTTGGAAATGATTTGCCGGCACCCCACACAAGAACTTTTCAGCTACTCTGGAGCCTTGGAAGAGAGGGACTCCCCTATGTTCTATGTTGGAGGCCAGTGTTTCCCAAAGCACCATGGGAGGAAAGCACCAGAAGTGCCAGTGTGGTGCGGTGCGGGTGATGGTGGCAGGAACGAAACCCCTCGGCATTCTGGGATTGGGGGAGCTGTGTTCCTTCGGACAGATGGCTCTGTTGGGTCACCTGCCTGTACTCTCCCACCCACACCACAGGGAAGCCCCCAGCATGGTCTGAGCTCCATTACCTGAGGGGGCCACCAGAAGTTGGGTGGGCTGCACCTTGGCAATGGCTGTTCCCAAGGGGAAGGAAGAGAGAGGCAGGCCTCTGTATCTGTCCTGGAGGTGGACACTCTAGGGTCAGGACTAACCACCACTGCCCAAAAGATCCCCGAGGTCTCTCAGCTGTCGTGGGCCACCACACCTTCCACGGCACCTTGGCCTTTGTGCCCAGTGATGACTGCCCTGGAGGGCAGCCTGCCTCCGTGACAGTGAACCTTACCTGGCAAAGGAGAACTTGCTGTCCTATAAAGTCAAGGACTGGGAGATGGAGAGGCGGTCCCTGACTGCGGGCTGGCCCTGATCTAGTCACATGAGGCCTTAAAGCAGAATTCCTTCTTATCTGTAGTTGGAGAAAGACAACAGAAGGTCAGAGACAGGCAACATTGCCAGCTCCAAAGATGGAGGAAGGGGTCATGAGCTGAGGAAATGTTACTGAACGCAAGGGGTTCTTTCCGTAGTCAATTGCCAATAAGACAAATGGATGCAATATCCAGAAGCACTTTATTACAGACCTGTGGAAGACAGCGGGTCGGCCTCAAAGACTGCCTCCCCGATTGGGAGAGGTCACCAGAGTTTTATACTAAAATCAAAGAATTTCTGGATTGGAAAGAAAATCATTCACACCTAGATACTCTCTTTCCCCACAAACAGGCAGATTAAGTTACAATTTACATATGATTGGGGAAAACAGCTTCAAAGAGACAACAGCTCATGCAGGAGAGCATCTCCTCTTCTGATGAACAGACAGATCAAAGAAAGGACACTAAGAACTCCAAGGTCAAGAAACTAACCTTGCAGGCTGGAGAGAACTGATGCCAGGTTTATAACTATATATAACTATAGTTCCATAACTGATAGATACGTAGAGAATTCTGAACTTATCAATACCACCCCATCAGAAAGTGAGTGTCTTCCATAAAGCAGGAGCAGTCTCCCTGGGGCCTCCAGAGGAAACACACTTGCTGGGACTTGGGTTTTGAGTCCAGTGAGACTTGTGTCAGGCTCTGACCTCCAGAAAGGTGGTAGAAAACAGATAAAGCTCTGTTGGTAACAACATTCCAACAACAACAGGACATTCCCATAGACGCTTCCTGTAGGGAGCTGGTCTAGTGTGACTGGACACGAGACCACTTCACAAAAGGCTCATGTGGGCTCTTCCTGTGGGGAATTTGTCTGACTGAAGCGAGACCACCTCACAGGAAGTCCACAGAGGCTCTTTCTGTATGGATTACGCTGGTCCTAGAGGGTTGAAATCAATAACAAAAAAGAAGCAAAGATGGGTGGGAAAAAATGTTAGGGCAGCATCTAACAAGCTAAGGTCAGTGTGAACCCATGTTGAGGGCCCATAAAAAAGGGAAGGCCCATACGGCCACTAGCTAAGGCTGCATGAGAGTCAGCAGGCCAGTGAAGCAGAGGTCAGATGAAATGCCCAAGACCAGACTCTACTTGGTCAAAGCCAGGAACAGACAGCAGTGACTGAGGGGACGACCTCAGAGCCTCAGTTCTGACAACACTGAGCAACACGTGTGAACACTGACATCAGGAACAGGGGCTGCAGGAAGAAGCACCTGCCAGGTTGTGAACTTCCCACCACACCATCCACTGGGCCAGACGCAAGCCGTAGAGCACTTTCCACCGGGGCAGCAGTGATACCAACCTTTAAAACCGGTGGATGGGCCGCTGCCCCCTGCCTTTCCCTGCGGACACTGCCGTTCTCTCTGAAACGCGTTATTGCTGATCAGTTACCTCTCCATCTTTGCTGCACTCTTGTTCGTGTCTCCTCTCGGCAAGCCAAACACCCGTGGGCCCCTGTTCTAACAAGGGCTGGGCCCCGCCAGGACTTCCTGCTGTCTTCTCTGCCACTTCTCCCACCTGGTTTAGAGCTTAGCTGGGCGTCAACCCCACAGCCACTGACTGACTGAAGTGAGACCACATTAGAGGACGTTTCCATTGGACTTCCTGCAGGGAGCTGAGCTGGCCTGTCTGAAGTGAGAACACTTCACAGGGCATTTCCTATCGGGCTCTGACCTTGCCTGAATAAAGGGAGACCCCTTCTTTGGATTGGGACCCAGGTTTGGACTCTCCAGGGACTCGGACTTGCCAGTACAAGCCCTCCAGGTCTTCAGCAGCCCCGTTTAACATCGACTGTGTTTGTAGCCCAGTGAGCTCTCTTGGGTGTAGATTGCAGGTATGTGCTAACGGCATTGGGACCTATTTTTCTGAGTCCTCCCCCGATATAGCTCCATTGCTGCTGGTTAACTTCTGGCAGCAGACCCAGGTGTGCTGGCCCAGGTAAAGGTGTCTGTACCGTGATGGGATCCCCAGCCATGGGCCTACTACTGTTCTGTCACCAGCTGTGTGTAGGGATCTTGTCTGTGTGCGAATTCTGGGATACAGTACCACGTGTTTATTCTTCCCCAGCCCTGGAATCTAGAAGTCTGAAAACAAGGTGTTAATAGGGATGCATTCTCTGCAGGCTCCAGGGACCAGTCAAAGCCTCTTTGGCCTCTGGTGGCCTCAGGCATCCTCAGCCTGCAACACAGTAACACTCTCATCTCCCTCCGTCTTCACTAGGCGTCTTCTCTTTGCCTGGATTTCTCTCTCTTCTTTTATGGACATTAGTCATTTGAGATTAAGGCGATTTCCTCTAGTGTGACTTCATGCTAACTAATTATATCTGCAAAGACCAGTTTCCAAGTAAGGTCAAGGTCAGAGTTAGGACCACAGCCTGTCTTTCCGGGATGCAGTCAACCTGCAGTAGGAGTCCTATCTCTTACCTTTAAATAAAACCACTTCTGAAAACCACGAGGGACACCCTTCCTGCTCTTCCTGTCACGTCCTGCAGTGTGGCCGCTGCCCACGGCACCCCTGAGTGTGCTGGCTCACCTTCTGGGGTGCAGGTCTGGCTTTAGGTGCACTGTGGGCTCAGGAACACTCCCAGCGCGCCCAGCGGGTGAGCAGCCACGAGGAAGTCTTCAGCCCAGGACTTGCTCGTGGTTGGAGAAGCCCTTGGATTTGCTCCAAGAACAGCTTCCAGCGTGAAGGTCAGACCTGCCTGCACCTCTATCTAGAGGACGCCCTCTGTGGGGCTGGGCTCTTCCCCACCACCAGCCAACTAACCAGCCAGTTCCGGCACATCCGCCTACCAGCCCTCAGCCAGGGCCAGCACTCCCAGGACGGGGTCGAGGACGAGGTCAAGGCCGAGTTGGTTCCGGGCGCCCTCGTTGCTGGAGTGATCTCAGCTCGTGACGACACGCGTGTTTCAGAGCAGAGCTGCTGCACGGGGGTGTGGGTGAGGGGTCCTGGCTGCAATCTCAACGAAGACAGGTCATCAGGCCTCTCCTCAGAACGCTTGGTAATGACTGTGTGGTCTCCATCGGAAACAGGGAAGGAGCTCAAGCATGTCTGGACTTTGTTGTCTTCATCGACCACTTCCAGCCGCCCTTTGAGTCGCCCGTTCACGGTGACCTTCCACGTGCCAGACAGCTGTGTCCCACCAGGCTCCCATTGGCCTCTTCTCAGAAGAAGGTGATCAGCGTTGCTTCAGGGACATCTGCAGTGGCCTTGACTGGCCAACGATTCCCTTAGCAGCTGTCCATGTTAGCCGTGTGGCCTTGACTGGCCAACGATTCCCTTAGCGGCTGTCCATGTTAGCCGTGTGCTCCGCACAGACGTCTTCCCTCCCTCCTTAATCCACAGGCCACAACGGCAGCTTGTGAAGTCTGGAGGAAAGCCCAAGTTGTCCAAAAAACTTTGGTCTCTGGAGCTGGCAGCCACGCCTGAACAGAGGATCCAGTCCTGACCAGCTGGCTGTGCGCTTACACACCACAGCATGAGCGCTGAGGCGGGTCTCTGTGACCCTGCCAGGATGAGTGACCAACAGTAACAAAGGCTTTCCCCAGGGGGACCCCAACATCACAGACCTTGAACCTCATCTCTTCCTAGGATCCCCAGCTCCCCAACTCTTCTTACTTCCAGGTATAGGAGACTGTTAGGGTCGAGCGATACCCTCTTGAAATAAATTAAAATCCTGGACCTGTCTTATGATCGAATTATGTGATTGAACCAGTTGCATTTGGGCGGAATGCATGGAGCCCTGACATCATGTGACCAGTCAGTCAGGACACACCTGTGTTGTTGTTGTGGAACGAGGATCTGAACCCTGGCCTGGCCTGTGCCCTCTCCACACTCTCTGACACTTGAGTCTGTGGCTGCAGTGGGTCCTGTCTCTCCAGGTCTGAGGAGACCAAGCCCCGCTCTGGGAGGACAGGTGCCCGGGAGGGTCCTCTGCCTGTCGGGGACGTGAAGACTCACATGCAGGCTTGGGTCTCAGCCCCTGAGCTGTCGGAAACATGACTGTGCTCTCTGCAGGTGTCACACGTGCCCCAGGACAGAGAGGGAGGGCAAGGCTGGGTTCGCTCCAGCCAATGCCGGGTACCCCGGGGGCACAGAAACATCGCAAAGGCCCTCTGAGAGCCGGGCTCCCCACCAGCAGGCTTCAGTCAGGGTCTTCCAGGGCTCTGTGTTCCCCTCCGGGTCTCAGCTAACTGCTGAGTTAGAGGAGGCAGGCGACCAGATGACATTCCCTGAGGGACCCCTCACTGTTCTCACCTTCCTGGCTCTGAAACGAGGTGCTGAGAAGCTAGAGAGGGGGCCTGCTGGGGCTGATGTGAGGAGCACAGGTGGCGGAAGGTGTGCCTCCTTCCGCACCTCGGACCACCCTTCTTCCCCGAGTCAGAACCATGACGCTGGCTCATCAGGATGGTGTGTTGATGAGGATGTCTGACCGTGCGGCCCTGGTCAGGATGCCCCCAGCAAGAGCACTGTGTGGACTGAAGGCTTAGAGGGCAGAGGGCGGGCCTGCGGCCCCGTGGGAGATATGCCCCCTCTCGAGCCTGCTTTCTGTCCACCTTTCCCTCTAAAGTACTGCACTGTGTCCCTGGCCGTCCCCCCGGCCGTCCCCCTGGCTGTGCCCACTGATCTCAGGCCGAGGTCTGAGCCTCAGAAACAACAGGACGCAACTGAGGAAATGCCTGGTGACATCTCTCCCTGGACACACCAAGAGTGGCCCGAGGTTCTGTCACCCCATTTGCCTTCCAGCCCCACCATCTCCAGACTCTGCTGGCCCATCCATGACAGTGTGAGGGCGGCGAAGACGTGGACGGAGGGACTGTCGGCCACGATATTGTTGGCAGACCTTCAGCTCAGAACCGCTAGAGTCACAATCCCCAACAGACTGCTGAGATTAATGATCCATTGCAAAGCGATCAGGGCCGGGCCAAGGGACATCCGGAACGCTGGCCCTTGCGTGACAAATCCTCTTCCAGAAAACAATGCTTAGTCAAGCGTGCTGGGCTCGGGTGGCCAGCAGGCAGACAACCTCAGGGGTACTGGACACTGCGGGGGGGGGCCCGGGGGAGGGACTCCTCCTTCTCCTTCTCCTCCTCTTCCTCCTCCTCCTCCTTCTTCTCTCTCTCCCTCTCTCTCCATCTCTCTCTTTCACTCTCCCCCCTCCCTCTCTCCTCTCTCCCCCTCTCTCCCCTCCTCCCCCTGGCCTCTCTATGTCCACTGAGGGAGGGCACATACGGATAAACCTTTAATTCCTAGGCTTCATTCTCAGATGCTTCATTAGAAGGATTAAAAAAAATGAGCTGGACTTCCGAACAATGGAATACACTAATAGCATTTAAAACAACTAAAAAATGCCCCACAAAACCAAAGCCAGCCAAGTGAGCCTCAAAATCCCCACACTCAGGTGGCAGGGCCAGCTGACTCCAGGCGACGTGCTCAGTGCCCTGGGCCTGCCTGCAGGCTCGCCAGCAACTTCCAAGGGCAGACGGCCTCACGGCATCTCCCCACTGGACCCCCAAGGCTCCTTGAAGCTCTATGAATAAGATGAAGGTTGCGGGTTGGAAACCACCCATGAGATGAAGCACTTGTGCTGGAAGCAGGGGAGCAGACAAGATCTGCATCTGCTTTACACCCGAGAAGATCCGCCAGTGGTCGAAAAGCACTGGGGAAGCGGGTCAGCACTGTTACCGCTGCCCGCGTTGTTGTGAGGGGCCACTGAGCCGCCTCCAGCTCACAGCTGCCCCCGGTGCAGTTGGACCCTGGCTGGCCCTGCGCCGTGCTCACAGTGCCACTGCTCTGAAGCCCACTGGGGCGGCCACGGTTTCAGGCTCTCCTCTGCAGGCCTCCCCCTCGGCCTCTGGCCTTGTACTTTTCCAGGAGTGATTTCCTTCTCCAGGGATTGGTCCCCCTGACAGTATGTGAGACCACGTGTCATCATAGGACCCTCAGAAGAGTCATTTCACACCCAGCAAGTTGACGGTTGTGGAGAGGGTGGGTGACAAGTGCTGGGACCTCCTTCCCTGCCGCAGACCTGCTGGGGGGCGGGGGGCGGTGGGGGAGCGGTGCTGCTGGCTGCTAATGGAAAGGCCACAGGAGGCTCCAGCTCCAGGTCCACCTGCCTGGCGGGCACTCCGGGAGTGGCAGTGACACCATGACCCCGGTCAAGCTGCTGGTGAGATGTGAAGGGAGCAGCCACGGGGACAGTGACAGAGCGGCCGTGGCAGCCACTCCACTGTGGGGTAAAGTCAAGAGAAACGAAGACATGAGCGCGCGTAGAAAGAATCACAGCAGCGTTACCAGAACTGTCGAGAAGGCCACCGCCGACTGACTGACGGCTGAGCAAATGTGGTTGCCTGTGGAGGAGTACTGGTCAGGACGAGGAGGAAGGGAGCACTGCCCCGTGGAGCCAAGGCCAAGCCTTGGAAACGAGGCCGTGACAGAGACGGGCCGCCGAAGACCGAGTGCCGCGTGCCGTGTGGCTCCTCCTCAGTGCCGTGCTCGGGAGCGGCAGGTCCCCAGCCAGCGCCAACCGGCTTTTGGAGGTTGACGCTAACGGGTGTGAGGGACTGTTTGGAGGTGACGAGGCTGCTCTGCGCTTTGACTGTGGTGAGAGTTCACGGCCCCACAAGCTGACTGGAACTCACTGAACGGAAATGAGAAGTTTTGTGGTCTGGAAATTGCAGTGGACACAGAGGAAGTGCTCCCAGGACCCCTGGGGGCGCTGGGACGTCCTGAGGTACTGGAGGAAGAGTGCTCTGATGGGCCCCAGCTCCCCGTACCCCGGATGCTGCCCAGCATGGTCTCTCAGAGGCCAGAAGACGCAAGGGAGGGCACTTGCTGTTCATGACCTGTGGTTCTAAAAATCTTTCTTACCTGAAAAACTGTATCTGTATTCATCTACAGACATATCTATAGCCCAGACACAGCAGTTTTCACAAATAATGTGCATGCTCTTTGGGGCTGGACAGCGGCTGTGGAGAAGGCCTTCCCCTCCCTGGCACGTGCCTTGGTGCCCGTGTCCTATGGTCTGGAGCGTGTCCCATGTCTGACGCATTCAGACAAGGACAAATGAAGCCCCTGAAGCGGTGGGGGAAGCTTGGCCTGCAGGAGGCAGGCTCTGTGGGGCTTGCCTCAGATGCTCTGGGGCCTGCGGTCTGGCAGTCACTGCCCAGGCTTGAGGCCAGATCAGCCAGGCCAGCCCTGTGGTAGGCCAACCCCGGCAGGCACAAAGTGTTGACCTTGGCTTTGCACAGGTGCAGCAAGCCGGATAATGGCTGTGGGCAAGGACTTAGACGCGGGGGCGAGTCTGCCTCCGACGTTGGAAAGGTCAGTAGCTACGTGCCAGGTACATCCTGTTGTGGGTAGCTAGAGAGCTGTGTCTGGAGGTGGCTGTTCACAGCCCCCAGGTGTCCCCACACCTTCCCGCCCTTGAGACTCCTGGTGCCCACACTATGCCACCCCACCCCTGATGGTACAGTCCACGGCACAGGGACACAGGTCCCTGCTCGACCCAGCCTGTGGTGTCTGTCAACCAGAGGTCCTGAGGTGCTGGGCCCAGGCTTTGATGTCTGTCACTGGAAGGCCTGACGGTCCTCCTGCTGGGGCTCTCAGGCGACCTCTCCACTTCTTACCCCCCCCCCCATCTGCTACTGAACCATCAAAGAGCTGAGGGACGACTGTCGTGTGTGCCCTGGAATACAGAGGGCAGCCAATGTCCACACTGACACCTCTGTGTGGCACCCCAAGTGCCCAGATGACCTGGGGCTGCCCCATGAAAGCACGGGGGCAGCTGTGGGGACAGCAGCATTGTCCCCTTGTCCAAGAACCGGAAAGATGTGGAGGGTGCCCCTCCGAGGCTTGGGACCAGGGTGTGTCGGGTCTTGCCCTGGCTGCTTCTCCCTGTCCCTACTCTTCCGTGAGGATCAAGACCCCTACCCCCAGCTCTACAGTGACCACTTCAGCTCTGGCAGCTCCCAGGACCCTCCCACTCCAGTGTGGGGCCTCATCTAAGATTTGTGCAAAGCAAGGTCAAGTGCACTGGAGAAGAGAGCACCCCACCAGGACGGAGCCAAAGTCATGGGAAACAGAAACCCAGCCTGGACAGAGCGGCTGCAGCCACAGTGGCCACTGGTGAGGCCCTGGGGGTCGGACCGAGACCACAGGCTGGTGTGTGTCTGGCCAGGAGGACCCCAAGGCCAAGTACAGCAAAGCCACGCGCACATGATGGTGACAGTGACACCTGATGGTTTCTGCAGCCTGTCGGACTCCTTTCCTTTGGGCACAAACACGGGTCTTTTTCAGTTTGTGGGCCAGATCTCTTGACGAGCGAGCTCTTCACCCTGACTTCTGTCTGCAGAAGCGCCACCGTTGGTATTTGCTGACTCCTGGACTCCTGCGTTTGGCGAACACCTCAATGCAGTTTGAGCTTCTGCCTTTAATGCTATTTCCCTTCCTTTCTATATTTTTATCTGAGTGAAAGTTTGTAAATCATATTGCTTTTTTCAACCATTCCTAGATACTTTGTTTTATAACATTAATTACAATTGATCAATGTAATTAATTGATTAGAATGTCTTTGAAAATTGCACTAGAACGTAAAGAGGTAAAAAAAACAACATAGAGGAGAAATGCTGAAGACAAAGAGAGGATTTCAAAGGGCAGCTCAAGAAGGCAGAGCAAAGTATTATAACAAAATGTGAAAAGAGCTGGAGTTAGAAAACAAAAAGAGAAGAACATGGTTGGCACTTAAGCTGAAGGAACCAGAGAACAAATTCAAGTCTCGAGCAGTAATACAGGAGGATTCTATGGACAAAATCTTGAATGACCCAGGAAGCATCAAAGAAGATAAAAAGAATACAAAGAGCCACTGCCCCAGTGAATTGGCTAACGTGAAAGCATTTCAGGTAACAGCATGTGATCAAGAACCGATGCTCGTGAAGAAGGATTTCAAGCTTCACTGAAGGCATTGACAGAAATGAGATCCCAAAAATCAGTGCGAGACTAATTGACATGTTTCAACAAACAGATGCAGCCCTGGATGTGCTCGCTAGTTTATGCCAAGACATTGAAGAGACTTGCCAGTGGCCTGGGAGATAGCTTTATTTGCTCCAATTGTCCAAATGGTGATTCAACAGAAAGCAGTAATTATTGAACAATAGCATTAATATCACATGCAAGTAAAATCTTGCTGAAGATTATTAATAACCAGCTAGAACAAGCCATTGGAGGAACTGTCAGAAAGTCAAGCTGGGTTTAGAAGAGACCGTGGCACCAGGTATATCATTGCTGATGTCAGATGGATCCTAGCTGAAAGCAGAGAAACCAGAGAATGCCTATTTGTGCTTTATTGACTATGTAAAGGCATTTGACTGTGTGGATCATGACAAGTTGTGGCTGACATTGAGAAGCATGGGAATCCCAGAGCACTTGATTGTGCTCATGAGGAACCTAGACCAGGACCAGGGGGCTGTTGTGTAAATAGAGCAGGGGAATATTGCACGGTTTAAAATAGAGAAGGGAGTGTGTCAGGGCTGTATTCTCTCACCACACCTATTCAATCTGTATACTGAGAAAAATCATCACATCATTAGAGAAGCTGGGCTCTGCAAAGAAGAATGTGGCATCAGGGTTACAGGAAGACTCACTAACAACCTGCTTTATACAGAAGACACAACTTTGCTTGTAGAAAGTGAAAAGGACATGAAGCATTTGCTGGAGAAGATCAAAGACTACAGCCTTCAATACAGACTACATCTCAGGGAGCTCTGGTGGCCTAGTGGCAAGAAGCTGCACATAATCCCAGAAGTCTGTGGTTCAAATCCACCAGATGATCTGCTGGAGAAGGAGGGGCAATCTCCTCCTGTACCAGGCAGATCTGATTTGACAGTACATGTACACAAAATAATAAAAATTTTAAAAAAATAAAAAAAAATACAGGCTACATCTCAACAATAAGAAAACAAAAATCCTCACTACTGGACCGAAGTTAACATTACGATATATGGAGAAAAAGGCTGAAGCCGTCAATGACTTTATTTTATAATCAGTACTCATAGTAACAGAAGTGAAGAAATCAAAAGGTGTTTTGTGCTGGGGACATGTTCTGTCAAAGACCTCTCCAAAGTGCTAATTATAGTAGGCTTGGTCCAAGCCATAATATTTCAAATTCCTTCCCATGCATCTGAAAATGGAATGATGAATGTATGAATATATATGAATATGTTGTTGTTGTTATGTGCTTTGAGTCACCTGAGACTCACAGCGACCCTATTACAACTGCCCTAAACCCTGCTCTATCTTGTGCCAATCGCACTGTCTCCGACACACCTACTCCTATTACCCCAGTTACTGAATCAATCCACCTCATCGAGGGTCTTCCTCTCCTGTGCTGTCCCTCACCCTCCCAAGCATGACATCTCTCTCCAAGGACTAGCACCTCCTTGCAACATGTCCAAAGTATGTCAGACGAAGTTTCAGAATCCTTGTCTTCAAGGAGCAGCCTGGTTTAACCCTCTCTAGGATGAACCTGTTCGTTCTCTCAGCAGTCCATGGTATATTCAATAATCTTCTCCAACATCACAGCTCAAAGGCATCAATTCTTCTATCATCCCTAGTCACTGTCCAGTTCTCTGAGGCATAGCAAGTGATGGCAATGACCGTGGCCTGTATCAGGAGCACCTTAGTCTCCATACTGGCATCATTGCTCTTCAGTACTTTGGAGATGTCTCTGACAGCAGACTTTCCCAATGGCAATACTTTTTTTAATTTCCTGGCTGCTGGTGCCAAGAGTGTTGATTGCGGAGCCGAGCAAACTAAAGCTGTGAACAATCTCAATCTCTTCACCATCCATCACGATGCTGCCAATCGGCCCAGTGGTGAGAATCTTTGTTTTCTTGATGTTGAGCTTCAACGCATAGTGAAGGCTGCAGTCCTTGACCCTCTGCAGCAAGCGCTTTAGGTCCTCCTTAGTTTCAGCGAGCAGGGTTGTGTCATCTGCATAATGCAGATTGTTGATGAGTCGTCCTTCAGTCCTGATGCCACATTCCTCCTCATAGAACCCAGCCTCCCGGATGATTTGTTCTGCATACAGATTGACAAGGTATGGAGACAGGACACTTCCCTGGCGTACATGCTTCCCAATTTTGAACCACGCAGTTTTCCTTGCTCTGTTCTGATGACTGCCTCCTTTTCCAAGTATAGGTCTATCCTAGAGGGGTTGAAATCAGGTTGAGACAAGGATTTTGAAGCTCTGTCTCACATACTTCAAGCATGTGGCCAGAAGAGATCAGTCCTTAAGGACATTATACTTGGAAAGGTAGAGGGATGGTACAGGAGAGGAAGGCCCTGGATGAGATGGGTTGACACAGTAACTAGGGCAATGGGGGCATAAGTGTGTTGGAGTCAGTGAGGCAGGCTCAGGCCAGAGGAGGCTTCAGAGCTGTTGTACACAGGGCTGCTGTGAGTTGCAGGTGAAGCAATGTCACATAACAACAATGTTCCATTGTGTGACCACCACATGGTTCCTCTAGTCTTTTGTCTGTTGATGGACCTTGAGTTGTTGACAACTTTTGCTGTTGTAATAGTGCTGTGGTGAACGTGGGTGAGGTCGTGCGTTGGCGCTGCAGCTCTTGCTTCTTTGAGGTGTGTACCTGTAATGAGATGCTGGATCAAGGGGTATCTCTGTTCTCAACTTTCTAACCAAGTGTCAGATGTGCTCCATGGTTGCCATGCTGCTTCCATTCCCACCAGCAGTGTGGGGGCCACCAGCACGAGTGGTTTGCTGCTTTGTTGAGCTGTTTCGAAGGAGATGGTTGAGATGAATCCGTGTTTCTCCTGGCGCTGTCTGTGCCGTCCGTGCAGTCGTGCTGCTAACCCAGCTCACAGGTTCCGTTCACATCCCAGTAGATCACGGGCTCTTTCCTACCTGTCCTGGTCTAGGAGCCCCACTGAGCCCTGCCCATCATGGGTGATCCTGCTGGCATCAGAAACACCAGCGGAATGTCCTGCCCATCCCAGCAGACCCTCCCACACGGTCCGGCATGGTGGGAGCTTCTGGCACGGGGTGGGGGGGCGGGAGAATTCCACACATGAGTCTGGGGGGCCCAAATCAACGTCATAGGGAGGACAGGGTCTGGCTGCGTGGACCCTCAGCTCCCAGCCGGCAGTCAGTCTCAGAGGATGACTTGTTCAGGGCACAGGAAGGTCATTGACGGGCAAACCCTTGCTACTGGTCATTGGCTGCCCTTCCCCAGCACTGGTTCGAAGCTGAGCTGGTGCTGAGTGTAAGGACTGGAGGACAGGCTGGAGTGATGGACCCCAACCCTTCAGCAGACAGCACCCACTTTCCGAGCAGACATTGTGCAAGCAAGCTCCTCTGAACGGGAGGGCTGGCCACCCTTGGGGTGAAGGTGTGGCCAGTCTACAGCTTCCAACAATAATGACCTCTTGTTGGATCCGGTGCAGAATTGGCCATGGCGGGGGGAGGAGGTGTTTTGGCCGGTGTCTGAGCACCGTATAAGGGTGGCCGTGCGCAGCAAAGCAAGTGATCTCACCTGTGAGCTTGGACCTCCACGATGCAGACGCTGTTCCCGACTTTCGTGTTTGGCCTGATTGTGGCCCTGCAGGCCCAGACTGCCCGGGCTACAGAGGAGAATGTGAGTCCAGATGGGGCTGCACCAGAGACCCAAGTGGGGCCCTGGACTCAAGAAGGGTGCCTCAGCGTCAGGCATTAGCCCTTGAGGAGTGGCCAGGCAGACCTTTAGAGCTGCTGGGAGTGTGGATCGTAACTAAGCTGACCCTGTCTGTCTCTCTGGATGCCCTGACCTGGGCTGAAGCACTGTTATGGGGCCTGGCGGGTAGGGGTGAGGGCACAGGGGGGTGGTGGGTAGGGGTGGGGCACTTCCCTTGCTGCAAGCCCGTAGGGCAGTGTAGACCAGCAAGCAGGGGGCCCGGGTGGGCCGGGCGTTCCCAGGCCTGAGGAGAGGGCTCGTCCAGGTTTCAGGGAGATGGTACCTGAAAGCTGTCATCGCAGACAAGGAGATCCCGGGGAAAAAGGTGGAGGCGATGATGCCCCTGACGGTCAGTGTACTGGAGGGAGGCAGCCTGGAACTGAAGACAACCATTCTGTGAGTGCGTCCTGGTGGTGGGAGGGGCCAGGGGCCTCATTCTCCTGACATGAGGAGCTGAAGGGGGTGAAGGGGCCCCTCCCTCAACCCTGTGGGCCTCAGCCCGGGAAGGGGGATGTAGGAGCCCTTCTTAAATCCCTGTGGACCTCAGCCCAGCAGCTTTGAGGGGGGCTGAGGGGCTCGATGGGAGAGGGTGCCTCAATCTAGGTCTCCTGGGGTTCTGGGACCCCTTTTGTTCTGCTGACTGACGCATCCTGTCTGCCATAGGCCCCTTGTGAAAAGGTGCTTTACCCCAGCCAGAGGCAGACCTCAGACTTGAGTCTCACACGAACACACATCACGGGGTGGGGTTGGGGGATGGTGAGAGGCCTCTGTGTGTCTTTCTACCTGTGTGGCTCTCACCTGTGTGGCTCTCACCTGTCCTCCTAGCTGTGTGCCTCCCCTCTGTATAACTCTGACCGGTATGGCTTCCACTCGTGTAACTTTCACCTGTGTGGCTTTTACCTGTAATTCTCACCTCCGTGGCTCCCATCCGGATTGCTCACACATGTATAGTGCCCACCTGAGAAACTCTCTCCTATGTGACTCTCAGCTGGATGGCTCTTACCTGGGTGGCTACTCTCATCTGTGTGGTTCTTGTTAGGTGCTGTCTCATTGAGACTCTGAACAACAGATCTGAATCCTGCTCTATCCTGTGCCATCTTCACACTTCCTGACACGCAAGAACCCATTGCATCAGTCCACTTAGTCAAGGGTCTTCTCCTTCACTGACCCTCCACCCTTCCCAGCATCATGTCCTTCTCCAAGGAACAGCCCCTCCCAGCAACATGCCCAAAGTATGTGAGGCGAAGCCTCATCATTCTTGTCTCCAAAGAGCACTCGGGCTGCACCCTCTCCAAGACATGTCTGTTCCTTCTCTTGGCCGTCCATGGGACAAAACCACAGCTCAAAGGCGTCAAGTCTTCTATCGTCTTTATTCTCTGTCCAGCTCTTAGATGCATAGCAAGTGATCAGAAAAAAACCATGGCCTGAATCAGACTCACCTTAATCCTCAAACTGAAACTGACATCTCCTCAATAATTTGGAGAGGTCTCTAACTGCTGATTTTCCCAGTGCAGTGTGTCTCCTTATCTCCTCCTGACTGCTGGTTCTAAGGGTGTTTAATTGTGGATCCAAGCAAGGTGAAGTTGTTGACAGTTTCAATCTCCTCTCCTTCATCATAATGTCTCCACACATGTGGCCCTTATCTGTGTGAATTCACCTGATATCTCCCACCTGTGTGATGTGGCAGTGGCTATGTCCTGTCCTAAGGACTGACCTCAGGAATCCACTGACCCTGGCACAGTGGCATCAGCATTTTGTCCCAAACCTCTGACTCCTTTCCCCCAGTGAGACAGAGTGTATGTAGGGTGGTCTCTGGATGTCCAGCCTGGGGGGCTCTGGTCCAGGCAGAGCAGTCTGGAAGCAGACTGGCACAGGGGCAAGGCGGCTGGCTGTGGCTGCTCTGGGGGGTGCTGTGAGGCCGGGACAGGGCACTGTGCCCACTTTGTGGCTCCTGCTCCCCAGGGCGAATGGGCAGTGTGAGGAGGTAAAGCTGGTCTTGGAGAAAGATGGGGACACTGGGACATTCACGGCCTGTGAGTACCCCTGAAGCATGCTGGGAGAGGGGGGGACCCCACTAGAGGCCCCTCCCTCCCTCAGTCACTGTGCCTCAGGGATAGATGTACTGTCCCAATGTGGGGGCTTGCCCCAGGAGGGACAGAGGGGTCAGGGGGCAGAGCCTCACTCATGGATGGGGCCCACTGACGCCCCCTCCCATCTTCTGGTGCACCACATCCTGGGTTAGGGACCCAGATAGCTGTGGGTCTGCTGGCTGTGCCCCAACCAATGCACAAGCTCCACGGATGTTTCTGGAAAGAAAGGGTCACGTGGCTGGAAAGGAGCCCTCCCTTGTCCTTTGAGGCCTCGTGCGGCTCCTACCTGATGACTCATCTCTGACCCTCACACAGACGGGGGCAAGCGCCACGTGTCCATCGAGAAGACCCACACGAGTGGCCACTACATTCTCTACTGTGAAGGCGAGCTGAAAGGACAGCAAGTCCGCATGGCTAAGCTTGTGGGTGAGTGGACACCCAGCACCCCTGCCTCCCTTCCCCTGGACACCCCTCTAGTGGCCTCAGGATGGGTTTCGGGGGGCTGCCTTGATAGAGAGCGCTCAAGGGCAGTGAGTGAGGAACTGGGATCTGCAATCGGAGCCCATCCGCCCTCGGAGCGGGGCTGGGGGCTGCAGGGCCAGGTCTGTGCTGAGCCACCAGAGGTGTCCCCAGAAGACCCTTCACCGTGCCTTCCTGCAGCCCCCAGCCTTTGGGGTCTCCAGGTGGGGTTGGTGGACTCCAGTAGGGAGTGGCTTACTTCTAGAGCAGGTGGTTCCAATGTGGACAGGCGGCAACGTCTCCACTGACCTCGGGCTGGGAGCCTCAGTGGCCTCATTGCGGGTCCCTGACACGCTTGGTCTGAGGGGACGTGCATCCCCCCCCTCGACTGGCTGCTCACTGCTGGGAGCTCCCAAGCTGCATGGATACTGCACAGTCCTGTCCCCAGATCGGCTGCAGTGAGCACTCACTCTGCAGCCGATGGCTGGCCCTTCCTGCCTGCCCGCAGCCCAGCCCTGGCCTGGGGCCTACACCACCGGGAGCCCACCTGGAGACTGGTACTTCTTCAGGCTGCATGGGAGTGCAGCCACCCCTCTGATGTCTGCCATGTGTCACACCTGCATCCCCACAGGGAGAGACTCAGAAAGCAACCAGGCTGCTCTGGAAGAGTTTAAGGAGTTTGTTAAAGACCGAGGGTTCGACCCAGAGAAGTTCTTTATCCCCAAGCAACTGGGTAAGAAGGGCTGGCCACCCCTCCCCTCGAGCTGCTGGGCCCCGCTGCCTGGGGCGGGCAGTCTGCAGGGCCACGTGGGCAGGAGCACGGTGTTCTAGCTTTTCACACCATCTCAGTCCTGAAGGGCAGTGTGGACAGTTCACTCCCTTGGCTGCTGACCACGAGCTTGGGGGTTGGTGTCCAGCAGAGCTGACTTGGAGGAAAGGCCTGGTGACTGGACTCTGGAGACCAGTGACCGGAGCTGGTGGGCATGATACGCGTGGGTGGGGTGTACCCGGCTTTCTTGTGGGTGTCCCCGCATACCCTGAGAGCATTTCTCTGGCCTGCAACTGTGGACCAAGGTGGGGTCCTGGGCCTGACCAGGCGTGGGGTCCTCTGAGTCACGTGTTTCCTTTTCTCTACAGAAACTTGCTCTGCAGGAGAAGCATAAGGTGAGTGCCTGTTTTTAGGGGGGCTCAGTGGAGTTCCAGGTGTGGCCCCTACTTCCTGCTCCTGCTTGGCCAGATGACTGGGCGAGGCAAGGCTGCCTCTGTTCATGGAGACTGGACACTGGCCGCTGCCTGCCAGCTCTGTTGAGCATGGGGTCCTGGGGCTCAGATACCCCATCCCAGTGGGCAAGTCACAGTGTCACTCTCCATCCCCCTTGTTGATCCCCCCTGGTACCTCACCCCAAAAAGAAGTGTCCTAGTACCTATGTACCCCTCAGCCACTGCTGGGGTGCACCTCCCAGGAGGCCTGTCCACAGCTGTTCCGTGAACTGCTCCCTCCCAGAGCAGCCCCAGCTCCACTGCCCCCCCAGCACTCCCTTTGTCACCCTCCCAGGGGATGCTGGCAGCCTGCTAAGAGGACCCTGTCCACTTCTGTCCGGTGCTGGGTCCTGAGAGCGGGGATTAGCCCCTCACACTGCCCCTGCTCTGCCCACTGCCCCCCTCTGAGCCCTAGTGTGGCCACTGACTCCTTGTCCTCTGTTCTAGGGAGAGAGGGTCCGGCAGTCCCATGGCCTGGGGGTCCTGCATCACTCAATGCAGAAGCAACCTGTGATCCCCCATCTGGAACCAGTACCACCTCATCCTCCCAAGCCCTCTACCCCATCAGCCCCCCTGACCCCACCTAATAAAGCACTTCAGCATCACCTGGGTCACCTGTCTTGTCTGTTGGGGGTCTCTTGGAGGGGGCAGGTGTGGGAAGGCAGTTACCTGCGCCAGGGCAGAACCGTCTGCATACAGTACAGACATCTTCCCTGGGCCTGTCTGCCTCCAGCTGGATTCCTGGTCCCCAGAAGGCACCAGAGGACCTTCCTCCTTCATAGTGGGGCCCACCAGCCCCTCCATCCCCACTCCCCCCAGGCCCTCCCTCCCAGCCCCTGGCCCCCGCCAGCCCCTCTCCCCACCAGTTCCTCTTTTTGGTCCAGGCCCCACCAGGTTCTCCCTCTTCCCACCCCACATTCCTCCAGTTTCTCCTCCTCTTGCACTCCACATCCTTAACCCCCTCAGCTCCCCTACATCCTTTAGTCCCTCCAGCCTCTGAACTCGAGTTCTGTCAGTGTGTAACCTCCATACCCCTCACCTCCAGGTCCAGGCACCTTCAGTCCCCATGTCCCCTGGAGGCCACATTCCTCCGGCCCCACCTTCCTCAGTCCCCTCCCCAGCCTCTCCCACCCTGTAGGCTCCAAGTTCTGAAAGGGCCCCCCAAGCTTCATGTCCCCCCCACCAAAAGCATGGACAGTGTGAGTGTCAGTGACCCTGAAGGATCCAGATGCTGCCCTCCAGGGGCCGACCGATCTGTCCTGGACCATGTGCCCAGCTTTCCAGTCCTTGGGGTTGCTCTGTGCCGGCTCCTCCACTCCACAGCACCCAGAATCTGCAGCACCCTCCCTCTCGGGTCTGCTTCCTGGCCAGTGCCCAGATAAGCTACGTGAGCCAGAGTCCTTGTCTCAGATTGGTTTGGGGCATAAATTAGGACATCTCTGTAGGACATTGTCCACCCAGTGACCTCATGTATGGAGCTGTCCCTAGAGGACCTCCAGGCTTCTGGCCAGGCTGGACGGTGTGGCAGAGAAGACGACAAAACACAGCACCTGGTGGACCTTGGTCAGATCAGGGCCCCAGGACAGACCCTGAGGACAGGCTGGTTGCCCTGGTGCTGCCCACATTCCAGGCACAGTAGAGGCCTGTGCACATCACTCCGGGGCTGGGAAGAGGGCAGACTTCCTCGTCTGGAACTGGGGCCCCAGACTCAGAGCTTCATGGAGACCTGAGGAGTCTAGGTGCCACCTGTGATGGGCGTTAGGATGTGGGACATCACTGCACCCACCCCAGGTGGGGCAACGTGGCCACACAGTGAGATGGGGGGGCCTGCAGGGTGGGGGTTGTCATGGCTGCACTGTGAGATGAGGGAGGCTGCAGGGTGGAGGAAACACAAAACACGTAGAAAGACCCAAGGGGCAGGTTCTCTTTCAATGTCTTCCAGAGCACAGACGGTTTTCCCTCAAACCCCTGCTATGCAGACCTCACCTCTTTCTTCTCTGTCCTAGCCCAAAGAGTGGTCCTGACAGAGAGGCATTCGGACAGGCAGGGCATCAGCAGGAGGGTAGTGGTGGGTGCTGGGTTCAGGGACAATGCAGCCTGCAGTGTGCCAGCTACCTGGATCTTCTCCTCACCCCATGCATAGTTCCAGAATTTGCTATGCACAGAAATGTGTGTGTGTATTTATCTGATGTCAGACAAGATGAGAAATCTCCAGTGACAGAGAGATCTTGTCTAGAAAATAAAGAGAAGCCTACAGAGTGAGAGGAATTATACATGGATCGTACCTGTGCTGGGGGTTCAAGATCAGAATATAAAAATAATATTCCATCGCTCTACCCTGGACCTCTGGATCCGGGTGGAACCTGGCGTGGCCTGCTCATCACCCACAGACCTGTGTTCCAGGGCTCAGGACCCTCTGCAGGACCCAGCCAACCCTGCCACCAGCAGACCTCTGTCCTTCTGACTGACTGGGAGATTTCCATGTTTGTCCCCATTCCTCAAAAAGGTGATCAAACAGAATATGGAACTTATCAAACAATTCCATTAGTACCATATGCAAGCAAAATATTGTTGGAGATCATTAAAAAATGACTAGAACATGGACAGAGAACTGTTAGAAGGTCTCTGGATTTAGAAGCAGCTGTGGCACCAGGGGCATCGTTATTAATGTCAGACGGAACTTGGCTGAAACCAGGGAATACCAGAAAAATGTCTGTTTGTGTCTTATTAACTATGCGAGGTTACTTGACTGTGTAGATAGTAACAAATTACAGCTAACACTGAATGCATGAAAACAGTCTGAAACAAGGGGTACACTGTGAAGCGTGTTGGGGAAGAGGAGGGAGAAAGAAAATGTTTAATAATGAAAAAACTCAACCAAACTATGGCTAACGTTGAGAAGAATGGGAATCCCAGAACATTCAACTGTACTCCTACAAAAGTGACGTTTAGTCCAAGAGGATGCTGTGTGAACAGAGCAAGGAAACATCACACAGTGTAAGATCAGGAAGGGTGTGTGTAATGTACACCTTTGTATGGTATATACGTGCACATAGGAACACACATGTGAATACACACACGTATACACACGGGGGTATATGCGTGTGCATGCGTGTGTGTGCATAGTGTATACCTGTGTGTATATGACCATGAGTGTGTATACCTGTGTATGCATGTATGTGCACATGTATGTTTGTGTGTGCCTATGTATATATGTATGTGAATGTGTGTAATGTGCACACCTACGCTATGTCTGTATGTGTGTGTGTGCACTTGGTGTGGGTGTGTGCCTCCTGTGTGGGTGTGTGCACCTGTGTTTGCATCTGTGTATGTGTGTGCACCTGTCCTGTGTGTGCCTGTGTGTACCTGTGTATATGCATGCCTGTGTGTGTCTGTGTGTGCACCTGTGTGTGTATGCTTGTGTGGATGTTTGTGCCTGTGTGTCTGTGTGTGTGTGCCTCTGTGGATGTTGTGCCTCTGTGTGTGTGCACCTGTGTGTGTCTGTGTGTGCACCTGTGTGTGTCTGTGTGTGCACCTTGTGTGGATGTTTGCACCTGTGTGTCTGTGTGTCTGTGCACCTGTGTGTGTCTGTGTGTGCACCTGTGTGTGTGCGCCTGGGAGGATGTTTGCGCCTGTGTGGATGTTTGTGTCTTTGTGTCTGTGTGTGTGTGCCTCTGTGGATGTTGTGCCTCTGTGTGTGTGGCCAGATGACAGAGAAGGCAGAAAAATGATGGAGCCCGAGAGAAGGTGCCGCAGAGCTGGTTGGACACATTCACTTAATGATGAGTGAACACCAAGGACCACGTGAGTGGCCTCCAGTACTTTCTGTCTGAAGTCTTAGCCTCTCCATGTGACATCTGAGATGGCTGATCTAGAAGGTTCTGGAGCCTCTTACATGGACCCCTGGACCCTGGCAGCCGGATCCAGCCTGATGCTCAGGCTCAGTTGTGTATCTTTGCCCTCTGGTGGCCTTCCGCGGTACTGCAACACGAGGATGCTAGCCATGGCCCAGGGACCTTCTCTGAGGGACAGTTGGGGAGAATGGTCAGCTTCCAGCTGTGCTGCTTCCATGACCTAGGAAGGGTGGGCTCAGCCTCTTAGAGCCATGAGCATAGAGAAGGGAAGCCCTCCCTGAGGTGGGGGGAAGGGGAATCTGGGACAACTCCTGGTGGTGGGGGAGTGGCGGCTGTACGTGGGGAGCAGTGGGGGAGGGAGGGAAGAGACCCTCAGTGTACACGCTCTGGGTGAAGGTACAGAGGGCCTGGGTGAGCTAGGGGTCACTCAGGTGCTTCTGGGTAGTGGCAGCATCGTCAGAGCCTGCTGACTTCGGGGCGGGGGTGTCACCAGCCAAGGCCTGGGCGGTGGATTCAGACCCACCCCCACTCTCTGACCTCTGTGCCAATCCTGACCAGCGGTGCTGCCCACGGCACTCTCTCCTCTGCATTCAATGGTCCACTGCAGTGACCACACAGCTCACAGACCAGTCTCAGCTCGTCGGTGCCCTGAGAACAGGGGGATCTCGGGATAGATCAGGGAGTGTTCAGGAAAGTCTCCCTCAGTGAGGGCAGCTCTCTCCACTCGTCTCAGCCACACAGAACCCTTTCCCTCTGGACAGGTCACCCCTGGTCCCTGCAGGGCAGGCCTGTGAGGGCAGTGTGGTCAGAAAGGCCAGGCCTCCGGCCTTCCTCTTCACCACCCACCCAGTGTCATCTCCTTTCCTCTGGTCGCCGGTGGAGGACCATGCACAGGACTCCCGCCAGCCCCCGGGGTACCTTTCTCACACTCCTCTCGGGCTACATCAGGTGAACACGCGTGGCTCACACCTGGGGAAACGTGCTCTTTGTCTCCAGGTGCAGCTGGGTCTCCTGGAGAGCTTAAGGGAGGAAGAGTGGGACGGTGAGGTGGGTGGAGGAGGATGGCCGTGGCCTGGGAGCTTGTGAGGGGCCAGCGCTGGACCCCCTGGGAGGGCCTCCAGAGGCTGGGATGGGACCGGGACTCAGGGCCACCCCTGGGTCCTTGTCCGCAGCCTGCAGTCGGGGAAGCCTTCCTACTGGAAAGCTGGACGTTCTCCCTGACCCTTTCAGAAGTCAGCGAGGACCAAGACTGCTCTGTGATCACCACCACTCTGTGCGAGCCTCATCCTGGAAGGAGCCCCTGGCTTTCTCTCCCCACCCCTGGCCTGGACACCTGCCCTCCCCACCTCAGCACCCATCCACCGCCAGGGGGTTGTCCTGGATGCACTCTTCCCCCACCACCACCACCACCACCTGAGGCTGCAGAGGCTCCCTTCCCTCACCTGAGGCTGCAGAGGCTCCCTCCCCTCACCTGAGTGGGTGAGTTTTGGGGGGATACTCTCCCCAGCCCACCTTGTACATCACTGTCCACTCGCTCATTGCTGGGGGACCAGAACCAACTCACCACTGACCGTCCTGTTGGTTTTCAGAGGCTGCAAGTCACACGGGAAGGGGTCTGGTGTTTAGGTGCCGCTGCACCAACTGTAACTCCCAGCGACCCTGCACCCACAGATTCGAGCCTGGTCAGCGGCTGGACACCCTCCGGACCTCTGCCAGGGGCAGGTTGGTGTGGCATCGCTGTGCCAGCGTGTCTCATTGAGTGGCTTCCTGTCCTTTGTTGACCCTCTACTTTTCAAGGACTGGCCCCTCCTGACAGCACACCCTGTTGCTGAGATGAAGTGTCAGCGTCCCTGCTGGTGGCGGGTTGACCGACAAGTTGCTTCTCTTGGCTCCATGGCTGGAGTGGTCAGTCCTCCCAGCCAACACCACGTTCAAAGCCATCAATGCCCAGGGTTTCCTTATCTAGTTCCCAACTTTCACTCACACGTCATGGAGGGTGGTGTTAGCATCTCTTTAATTACTCACCTTGATAATTTGTGGTTTCTCTTTTTGTTTTGGTCAATAAATAGCTAGAGTTCACTGATCTTTTTAAAAGCCAGGGCTTGATTTAATCCAGTTTCTTTACTGCTTTCTTGTCTTCAATTTCATTGCTATTTGGTCTTGTCTTTATTATTCCCCCCTTGTTGTTGTTGTTGTTAAGTGCCATCCCCCTTAGCTAAGTTTATTTTACCCTTATTTTTCTAGTGTATTATGGTTAAATGAAGATTTCTGATTGGAAATATTTTTTCTTTTCTCTTATGAGCATATATGGCTATCCATTTCCCCTCTAACACTTGCTGTTGTAAGGTGTTGCCGAGTTGAGTTTGACTTGGGGACCCTATGAACCACAGACCTGAACTCTGCGCTGCTCTGCACCCTCCTCATCCTCTCTGACACAGTCACTGTGTCAATCCATCTTGTTGAAGGCCTTCCTCTCTCTCTGACCCTCTGCCTGGTGTGATGTCCCTTTCCAAGGAACAGTACCTTCTAACAACATGCCCACAGGCCGTGAGACGAAGCTGCCCCAGCCTCGCCTCTGAGGAGCCCCTGGCCACACCTTCCCCAAGACCCACCTGTTTGTTCTTTTGACAGTCCACGGGGTATGCAGCACTCTTCTCCAACACCTCAACTCACCGGCATCAATTCTTCTGTCATCCTTATTCTTTGTGTGGTTGTCAAAAGCATAACAAGTGATTAAAAGAATATGGCTTGAACTGAGTGCACTTTAGTCTTCAAATTGACATTATTACTCCTCAGTAATCTGGTGAGGTCCCTGACAGCAGACTTTCACAGTGCAATATATCTCCTGACTGCTGGTACCACAGGTGCTGATTGTGGATCCAAGTAAGACGAAATAATTGACAATTTTAATACTTTAGCCATCAACATTAAGAAAACAAAGATTCTCACCACTGGGCAGAGAGGCAGCATCATGATAGATGGTGAAGAGACTGAGATTCTTAACAGCTTTAGTTTGCTTGGCTCCACTCTTAGGATCGGCAGCCAGGAAATTAAAAGACGAACTGCTTTGGGAAAGTCTGCTGTCAGAGACCTCTCCAAAGCACCGAAGAGAAATGATGTCAGTCTGAGACTAAGGTGAGTCTGATTCAGGCCATAGTCTTTGCAATTACTTGCTATGTGTCAGAAAGCTTGGCAGTGACTAAGGATGGTAGAAGGAGAATTGATGCCTTTGAGCTGTGGTGCTGGAGAAGAATATTGAGTGTACCATGGACTGCTAGGAGAACAAACAGATTCATCCTGGAGAGGGTGAAACCAGGCTGCTCCTTGGAAGCAAGGATTCTGAGGCTTCATCTGACATACTTTGGACATGTTGTAAGGAAGAACCAGTCCTTGGAGAGGGACATCATGCTTGGGAGGGTGGAGGGACAACGTAAGGGAGGAAGGCCCTCTAGGAGGTGGATTGATTCAGTGACTGGGGTACTGGAGGCAGGTGTGTCGGAGATGGTGAGTTTGCTCAGGACAGAGCAGGGTTTAGGGCTGTTGTACACAGGCTTGCTATGAGTCGCACATAACTCAACTCCACACAACAACAACAATAACAACAACATGATGGGACTCTGGTGGCCTAGTGGTAAGAAGCTGCACTACAATCCCACAAGCATGTATTCAAATTGCTCTGCAGGAGAGAAATGGGCAATCTCCTCCTGTGAGATTAACTGCCTCTGAAAACAGGCTGGAGGGTCAGTTATGGGTCGGTGCCGCTTCAACGGAACACAACAACAACACCGTGAAGTTATTTATTGATCCGGTGTCTGTTGTGACGTTGAATGAAGCCCACATCAAAAGCTGGAATCTTTGATCTCCTGCAGTATTTCAAGCCCTCTTCACTTAGGGCACCACAGTTTTGTCATCTGCGTGATGCAGGCTGTCGATGAGTCTTTCTCCAATCCTGATGTCCCATTCTTCTTCATGAAGTCCAGCTTTGCTCAACATACAGACTGAATAGATCTGGAGAACGGATACCATCGTGACACACATCTTTCCTGATTGTAAACCGTGCCGTGTTCCCGTAAGCACTACTCCACACAGACTGCAGGCTCCATTACACCTCAACGTAAAACCTCCGCCACCCTCACTCACATCGTGCTAAAGGGAGAAACGATTGAAGTTGTCTAGGAGTTAATTTTCCTGGGATCCACAATCATGATACCAAGATGAAGAATGTCAAGTATAAAGACCATTAAATAGAGTGAAAAAAAAACAATTACAAAGGAAGAAACACTGTACCCACCACCACCAGCAGCAGCTAGAGAAAGGTTTACACACTGTGGGACATTCTGGTACTGTTTACCAGGAGGGGAATAGGAGGGAAGGAGGAAATAATAGATAATCATCACTTATTAAAATTATTGAATAGAATGATGAGCGCATCCACAGCTGCATCTGTTAATTGAAATAAGTCAATTGTTATCCCATCAATTCCTCGGGCCTTATTTTTTGCCAGTGTCTTCAATGCAGCTTCCACTTCCCCTTTCATTACCATTGAGTCCTGTGCATATAGTACTTCCTTTAATTTTTCAGTGTCAATCAATTCTTACTGGTACAGTGACTCTGTGTATTCCTTCCATCTTCTACTGATGATTTCTGGGTCATTCTGTATCTTTCCATAGGATCTTTTAATATTGTGACATGAGGTTTAAGTTTGTTTTTCAGTTCTTCAAGCTTGAGAAATGCAGAGCGAGCTCTTCCCTTTTTATTCTCCAGTTTCAGCTCTCTGTACATTCCATTGTAATGCTTCATTTGTCCTCCTGGGCTGCCCTTGAAATCTTCTGTTCAGCTCTTTCACTTCAACGTGCTTTCCTTTTGTTTTGGCTTCTTGAAGCTCCAGTGCAATCTTTAGAGTCTCTTCTGACATCCGTTTCGATTTTTTCTTTTCCTCTGTTTTTGTAATGACCTTTTTCTGTCTTCATGGATGAAGCCCTTGATGTCATCCCACAACTCATCTGGTCTTCAATCATTGGTTATCAGTGCCTCAAACCTATTCTTAAGATGATCTTGAAATTCAGATAGAATTGATTCAAGATCATGTCTTGGTTCCAATGGACTTATTTTAATTTTCTTAATTTGGAGGATAGCTATCTGGTCAGCAGATTGGAAGAGGTCCATATTTGTTCCCATTCTCAAGAAAGGTGATCCAACCAAATGTGGAAACTATTGAACAATATCATTAATATCACTTGCAAGCAAAATACTGCTGAAGACCATTAAAAGTGGTTAGAACAGTACATAGAGGGAACTGCCAGTAATTCAAGCAGGATTTATAAGAGGCCATGGCACTGGGGATATAATTGCTGATGTCAGATGGATCCTGGCTGAAAGTGAAAAAAAAATACCAGAAAACGGTATGTATTTGTGCTTTATTGAGTATGCAAAGGCATTTGACTGTGTGGATCATGACAAGTTGTGGCTGACAGTGAGAAGAATGGGAATCCCAGAGCACTGAACTGTGGGGAACCTATACCTGGACCAGGAGGCTGTTGTGTGAACAGAGCCTGGGAACACTGCATGGTTTAAAACTGAGAAAGAAGTGTGTTGGGGTTGTATTCTCTCTGCATAACCATTCAATCTGTATGCTGAGCACGTTTTGTGAGGAGCTGGACTCGGTGAAGAAGAGTGTCACGTTAGGATTGGATGTGTCACGTCAGGATTGGATGTGTTAGGCAGATAATACAACCTCGCTGCTGAAAGTGAGCAGGACTTGAAGCTCTTGTTGCAGAAGGTCAAGGCTGCAGCCTTCAGTGTGGATGGCATCTCAATGTCAAGAAAACAAAGATTCTTGCCACTGGACCAATAGGCAGCATCATGATGGATGGAGAGGAGATTGGAACTGTCAACAGCTTCCTCTTGCTTGGATCCATGATTAACACCCTTGGTACTAATAGTCAGGAGATAAGGAGATGGATTGCACTGGGAAAATATGCAGTTAGAGACCTCTCCAAATTATTGAGTGAACAATGTAAACCCCACTGGGCACAGGGGCGGGACTGAGTCCAGTCACAGGGTGAGGCAGCTCCGGGCAGCTTCCCTCCGTGGTGAGTGAGGTGCTCCGAGCCAGGGACCAGTTTCAAGGCAGCTAATGACGCTGGGAAAGGTCTGGTAGCCTAGTAGTAAGAAACTACCCTGCAATCCCAAAGGCACACAGTTCGGATCCACGGGGTAAAGACGGGCAGTCTCCTCGCCCTGAAGCCCTGCTGCAGGGCCAGCTTTGAGTGGACTCCGATGCGACTTCTTCCGTCAGCAACACTGATGCTGGGAAGTCCAGGGCGGGCCAGAACTGACCCAGCAGCAGTGCGTGGCTGAAATGCGCCGGACTCCCGGGAGCGTGGGACATTAGTGCAGTGTCCCTGTGACAACCCAGGTGAGGCGCTGAGTCCCCTTGCGAGGAGCAGTGGCCCGAGGCCGGGGAGGCCGGAGCCTGGCAGCACGTGTGTCATCCTGAACAGGTCTCCTGAGAAGACGGCGTCTCACGCCCTGACCTCCCTGCACTCTGCAGCCTGAACTCTCGTGTGGCGTGGGGACAGCCAGGGGGCCTGTGTCAAGAACACAGAGCCCGAGTGGGCTGTCTCCATGAACAGCACCTCTAAGGGCCTCCTGACTCTGCCTGGGCGTGATCACAAAGCAGGGGGCCTTCCGCTGGCGGGGGGCTTAGCTGACTGACAGTGGAGGCTGGGCCTCCCGGAGCATGTGGGAGAAAGCACTGGCCGTGGGAAACCCCATTGGGCCTCTGGCACACAGAGCACAGCTCGCCAGTACCGGCCTGGCCGGGCCCGTGGGGACCTCAGCACATCTGTGTAGACAGGAGCCTGGAGCAGCTGGTGCTCGCAGACTGTTGGCCTTTCAGATCTCAGGGGCACGAGCACTCTACGTGAGAGTCACCGTGTTGACTCGGGGTACCGGCAGAGGCAGGGGACGCCCCGGGGAGAGGACACCCGAGTCATCAGGGATGTGCTGGACCAGGCTCCACCTGGACCTTCTGCTTTGGAAGGTCAGCTTTTCCACTCGTGTGTGGATGAGATCTCCAGATCTGGGGGCCCTGCGGACAGCCGAGTAGAGGGGCTGGGAAAGGCCGAGAGGGTGAGGGTGAGGACACTTACAGAGAAGGGTCCTGTCCTGGCCAGTGAGCTCCCCAACAGCTCTGTCGGACACTGTAGCCCTGTAGGCCACGTGTCATGGACAGGGCCCGCTGGTCTCCTGAGAGGGTATTAAGATGACCAGCAGCCGGCTGGCCCTGGTAGGGGAGGGAGGTGGTCTCCACGTCTGTCAAGCATCCTAGAAAACTGAGCTGAGACACAAAGGGTGGTCCTGCAGTCAGCCTGCCTGCCCACCCAGGGGCCCGGCTGTGACGGGGCTCCACAGTCAGACACTGCTCCCCACCCTCACACTCAGCCTGGCCGCTACCCTGCACATCCGGGTCATGCTGTCCACCCCCCAGAGGAACAGGACATGAGCATAGAGTGGGCTCTGGGGGCAAGGATGGGGAACCCCAGGCCGGATGCTGGCCTGCTTCCTGGTGAGGGTCCCAGTGTCTGTGGTCAGGAGTCTGAGAGACCAAGAACCAGAGGGAGAGAGGCCTCCTGTTTGTGTTGTGGGACAGAGGTCAGAGAACATTCTAGAAGACGGAGGGATGCTGTGCCTTGAGACAGTGCAGGGGCCATTGAAGGAGCCTCTGTGTGCCTGAGGGTGTGGGGGTGATGGGGCCATGGTGGATTTGTGGGCACGCACCCAGGATCCTCGGCCCCCCGGGTTGCAGGCACGTGGTCCATAAAGGCTGGCTTAGAGGGTAAGGAGGAGCTGAGGGACAGGCAGCCCCAGAAGACAGCCCGCTCAGCTGTGGGTGCTGGGTCGTGGGGGCCTGGAGACCTCTTCCATGGACAAGTATGTGCCATTCACTCTGGCCCCTGGCAGCTCACAGGAGGATGGGCCCATTGCTGCCCGCTTGGCCAGCTGAGAGGACAAGTTATGAGCCCATGATGGGGCTGCAGGGCCAGGGTGGGTGGGGCTGGGTGGACCCCTGAGGAGGGCAGGGCATGGACATCTCCACTCTTTGAAGGGTCAATGTCTTCCAGGGTGAATGGTCACTGTCGACGTGTACAAAGCCTTCAGATGGGAGCAGACATGCCCAGCAGCTGCTCATGAGAGGACACGGGGAGGGAGCACCCCAAAACATCCAATAGCCACAATGCCTGTGAAGGGGGACCCTGAGGAGGAGCACCCCACGTGGAAGCCTCGTGCTGCCAGGAGGAGGTGTGCTCAGAATTCTGGGGCTCCAACAATGGGGCTCAGGGTGGGTACGCGCCTGGGGTCAGGTGAGGGACACCAGGGAGGCACAGTGGTCATAAGGCTGTCCCCACAGGTCCCCGAAATGAGGACCCTGAGCCTTGTCCCTCTCTGGCCAGACAGCGGGCTCCTGTGTCTGTGGGACCGTGAAGAAGATGCCAGTGAAGGACCAGCTTATACAACAAAGGCGACCTCCACGGGCCTTCAGAACCACCAGCCTCCGGGAGCGTGCGCCCCTCCACGCGCCAGCGCGTGGGGACTCACCCCACCAGCACCTGGATGCGGCACCCACCTGCTGGCTAGAGCTTGCGGTCTTCATGGTGACCCCCACCCAGGGCCCCCTCCTCTCCTGAGCAGGCAAGTGGACGTCTGACCAACGCCCTGGGAGAGTTGAAGTTCACACAGCGCAAAGGATTCTCGACGGAGCCTTCCGTCCAGGGCAGACGGCTGAGGCTGTGCCCCAGGCCTCTCCAAGGACAGGTGCTGCTCCCCTCAGTGGTACCAGAGTCACTGTCAGTGCCAGGAGGCCGGGCCTGCTCACCACGTTCTGGCCACCAGTGGCCCCTTGTCCCAGCAGAGGGCTGTCGTCCTAATGCGTTTGTGGTGAGGGGTAGGGGACATGTGTCCTGCACAGATAAGTGATGGTCCTGGGCCTGGAAGGTATTGGAGGCAGGGGATCTTCTGTCCTGAGGGCATCTCTCGGGGTTAGTCCTTCAAATGCCAGCATCTGAGACATTTTGAGAGTCGTCACCCCACACCCCAGGAGTGCTCCCCCTACCCTGCACACCTGGATGCAGCTTCTAGGTCCTACGTAACGTCCACCTCCCCACTTCACACCCTGCAGAGGCTCTCCTCCAGCCCTGCACAGTGCTTGCCTGGCCGCCCTCACCCTTCCCCATTCTCCCCTGCACCCCAACAGGTGCTACCAGCCCACCAGGCACCCCCACCCCACCAGGCACTCCCCC
>NW_006400039.1:1653351-1657627 GCF_000299155.1 Elephantulus edwardii | reverse complement strand
CCCACCAGGCACCCCCACCCCACCAGACGCTCCTCACCCTGCTGATGACCCTCACCTTGTCAGTCACCCCCACCCGGCCAGATGTCCTCCACCCTTCTAGATACTTACCACCCTGTCAGGAACATCCCACCCTTGTTATAGACCTGACCCTGCCAGGCACCCCCCACCTCACCATGCACCCCCACACCCTGCCAGGTGTCCCTCATCCTGTCAGGTGTCTCCTACCCCGCCAGGCACCCTTGTGCATAGGGACCCTCTTTGAGTGAGATGCAAGGAGCTCCTCTATGTCTGCCTGCAGCTCAACCTTGAAGTGGCTCGATCACTGCTCTCTCCTCTGTCCAGTGTGGCTACTGACCCCTCCTCCTCTCCCTTTGAGGACTGGGGACTCTGCTACAGCAGATACACATAGCATGTCCGTCCTCAGTGAAGCCCTGCTTGCGAGCCTAGAGCCACACACCTGTCTCCGCCTTCCCTCACATCTTGTTGTCCCACCTGCTCTGCCCCCTCCTGATGCCTCCTGTGTGCTGAGGTCCCTCTGTAAGGTGGCTTGGGGCCCCCTGGGATTGCTGTCTCCCCATGACTGGGGGGACTAAGGTGGCTGGGGGTCTTGTGGACAGGGCAGCAACTGGGGAGCATTGTAGCCTCAGCTCTATCTGTCCCTACTGAACCCCAGTGAAAGCCAGACAGGATCCACGAGCCCATCCACAGGGCTCCTCTGAGACACAGGATGACGGGAGACAAGGAAGCAGACAGGGCCCACCTGGAGTGCACTGGGGAAATCTGAGTGTCTGGAGCAGCTATGACGACGTCAGAGGGCATGGAATGCTGTGACGTCAGCTCGCCCCAAACCCGGTCCCGTCCTGGGTTTTCACGCTTCTCTTCCAGGACCTGCTTTACTCCCTCCAGCCCCCAACACAGACACACAGGCACAAACAGACAGACAGACAGATACTCACACAAATGCAGACACACAGAGAGATGCAGGTTGATAGAAACAGACATGCCCACATGTGCACGGCGGTCCTCAAGTCGGCTCTGACCCTCGTTAGTGTCATCTGAGCTGTGTCAGTGACTGTGTCAGTGCTCATTCGTGTCTGAAAAAGGATGAGGCCGACACAGGACAGGAAGGTTCAGACATGAAGTTGCAATGCAATATTGCAAAGTTGTGATATATAAGGTAACGGGGAAATGTGATGTAATCATCGTCCACAGTGTCCTGACAGACTGTACTCAATCAGCTGAAGTCGCACAGACGTTGTGGTGTTAGATGCTGTCACATCGACACAAACCAGCAACTCCAGCTGAATCCTGCCTGCATGCAGTGCCCCATCCCACACCACCCTCACAGACTACACCGCATGTAGACCCACTGTGTGTCACGGTGCCAATCCATTTTGTTGAGGACCTTCCTCTCCTCGCTGGGCCTCAACTCTCCGAGCATGAAGCCCTTCTCCAGGGACTGGACTCTCATGGTTCCAGGCTCAAAGTAGCTGAGATGGGTCTCACCATCCTTGCTTCCTGGATGGATTTCTTTCAAGTAAGATTTATGGTTCTTGATAAATTCAATACTCTTCGACAATGCCTCAGTTCAAGGGTAGAATTTCTTCTTCAGCATTCCATATTCATTATCCAACTTTCATTCATATGGAACAGTTGAAAATATCTTGACTGTGTCAGGTGCACCTTAGTTTTAAATATGACATCCTTGCTCTTTAGTATTCTAAAGAGGTCTTTGACAGTAGATTTGCACAATGCAAACCAAATGTCTTTTGATTTCTTGACTGCTGCTTCTATGGGTGTTGGATCCAAGTTAAAGGAAATACTTGACAGCTTCAATCTCCACATATCATGATGTTATTTACTGGTCCAGTTGTGAGAATTTTTGTTTTCTTGAGGTGTCATTCATAGTGCAAGTTGTGGTCTTAATCCTCAGGAAGTGCTTCAAATCTTCACTTTCTTCAGGATTATGTCACAGGCACAATACAGGTTGTGGACGAGTCTTCCTCTCATCTTGATGCCACATTCTTCTTCATTAAGTCTAATTATTGGCTCAGCAAACAGATGGTCTAGGCTTGGAGAAAAGCTACAACCCGGACACACACCTTTTTTTATGTTAAAGCATGCAGTGTTGTTCCCTTTCTCTGTTGGAATGACAGCATCTTCAGAGTTCTACATGAACACAGTTAAATGTTCTGGAATTCCCATTCTTCTCAATTTTATCTGTAATTTCTATCATCCACATGGTTGAACGCATTTACATAGTCAGTAAAACACAAAGAAAGAGATTTCTGGTACTCTCTGCTTTCAGCCAACATCCCTCCAACCCAGATGTTTTACAGCCTCTTCTGAGTCCAGGTTGACATGTGTGCGAATGACGGGTGGACCACAGATCTAGTTCCTTGCAAATTATGAGGTCAGAGCAGACACAGAGACACACTCAGGAGGAAGACAGACCTGTGAGGACCGCTATTAGAAAAGGCTCACCAAGGGAGGCCGACAGACACCAGGAGAGAGGCCACAGGGAATCGACCTAGTGAGGTGGACCAGACTAAAGCCTCCTGAGTGTGAGACAATGCCTTCCTGCCCCACAAAGTCACCACATGTAAGGTTGGGTTATGGCTGCACCAGGACACCAAGGCAGGGATCCAGGGGCCAGAGCCACCATGGAGAGAGAAGGTCAGCCAGGTAGGAAGAAGAGGGGTGCATGTGATGGGTACTGCCAAGGGTCTTTGTCCAGGATGAGATGTTTGCCATCACTCAGAAGTCCAAAACAGAGTCGATATGGAACAAGTGGTCTGAGCTGGGCCGAGGCCTGCATGTGGGCCTGGAGTGGACGTGACTGGGGGACAGATTATGGAAGTGGGTGGTGGGGGTGAAGTAGAGACTCAGACATGAAGGGGGCATGAAGACTATGGACGTGAAAGGACCAGAGATGATGGATGTGAGGGACAGAGGAGTCTGCGGTCGTGAAAGTGGGGGGGGGCATGGTTATAAATCAAGGAGAGACTATGGATGTGACAGAGGAAGAAACAAGGGCTTTAAGTTGAGAAGAGACTGTGGGCGTGGGTGGAGAAGAGGCTGTGGATGTGGATGTGGGAAGGGGAGGCTGCGGGTGGAGGTGGAGAGGCTGTGGGGGAGGAGAGGCTGTGGATAGAGGAGGAGAGACTGTGGATGTGGGGAGGAGAGGCTGTGGACGTGGGGGAAAAGAGTTGACTGGAACCAAGGTGCAGTTGTTTTTCTTTCCCATTCAGGAAATGGGAATGTTGTGATAACATTATTGCAAAAAAAAGTTCCTCAAGTGAATCAACCCTGAGAGCAGGGAGGGCTGATCACGCCCAATCAAGAGCATCTATATACTAGAGACAGCTATCAAGTCACCACCTGCCTGGGATTGTGCAGGCCCCTGTGAGAGGGGGTTGAAGGGGAGGGATCCATCTGGAGCTGGGGATAAAAGGCAATGGTGCTCATGACAGACAGCTAGAGCTTGGAAGATGCTGGTCCTCCCAGCTATGTCGCTGGGCCTGCTGTCTGCACGGCACACCGAGGAGCCCCAGCTGGTCCTGGCCAGCCCCAGCGAGGTGATGGGCTGAGGACGGTGGCATGAGAAGCTATCTTTCCAAGATCATCAATGGATCATTCCATTGGTCAGGACCCTGGTGACTTGTCGGTCAATGGTGTGTCGCTTCCCGTGGAGGGCACAAGGCAGTGTCTGGACAAACGTGGTGCTCCCTTCCTGCCCCTTCCCCATAGACAAAGTGAAGCTGCCCTTCCTGAAAAGCCATGGTCAGTGCCAAGGAAGTGCTAGCATCTTGCTGGGCATTATCAATCAAGTGACCAGCAAATGTTCTTGAATATCCAAGATACAGCTTCAGAGAGCCCCAGCTATGACCTCTATGTTGCTTGAACCCAGTCATCTGGTTATCAAGGAAAGACAGAGGAAATGACTAAGAGATAAAGGGATGATGATAGATGGATGGATTAGTGGGTGGATGCAGGGTTAGGACTCAGATTGAGGGATGGATGGATGGGTGAATGGATGGATAGATAGATGGATGGATGAGTGAGTGGATGGGCAGATGAATGGATGGATGAATATATATGGATGGAAGGATGGATATGGATGGATGGATGATGGATGATGGATGGATGATGGATGGATGGATGGATGGATGGATGGATGGATGGGTGGATGGATGGGTGGATGGATGGATGATGGATGGATGGATGGGTGGATGGATGATGGATGGATGGGTGGATGGATGGATGATGGATGGAT
>NW_006400039.1:1649006-1652161 GCF_000299155.1 Elephantulus edwardii | reverse complement strand
GATGGATGGATGATGGATGGATGATGGATGGATGGATGATGGATGGATGATGGATGATGGATGGATGGATGGATATGGGATAGATGGATGAGTGAGGGTTAGGGTTAGGAGATGGATGGATCAGTGGATTGGTGAGTGGATGCAGGGTTGGGAGATGGACAGATGGGTGAATGGACAGGTGAGTGGAGCAGGTACCATAGATGAATGAATGGATCTACCAATCAGAGGCCTCAGGCCAGCCATCCCGTGTTCCTGGGTTGGTGACGGGCAATGCCATTGCAGACATCCTTTGCTCCAGCACCTGGGATGGTGACATATAAAGTGCTGAACTGGGAACTCTCTCGTCCCTGGGGAAAAGTGGTACCGCTCGCTGCTACCTTTCAGCTTTGAGCGGCACAGCGGGAAGCTGGAGTTCCGGATGCACATCCTGTGAATAGCACCCTCCTGCCCTTGCAGTGTCTTCGCAGGGACCTAGGTGTGACTGGGGGCTGGGCCCACCCGCCCCAGCATGAGCCCTTCGTGCTGTGTTAGTATGGGTGCTGAGGCCAGCAGGGCTCCTCTGTGTTCCTGTGAGGTGGCGGGGTGAGCCGCAGGGTGCATCCTACTGGGCAGAGGCAGGCTGGGCCTCAGAAGAGGGTGAAGGGGTGCTCCTGGCTGTGAGTCCCGCTCACCCTGGGAGTCCAGGAGAACAAGGAGGATGGAGAGAGGACTAGGGGTCACTGAGCAGGGAGGGGGACGACCCTCACTGAAGAAAGTGGAAGGTGTCCTTGGCTGGGCGGTAGGTCCTTGGCTGGGCAGTGGAGCCCTGGCAGAGAGGTGGGTCCTGGCAGGATGGTGGGCATCCCTGGCTGGGGTGGCATGTGTCCCTGGCTGGGACGGTGGTCATCCTTGGCTGGGTAGTGGGTCCCTGGCTGGGGAGGCGGGCATCCCTGGCTTGGTGGTGGGTCTCTGGCTGGGCGACGGGCATCCCTGTCTGGGCGGTGGACGTTCCTGGCTGGGTGGCCCCATTGCTCGGCTTCTAGAGAGAAGTCCTGACTCTTCACTTGTGCTTTTCATTGGGGGTTAAAGTGCTCAGGCCCTTCTTAGGTTAGAGCAGTTCTCACTTGCTCTGTATGGACTCTCACCACCCAAAGGACTTCCATCCCACACAGGCACCTCAGGAGACCCCCCCATTGCACCCGAAGCCCTGAGCCCTCCCGCCCTCCACCTCCCGGCCCGTCCTCAGTCCCATCCTTCCAGCCCCGGGTCCCTTTCCACCTCACAGTCCTGGTCTATGAGGGCACCCTCTCTGCTCCCCACGGACCTTTCCAAACGCAATGGCAGGTGACCCAGCCATGCGGCTTTCAGGGTGGAACCATCTGATCGAGATCTGGCTCGTCCCTGTGAAGGACCATGGCATCACTTACTTCCTGGACGCCAGAAACAACCAGATGGCTCACATGACTGCTTTTTGGAGAGCACCAGGGCTGCGGGCATGACTCCGCCCTGGAGGCCGCTGGACTGGCACCCAGGCCTCTTGAGTCCCACAGAGCCCTGTGGGCTGATCCTGGGCCTCTGAGCACGTGTGCACCTGTATATATGTGTGTTCACGTGCATGTGGGCCTCTGAGCATGTGTGTGCCTGCGTGTGTGCACCTGTATATATTTGTGCTCACGTCCACGTGGGCCACTGAGCACATGTACACCTGTGGATGTGCTCCTGGGTACATGTGTGTTCACATGCATATGGGGCCCCTGAGCATGTGTGCACTTGTTGTTTTTTTTTCACCTTCTTTACATTTATTCTAGAACAGTAAAGCATGTGTGCACTTGTGTGTGCACCTGTGTGTGCACTTGTGTACATGTGTCTTCCCATGCACATGTGCACGTTCACGTGCTGCCCTTGTGTGCCTGTCCATGCCCATGCTTATGTGTACCCATGAGGACATGTGTTGACTCACATCTCTGTATGTATGTGTGTGAATGTTTGTGGTTGTGGGCACATGTGACCATGTGTTTTCACAAGTGCACAGGAACACACACCTGTGCACACCTGTATGAGTGTGCATTCATGTGCACCAATGAGTTCACAGACCCTGTGTGCACGTGTGCTCAAACGAACCCAAGCTTGTGTTCACATGCACCATACACATGTGTGCATGTGTGACTATGTACACACATGTTTCTGTTTAGCGTTGAGCACAAGCATGTGTAATGTTCATGTGCACTTGCACACATATGATCAGTGCACTGTCTCCCTGCAGGCCACTCTCTGAACGAGAGCCCAGAAGCAGTGAGAATCTTTGAGGATTTCGTGAAGAGCAAAGAAACAGACCCTGCAGACGTTGTCCACCCGCCCCACACTGGTAACAGCCCAGTCTTGTCTTCCCCCGTCCCTGTGTCACCCACCTTCCTCCAGATCTTGAGTTACCAACTCAGCACCTCACTCCTCCACTTACCCCCGCCCCATTCCTGTGTCAGCACCTCAGACTGCCCAGTAACCCCCCATTCCTGTGTCTAGTCTCAATTTCGGGACAGTACTGACACTTCTCTTTTGGGGGGCATGTGAACCGTGTGGCCGTCCACATCCTCTGCCCCTGCCTCTCCTGGTCTGCAGACTCTTGCCGGAGGACAGTGCCTGCCTGAAGACCCTCCACTGGCCCTTGAGATCCAGAACGGCGAGCTCTCAGCCCTGTCCCTCTGCTCTTCCTCAGAAATCCTTTAATAGACCTGTTTCCCCTCTGATGAGCAAGAACCTGGCCCTGGCTGCCTTTCATCCCGTCTCCGTCTCGGAGCCCCACTCCACTCTCAGAGCTGTCCACCATCCGGGGCCTCAACTTCCTGAGAGAAGGGTGCTCAGAGGACACCCCTGCCCACGTTCCCCAGCTGTGCCAGTGACTGCAAGCCTCCTCGTTTGAGGTGTGGTCTGTGGATCTGCTCCATGTTCCCACAGCGCTCGCACCTCCTGTCTATGTGCCCCCTTTGTTCTCCTTTCTCAGACCTCTTCACTATGTGTCACATGTTTCCAATGTCAACATCACTCACTGGGGAGTGTGACCAAACAGCTCTGTCCTGCCTGCAGGAGGCAGGGGGACCCTGGCTAACCCCTGGTCCACCCCTCTCTCCACTGTGGGCTGGGCTAGGATGAGATGCTTGTCTGTCTCTCCTCTCCTCTCC
>NW_006400039.1:1637599-1648766 GCF_000299155.1 Elephantulus edwardii | reverse complement strand
CCCTCCTCTCCTCACTTGCCCCCAGAATGAGGGATAAACCCTTTGACCCTGCTGTGCCTCTCCTCTTCCTTGTCCTGGACTTGCACTCACTCTGCCAGAACCCACCCTGTGCTCCCTGCTGCCCCCATCCTGCCATCCACCCGGAGCCCCCACTGCTGGATTTGGGAGTCAGCAAGAACACGGTAGGGACGCTGCCGTGCCTCTGAGGGCCGTGCAGCAGGCCTGCTCAGTTATAGGGTGCTGCACCCTCCCCCAGGCCACGTCCATGAGGTCTAGCGTCAGGGAAAGGGTGCCTGGGACACTTGGAAGGAAGGGCTGACCATCTACTTCTGGGACATAGTTGATGACAACCCTGTGGGTTTTGACCGTCAGATTCTGCTGACTTGTGGTCACCACGGGTCAGGGCAGGCCTGGTATCTGCTACAGTACTAACGACAAGGTCAGGAATATGAAGGAGTGATGACTTTGAGGGACTTCTGGGTAAAGGGGTCAAGTGCCAAGTGCCCCAGGCTCCAGGATGCTTCCTGCTGTGAGGTGTGGAGTGTGGGGTGGAGGGTGGGGCAAGTGGGGGCCTAGGTGAGGCGGGAGGAGGACAAGAGCCCAGTCTGGGGCTGGTGCAGGTGGGGCAGCCTCCTGGGAACAGACAAGGCTCTGTGGAACAAGAGGGCAGTCAGTACAAGTCACCTGGAGGATTCTGGTTGTGACGGTGACAAGACAGCAAGGTGGTAGCTACCAGAACCTTCACAGCTGAGGTTCCCTGGTCTGGACTCAGTGTCCTTCCCATGTGGTCACCCCACCAGAACTAGGGCAGCTAGGTGTGTAAGCAGGAGGCATGGCCAGTCAGATCTGATCTGACGATACGCAACAACAACAACAGAAATCAAAAGACACCTTGCAGGGAAAATCTACTGTCAGAGAACTCTGCAAAGCGTTAAAGTCTAATCCAAACCGTGGGTCACTTGCTGTGCATCTGAGAGCTGGACAATGACTAAGGATGACAGAAGACAAGAGTCAATGCTTTTGAGTTGTGGTGCTGGAGGAGAGCATGGAACATCCTCTGGACGGCCAATTCTGTCTTGGAGGAAGTGCAATCAAGTGACCCTTGGAGGCCAGGCTGGTGAAACCGTGTCTTACAGACATGGACCATGTTGTTAGGAGGGGTTGGTCCTTAGAAATAGACATTGTACTGGTAGAGATAAGTATAAGGGAGGAAGATGCTTAACCAGATGGGCTGTGGGCAAAAATGGGCAAGTATTTCAGAGCTGATGAAAGATATACGAGATCGCTGTGATTCATAGGGTTGCTGTGAGTTGGCCTGATGGTACATAATAGCAACAATGCCTGATTAATTTCATCTTTTTGTGTTATAACTTTTTAGGGCTACAGATTTTCCTCTGAGCACAGCTTTAGCTGAATCCCTTGTGTTCTCCTGTTTTCAATTTTATATTCCAAATATTCTGCAATTTTGGTTTTAATTTCTTCCATCACTCGAGGGTTGTCCTGCCATTTGTCTCTTCTCACAACAAAGACATCAAGCTCCCAGGAGGGGAAGGGCTGTTCTGATCATCCTAAAACATGGCCAAAGCCTCTGAACATGTCCTCCGCCTGGCTTGTCCTTGGTGCATCAGGTCACCCCGGTACACGGAAGGAGGGGGAAGCAGGGACAAGCGGTCAGGACTCTGTGTTCCACTTTTGACTCGCATGGTGCTTATTCACTCATCAGCACCACCTTGAAGCAGGTGACAGCCGCCAGCCCCGAGGTGAGCAGGTGCTTGTCCATTCTGTCCCCTGGGTAGTTGATTATCAGATCTGGCTTTTACCCTCTTCCTTAATTTGGGGTTACTGGGAAGTCCCAGAGGGAGGCAAAAAATGGAGCCAATGAAACACAAAGATGCCATTGTGCGGCCGGTAGAACCTGGCAGCCACTGGGGTCAACACCAGGTGTGGATTCAACACCAGGACATGGAGAGAAAAGGAGAGGGCAGTGGTATTCCATGGATGAGGTGCTTCTGGCTGATCTCCTCGGCCCTGAGCTCTAAGCCAAGCTTGGCAACTCTCAGTGGGAAAAGAAAAGGCAAATTCTTGGAACCTTGCATCTTATTCTTGCTACTCTGCAAGGGACCGTGATAGAGGTCGAGACTAGTCCCCTGGAAAGTGGGAGGATATAATTCAGTTTCTCACTTATCACCCAACCATTCATCTACACAGACTTTAACAATTGGAATCCTTAAGACTGGCCTTGAGGCAACCCTCAGAGGGGTCAAGAGCCCTGGGCAACTGCTGTGCCTGGTCACAGAGCAGGGTGCTGGGTGCCTCCTGGGGCCGCAGTTGCCTGGGCTGACCGCCTCACAGACACAGCCTTTGCCAGTTTCCATGGGCAAAAGAGGAAGACCATCAATGCGATGGATTGACGTGGTGACAGCCACAATGGGCACAAGCATGACAGAGGCCATGGGGACGCGCAGGACAGGCCGAGGCTCACCTGTCGTCATGGGCAGATGAGTCCTAATCAATGATGATGGGGCCTTTGGAGACATGGCTGCAGACCAGACTTGAGGACATCCTGATTCACTGTGATCTGAGCTGGCAGGACTGTGCCGGGTGACCTGGCCCCCTTGGAGTTGTCTTGCATGGGAGCAGGGGGCATACGGGGTCCTTCTCTGCGAGGACCACTTGCACAGGTCTGACTAAGACTCGTCTCTAGTACACATAGGAACAGAAGACCTCACGCCCTGCAACTGGAGATGCGGGCTCCCCACAAGTGGATGGATTGGGCTTGTGGTTCAAAACCCCCAAGGAAAAAAAAACCCAAAACCCCCAAGAACCTCAATGAGCACCACAGCCCCTACTCCACCAGGGCTGCCTGTCTGAGCGGCCGTCCCGCCGGGGCTGCCTGTCTAAGTCTGGCCGTTACAGGCCTCGCCGGCAGTAGCTCCCTTTGCTCTTGGGAGTCCCCACCTGTGTGATTTGACAGAAAAAGTGATTTAGAAAACATTCTCCTCTTCCAGTCTCCTCTGTAAGCAGCTGGCCAAGCCCACATGGTTTTTGTCAGGCAAAGGTGAGCTGTGTCCTCTCAGGGTCTGCACTCCATATATGCTCCTCTGGGGGCCATCGGTCACATTTCCCGTTCTTCAGGGAAGACTTGAGCCTGGTAATGACACTAGTGACTTCCCAAGTGGTGTTCAGTGACAAGTGGCAGAGGTTGTGCTGAACATAGACTGTCCTCTGTCCTAGGTGGGGGTAGGGTTGGCCCTGACACTTCACAACAGGAAGATCTAAAGGTTAGTGTCCTCGGGGACACCAGTACCACCCAAACCAGACCACCACAGGGCTGGCTCTGCTCAGGTCCAGGTGTGCACTTGGGGTGTGGGGACCAATCAGGTGGCTCCATGAGAACAATGTTTATACTGTGGACACTGAACCAGGCCTGTGGCAGACCCAGGAGAGACCTCCTCACCTTGGTGCAGGACCAAGGGCCTCACCAGGAGGTGACATGACCCTAAAGGCCAGTTCAGCGTCAGTTCCACACCCCTCCCATTTGTGCCTCTACCAAGAACTGACCAGACTGGAGGACACAGGAAGCTTCCTGCTGTGACAGGTGCACTACCCAGAAGGCCCCATGCTGTCCTGGAAGACACAGTTCTTTCTGATCTGCCAAATAAAGCAAAGATTCAGAGAATCGCGTGGTGGCTGGGGCCCAGAATGTCTCGGTCTGGAGGTCCACCCTGTTCTCCTCCAATATAAGGCTCCAAGTCGAGTTCCTCTACCTTCACACTCTCTGGAGCTCTGAGCCACCACCACCACCACCACACCACCACCACCATGAAGGGTCTTCTGCTCACCCTGGGCCTTGCCCTCATCTGTGGCATCCAGGCAACTGTTATCCCCCAAATCCAGCAGGACTTGGATCCCGCCAAGGTATGGAAGGGTAGAGATGGATGTGGTGGGGTTGAAGAGGCCGGGAAAGCCCAGGGCCTAGGAATTCCAAAGGACGCCTGGTGTCAGTGGCCAGGTCTGTCCTCAGCAGCTGTCAGGAAGGGCTGCTGTCCCACTCTTTCTGTTCTCTTCCCAACCTCCCTGACAGTCCTATTTTATAACAGGGGTGTTGTGCAGCACTTGTCCTTTCTGTTGGGGTTTTGTGTGTGTGTGTACCGTCAAATCAGATTTGACTGGTACAGGAGGAGATGGTTCCTCCTTCTCCAGCAGAGCATCTGGTGGATTTGAACCTTTGGGATTGCAGTGTAGCTTCTTGCCACTAGGCCACCAGAGCTCCGCATTTGTCCTTTTTTGACTGAGATATTTCACTCAACATAACGTCTGCGTTTGGACCGATGAGGGAGGAACAGTCTGAAAGGCATGTGTATGACAACAGTCCAGAACAAGGGGTGCACTACAGCGTGGACTAGGGGAAACGCACAGCAGTGAATGAAAGAAAACCCGAGCTTTCGGCAAACTTTCCTTAAAACCACAATAAGGAAGAGAAAGGGCTGCTGCTGGTACGGGGTTAAACGCTCACCTGTGAACCAGAGGCTGCCAGGTGGAAGCCATGGGCTGATTTGGGGAGGACAAGGCACCCTGCTTCCATAACCTGCACGGTACCAGTCAGCTCTGCTCAGGCCGACGGGTCACTCTGGGTCAGCACAGACGGATGGGTTTGGTCATCAGTCAGGGCAAGAGCGGAGGGCCAGGCTGGGGACGGCAGTGTCTATGTTGGGATGCGGAGCTGGACAGTGGCAGAGATTTCGAGAAATTGGCTTCAGCGACTGTGGGGGCCACTAGGACAAACCCACAGATAGCAGCGTCTGGAGTCTCAGCGACAGCACTGGTCTCCACAGCGGGAGCCCCTTTTACCAGGGGCTCAGGGTGAACTGGAGCAGGCCTGCCATATATGCAGGCCCACCTACCTGAAGATGACAGTGACGCCTACAACAGGCCTTCACACAACACTGAGAAGGAGTGTTGGCTCAGACAACCGTGTCCTCACACACGGATCCACCAGCGGTAACTGACAGCAGGGCCCAGGCGTGCTGACACACAGGGCTGTCACCTCTTCCCACGGGGCTGGGGGCTTGCCCCACTCTGACCACTCGGCCCTCCGCATGGGCTTGCTTGTTTTGAGAGTAGATTCATCTATGAAGTTACCTCACACAGCCCCCGAGTTAGTGTTGTGCAATTGCTGTGAACATGCAAGTGCCCTCAGCCCAGGGGCTGGAAGAGGCCCGTTGACAGGAGTCGCGGAGGCAGCTCTGACCCACAGCAGTTCAGTGGACAAGAGGATGGCGCCCGGCCCAGTCCTGAGCTAACTTCACCTCTCCGCTGGGCTCAACCACGCTGCGGCCCCGTCCGTCGCTCTGTCTCGCTTCGGGCCTTCTTCTTTTCTCCTGATCTCTATATTGAGCATGCTGACTTCTCAAGACAGACGGACACAGGGACTGTAACCATGGGCTCAAGTACAACAGACGAGCAGGCTTTAGGTCTGTTCACAGGGTCGCTGGGAGCGTAGGCAGTGCGATGACCCCCACCAAGCACATCCCCTGGAACTCTAGTGGTGTGTCTGGAGCGAGGTGAATGCCTAGCCAGGGGGCCGTACGACCCAGGCGGTTCAAACCCACAGGGAGAGGTGGGCAGGCTCCCCCTGTCAAGCCTGGAATCACCTGGAGAGAGAGTCAGAACTGGCTTGAGGGCCGTGAGCTCACTAACGGGCCTGGGAGTGAGGAATGAGGCCTGGCCGTCCTCACGGCCAAGAGCAGGAGGCCTCAGCCTCGAACCGTGACCCATGGAACTTCCACTGCCTCTGGGAGACCTGGGCCGGGGGCTACTCTGTGTCATTGGACGGGGTGGGTGCTCACTGAGGAGGCAGGAAGGGTGTCCTCCAGCAGCCCCTGGTCCTCCTCAGGTGGAGGGCATCTGGTACACCATGGCAATGGCGGCCAACAAAGCGGCCCTCCTGGAGACGGAGAGCGCCTCTCTGAGACTGTACGTCCAGAAGCTCCAGCCCACTGCTGACGGCAACATGGAGATCATCCTGCACAAGAGGTGGGTGTGCCTGGGCAGCCGGGGCTAGGGCTGGCACGAGTCTGTGGGCACCGGTTCCAGACAAGCATCGACAGGAATGTCAGCTGGTGCAGAGTGCCCTGAGGAGTGGGCACAGATTGTCTGGGGTCAGGCCAGCAGGAGGCCAGACAGTGGGGTCCAGGCAGTGGGCTTTCCTCAGATGAATCCTTGCTGTTCTGCTGTTGAGGGGCCGCAGAACTTGGAGCGGGGAAGCATGGAAGTCCCGCATCAAAGCCCCACGAGGCCTGGGCCAGTTCACCTCAGTGCCCAGCTGGTTCCAGCTGACCCTACTGTCTGCAGCCTGGTGCACGTACTGTCTGGCCACCTCGGTGCCAGGGCCATTTGCGCCTCGGGCCTACCTACTCCAGTCCAGACTGCGGCTCATGAATGACCTCAATTCTTGTATTCCAGGGTTAATGACGCCTGCGTGGAGATGACCATCATTGCCCAGAAGACCGAGGACCCTGCTGTGTTCACTGTGGACTGTGAGTGCCCTGGGGTCACTGTCTCCTGGAGCCTCAGAGCAGGCGATGCCTGCTGGCCTGGCATCCGGCCTGACTCCCCACATGGGCGATGGTAATGGAGGGTGGGCAGGCCTGGATCCCCACTGCACTTTCTCCTCCCTCTGGAGGAGGAGAGTGGACAGCAGCAGTGTCCATGGGACCTGGGGGGCGGCCATGGACGATGGTCTCCGGCCGGTTCCTTTGCAGACCTGGGTCTGAAGGACATCATTGTGCTGGATACAAACTACAACAGCTACCTCTTCTTCTGTCTGAAGACTCCCACGGCCACTGAGGAGCAGAGTATGATGTGCCAGTATCTGGGTGCGTCCACGTGCTGGCTGGTCTGGCCGCTGTCACGGTCAGGTGTCTGGAAGCAGATATACTGAGGGACAGGCAGTTACTGACATGGGGACAGGCCCAAGAGGTAGAGGGGAGGGGCCTGGATTGTGACCGGGCGGAAGGTGGCATTCAGGGTGAGGCCAGCTCTGTGAGTGTGGGGTGCTGAGATGAGTGGACAGCCACTGGTCAGGGGCGTCCTTGTCCTAAGAAGAGCCCCGAGGGGGAGTGGCTTTCAAAGGCCAGTGGCTGGAGAATGGGTGAGCTGCGGAAACTGCTGCTGGCCTGGCCTGACCCCGGCCTGAGGAGGCAGCCTGGCCAGCTCTGACCGGCCTCCCCCACAGCCAGGACCTTGGAGATGGACACACAGGTCATGGGAAAGTTCCACCAGGTTCTCAACAAGCTCCCAGTGCACATGAGCATCTTCCTTGACCTGATCGGGAAGGAGGGTGAGTGTCAGCCTCGACCCAGCCCCTCAGGACAGGCCTGACCCCATCCGAGGGGACCTGGGCCTCAGCTTCCACCCACTGCTGACCAGTCCCCAGTCCCCAGTGTGCCCTGGAGGTGGTAGGAGGGATGCAGAGAGCCACTAGGGGTCCTGTGCTCCACTCCAAGACCACCAGGACCCACATCCCCTGATGCCAGCTCTGCTTTCCCCTGCAGAGAAGTGTCGTGCGTAGGTGTCACCGCTGTTCCAGCTCCTGGGTAAGGCTCCTGCCCCTCCCCTGCAGGCAGTGCACAGGGGCTGACCCTGCACGTGGAGGCCTGGACCCTGTGGCCCCAGAAAGCCAGGCTGGCTGGCTTCTAGCTCCTCGGGCCGGCCTTTGTTATGTAGCCATTTTCCATGTCCAGGCTCCCGTCAAGGCCTCTCTCGGCCCTCTGCAGGGGCTGGGGAGGTGGGGAGGCTGTTGAGGGGTGGCAGCCCCTCCAAGCTGAGGCTGTGACGGGCCAGAGTTCCGACTGCACAAGGACAGCCTCGCCCTTGTTGAGGCCTGTGTGGTCCACCGGTTCTCAGATTCAAGGGCACCACTCACCCCCCCCTCCAGGTTCGCGAGTGTTGTAGGAGCCCAGCCCTTCCTCATCCTCACCTTGTCGAGACCTTACAGCGGCTGAAGACCATGGACGGCCACTCGTCCTGCTCCGTGGACTTCGCCCCTGAGCCTGGTTCTCTCCCTCAATAAACACCCTGCATCCTCTCTCTGAGTCTGTCTTAACCGGTGAAGGGTGGGCTGGGTGGGGTACAGCAGGACACAGAGCCAGATGGCCACTTCTGTGGATGGGCCCATGATGTTTGCGGTCAGAAACATCCACAGAGCCACTCGTGTCCCCAGGGGGGACTGTCCTCCACAAGGTCCCTACTCCGTCACTCGGGAACAAACAGCCCAGTGGAGCTGGAGTGGCCAGGGCTGAGCCCCATGGCCTGGTGCTTGTGCCCCATCTGTGTGGGGTGCTGGGCTCCCATGCTGCTGCCCTGCTGCATGTGACCTACATTTCTAAGGCATCTTCCAGGCAACCCCGCCCTCTCTGGCCAGGACCTGCTCAGAGCCCACAGAGGAGTTTCTTGTTGGAAGGCCTCCCAGGGAGGGACAGGCAGTGTCCACTCTGAGCCTCAGCCGGGCTGCCTGGCCACAGACCAGCTTCAGAAGGAAACGGGGAAGAGGGTAGAGAACCAACCGAAATCTCACCTCTCTGAGTCCCGCACACTGCCCAGTCCACTCACTTATCCTCCATGCCCCCAGTATGGTGTCCTGTCCGCTTTCCTGCATCCTCTCCAAGGCCCTTAGGGACAGTGCTTCAGCACCCTTCACCCCATGAAAGGGAGGCAGCAGGGCATCCCCAGGACACACCCCCAGATCACAGCAGCTGAAGTGGAGGTGGGGTCCTGGCCCCCCAATCCACCTCATCTCAAGTGTCCTCCAAGGGTACACTCAGGCCTGGCTCCAGGAAGGAGAGCAGTGGACCATGAGTTCACAGCAGACGCTGATACATGGGCCCGGGGCAGGACAGCAGGCGGAGGAGCCCGAGTGCTGGACACTGAGCTTTGTGGGCTGTGCAGGGAGGTCCCAGCCAACGGCTGTCCTGGCCGTGATCTTTCCTGTCTGCTGGGAGGCCGGCAGCAGCTCCCCCCCCATGGGCACCCGCTAAGCAATGAAGTGACAGCACAGGAGAAGGCGCCCCAAGAACACTCAGGCCGCCTCTCACGATGTCCGCGCGTGGCCTGGTAACAACAGGCTCAACACTGTGGCCAGTGTCATAATCAGGCCCGTGTCCTCGCGGACCCAGACCTCCGCCTCCCCACAGGCCAGGCGGGTCACTTAACTAGTCACCTCAGCTTGCCCCCTCGCAGGAAAGACTAGTGTGTGGTGAAGAGATAGAGGCTGATAGAGCATGTTTCAGCTGAGGAAGGGCGGGACCCCACACTGAGCAGTTAGTGTGACATGGCCCCAGTCCCTGTCTCAGACCCCGGATGCTGACAGGCTGGCTTTTCCTGCACTCATAACTGACCTTCGAAAAATACAGGGACACAAAGGTGTGCTCACCTCGGTGATGGCCAGATGGCCAAACTGGCCCCCAATAACCAGCACCCGCTGTGCATCACCTCACTGACCATGTGCGTCCAGGATGCTCCAGGAGCAGAGGACCCAAGTCACATGACACATGTCATATTGTGGTGGGAGAAAGACAATCAGTGGAGACAGGGACAGACAGACAGATACACAGAGACAATAGAGCTAGGCCGCTAGGAACGGGCAAAGGTATGGAAATAGTCTACGGATAGATGATAGGTCTGTTGTTAGGGCTGTAAATTATGACTCATAGTGACCGACAAACAACAGACCTGAATCCTGCCCGATCCGGTGCCAGCCTCACCATCTCTGACACTCTCGAGCCCATTGCTGCAGTCATCACGCTAATCCATCTCTTTAGAGGTCCTCCTCTCCTTCGCTGACCCCCCACATTTTACAAGCATGAAATCTCTTTCCTAGCAACATGTCTTAGCGATGAGGAGTTGCACTGGCAACTCAATGGTACATGGTTGGAATCACCAGCTGCTCCGTGGGAGAAGGATGGGCAATGTCCTCTCTTGAGATTAATTGTTTATGAAAAACCCCTGGGGGGTCAGCTATGGGTTGGTCTGACCCAACGGTCCGTAACAACAGAAACATAATCAAAGTATGCATGTTTCCAAATTCATGACATTTGATAGATCTCTAGGAACACAGAGGTAGAAACACAGACAAGAGAGACTGGTAGAGGTGAGCTGTTGTTTCATGCTGCTAAGAACTGACTCACAGCAGTCCTGCTGATGTTGGACTTGAACCACCAGGAGACGTGGCCTTGGGATTTAGCAGCATAATCCTGTGGTAACCAAGCCACAGAGCTGCCTGGGTGGAAAAAGGATTGATTTCAAGAGATAGGCCAGAGAGCGGACAAGGCATGACAGAGAAGAGTGATGACGGACGGATTCTAGAAAGATGGCAAGATGCAGGTGGAAATAATAAACCTGTTAGGCAGATGAGAGATTGCAGATAAATGTTACAGAGAAAAAGAAAGCAATGGGAAAAGAATGTATAGGAACTCGGTACTGTCTGCACAGTTGTCCACAAATCTAACACAGTTGTGAGAAGAAAAATGAAATTAGGGAGCTTTGATGGCCTAGTGGTAAGGAACTGCACTGCCAACCCAAAGCCTCCTGTCTGATTCACACCATCTGACAACACGCTGGAGCATGAGCTATGGGTCGGTTTCCACTTGATGGTACTCAAACAACAATAATGTGGTTAAGGCATTTGGCCGCTAACCCTAAGATCAGAAGTTCAAATTCAGCAACGGCTTGCAGAAGAGTGATGTGGCAATGTGCTTCCAAAGATCACAGCTTCAGAAATGCTGCAGGGATTCTGCCCCGTCCTGCAGACTGGTATTAGGTCAAAACCTACTGGATGACAATGGGTTTGGTTTTATTCTGATAAATATAAAAAAATAAGGGAACAAAGCAGGGTGAGGGGAAATGTCACGTAGACAGTTCATGCAGTAGATATCTTCGTGACGTGGAGGGAACCATGGAAACATCTACTGAAAGAATATTCCAGAGGATACAGGCTAGCAATGGGTGTGTGTGGGTAGAGAATTCTAGTGCATTTGTGGAGGTGAGGGCCATGTGGAGGTGAGGGATGTGTGGAGGTGAGGGCCCTGTGGAAGTGAGGGATATGTGGAGGTGAGGGATGTGTGGAGGTGAGGGATGTGTGGAGGTGAGGGCCGTGTGGAGGTGAGGG
>NW_006400039.1:1630708-1635909 GCF_000299155.1 Elephantulus edwardii | reverse complement strand
TGAGGGATGTGTGGAGGTGAGGGCCGTGTGGAGGTGAGGGATGTGTGGAGGTGAGGGATGTGTGGAGGTGAGGGATGTGTGGAGGTGAGGGATGTATGGAGGAATCCTGGGAAATAGAGCCCTTGACCCTTCTCTTAGGGCAGGGTCACCGGGCTGAGCTCTGTTCCACATTTACAGGGAAGCACTGGTTCTTGGGCTGATAACCCCCTGAAGCCAGTTGTCATTCCCAGTCAGTGACCAGCTGCTGGCTTCAGAGCACGTGAGGCTGGGACGTTCCCCATGTGGTTAGTGGCACTTGGTGGAGCTGGAATCCTGGAAATTGTGGACGGGTGTGCCCAGAATGCACTCTGAGCTCCCTGGACGCACCAGGAAGAAGACATTCCACGAAGGCCCACAGGACACATGCTGCCCTTGCTCACAGAAGCCACTGTTGCTCAAGCGTGTCCTTGGTGTGACCTTGGTGTGGAGCCTGGTCCCCACATCACCGCAATCCCTGTTCTGACCCACTTCCTCCTCGCCGAGCCCTGCAGGCATGTAGGGTGAAGGGACACACCACGGTGGCCCTGAGGGCCAGGCATAGTGAATGCTGCAAACAGCAGCCATGATGCTGGCCTTGGGGCAGTGCTCTGCTGAGCCCTCCTGACTGAGAGCTGCCCGCAGTCAGAGACAGCTTCTTCACCTTCGCCTCCCCACAGAGTCCACAGAAGTGGGCCTTTGAGCCCCTGAGCCATGTGACCCTGACTGTGGGCAGCCCTGGATTCTGGGCTCACTGGGCTGGGCCGGCTCCCCCCTAGATGTCCAGGTGGACCTTGGATCTCTCTGAGTGTCTCCTTCCTAGTCGCCCCTGCCTTGGAAGGAGGAGTTGGGGTCAGCACCGAAAGGCTGGGGTAGAGGGTGGGATGAATGCTGTTGCTCTAATAAGAAGTTGACGTTCAGAGAAAGCAAGGCTTAGAGTGCGTCAGGACTAGCTTTCGAGACCCCCAACCCCATCCCAGTGTCCCAGGGTAGCAGCGGGGCCCGAAGATGGACTGGTCACTGTCCAGAGGAGAGGCCCATATGCTGCCACCGATCACAAGAGGGTTCCCCTTGTGGCCACTGGAGGGCACCCCTCCTATCAGCTCGATGCCCACCTCTCCCCCAAAGTGAGCACATCCCTGTGGTGCTGATCGACACAGCTAGAGCTGTGTGGACCCCACGCCTCCAGTCCGCCCTGTGCTGACATGCACCCTCATCTGAGGCGGGGGTGCCTCCCAGGTGGATGATATACTGCAGATCCGAGGACAGACCACCAGACACGTGCACAACCAAGACTCTGACATGGAGACCTGTACATCTCCGTTCTGTCCTGGGGTACGCTTGCATGCCCACCATACTGCCCTGGCCCAGCCCACCTAGAGGCTGAAGCCATGGCCGCGGCCCATCAGCATGGCTAGGAGTCCCCACTGGTGCCCCTCAGCAGTGGATAGCCCAGGCCACTTGGCACTTTCCCCCTTCACCCTCATCCCTTGTCCACCCTGCAGCTATGTGGGTGACCATAGGGGTGCATGTGCACCAGGCCATGGGTTCTGAGGGGAATCGGTGTAAGGAGTAAGGGATGCATGCCCAGGAGGATCAGGAGTCCCAGAGGCTGCGCCAAGCCTGGAGCTGGTAAGGGCCCAGGGTGGCCACCGGCAGAGTGAGGGCGGTGTTGGAGCCCTCGTGCTGGTGCCCAGGGTCTGGGATGAATTCCCTAGGAGCAGGGCACACATGTGCCCAAGACATCAACAAAGGAGAGACATCAGCTGGCCAAAGCAAAGTGCCACAATGCCCAGCAGACACGAGCCAGCAAAGAGAAAGAGCTGCAGTGGATGGACGAGGCAGGTGGTGGACACCAGTCTCACAGCGTGAGATGCGACGCACTGGGCAGCAGGATGTCCACACGTGTGGTTGTTTGCATTATGGGCCCCCTCCTATTTCAGTCCCTTCACTGATATCTGCTCCCCACAGTCTGTCCTCAGTAACTGAAGTTTGTCTCCTGAGACTCCCGGGAAAATCCTAGTCACAGGGTCAGGGCCGGCTCACAGCTCGCCCTGCAGTGGGTTTCAAAGCTGTAAAGGCCCAGGCGGAGACTGTCCACATACCTCCCAAGGCTGAGTGTGTCTGTGTCTCTAACAAATCGGAGACGGCTGGGCTGGCCAGTGTAGCTCTGACTGCCTGGCTCCAACCCTCACCCAGCAGAGGAAGACTTGCAGCATTCCCCCAATGATGCTGGAAGAACAGAACAGAAAGAAGTGTTTTTAGTTGTAGCGTCTTAGAGATAAGAGAACCAGCTAAAAGAAAACACCGTCATTCCTTGTCGTGTTTAGGTTTTGGTCCCTGTATTTTCAGAAAAGAAACCTTGTCCTGTGTTCCGTTCTAGTGACCAATTCTACGGGGGGCGAGCATCGCGACTCCAGTCAGCGTTTCCTGCAGGAAACATTTTATGCTGATTGTTGAAACAAACCTCACAGACTGTGTTTGCTGTAGGATGTGTGGGAGACACTCATATAAAAGGTGGAGTAGAGTGAAAACCACTTAGCCCATGTCCACTGTGAATCTTCCAGCCTGGTTCAGTTCACGCCACTGACACGGCACATTACAGCCTTGTTCACTCGCTGGTGCAGTCTGAGCGTTAATAGCTGAGAGACCCACGTGCGCACACGTGTACATACAGGCGTGTGTCTGGGGGGTGTGCATAGGTAGATAGGATTGAGCTCTGGTGGCCCAGTGCTAAGAAGCCACCCTGCAATCCCAAAGGCGCTCGGTTCCGATCCAGCAGCTGCTCGGAAGGAGGATGAGCAGTTTTGTCCTGTGTCATCTGCTGTGTGACAACCTGCTGGACGGTCAGCGATGGGTCAGTTCCTACGCAATAGCGCACAACGTACGTGTGTGCATATGTGTATATGCGTATGTGTGTATGTATGTGTATGTGTGTATGTGTATGTGTGTACGTGTGTATGTGTATATATGTGTGTATGTGTGTATGTGTGTACGTGTGTATGTGTATATATGTGTATGTGTTTCTCTGTGTGTATGTGTTTATGTGTGTGTATGTGTGTACGCGTGTACGTGTGTGTGTATGTGTGTACATGTGTATGTGTGTGTATGTATGTGTGTATGTGTTTATGTGTATGTATGTGTTTATGTGTGTGTATGTGTGTACATGTGTATGTGTGTATTGTATGTGTGATGTATGTGTGTATGTGTATGTGTGTATGTGTTTCTGTGTGTGTATGTGTTTCTGTGTGTATGTGTGTGTGCATGTGTATGTGTATGTATGTGTGTATGTGTTTATGTGTGTACTCGTGTATGTGTGTATGTGTATGTGTGTGTATGTGTGTATATGTGTATGTGTGTGTGTGTGTGTGCGTGCGCGTGCGAGGAGGGGCTCCTCGAGCCATTGCTGTTTGAGGCCCTCACACACCTTAGACCTGCCTGACTTGGAACAAGGGTTCCCCTTCCTTTGAAACTAGGATGATAAGACCACGTCACACACGCTGGGCACCTTGTCAGGAGGGCCAGGCCCTGCAGAAGACACCATGCTTCTCCAAGCAGAGGGTCAGCGAAGCAGAGGAGGAGCCTTAACGAGAAGGACTGAGGCCGTAACTGACAGTGGGCTTCAGCAGAGACTGTGAAGGTGGTCCTGCCCAGGCAGGGTTTCTGTTGTCCTACACAGGGTTGCTGCCACTCAGAGCTCACTTGTGGCACCTGACAAAGACAGGCCTTGCTGCCCGGACTCAGCTACGTCGGTGCAGGGCTGTGTCCAGCCATTACCTGTCTAACAGTCTCACCAGGAAGTGTCCTCGCCCTGCTGGTCAGCCTGGTGCCGAGCCTGCTCTCCTCTCAGCTGAGTCCTACCAGGAAGTGACCAGGCCTGAGGACGGTGAGCTTCCTGCTAAGAGAAGGGTGGGAAGGAGCCTGGTACTGTCCTGTGAGGAAGCCCTGAGGGCCTGCGGATGGCTCAAGAGAGTCGCAGAACCCTCACAGGGTGGAACCCTGGCAGGGCCTTGACCCCTCCTATATAAGCCCCTGGCACCACTCTCCCTGTCTTGCTCTCAGAGCTCAGAAACGGACTCCTGTGGCCATGAAGTGTCTCCTGCTCACCCTGGGCCTGGCCCTCGTCTGTGGTGCCCGTGCCGTCATCCCTGCTCCAGTCACAGAGGCGGTGGAAGTGCAAAAGGTCAGAGGGCAGCAGTGTCATGGTGGGGGCCAGTTTCAGGAAAAGTTGACAGAGGGCCTCCTGAGAAAGAGGAGATGGGGGCCTTCCCCTTGACCTTGAAGTTGACTTCCAACATCCCACCCATTCTCCACTCTCTCCTGGTGAGGGGCTCATCTAGGCTCCTCTGAGACCAGATGATGAGCTTGCTAGAATGTCCCTCAGGTCAACGGAGGCCACCTCCCATTCTGAGGGACAGTGCACACTCATCTGCTGGCTGAGAGGCTCAGGAGGAGGCAGGACTCTGTGTCCCTGGACTGGGTGGGGTTCTCTGTGGGAGCAGGAAGGACATCCTCCAGCAGCTCCTGGGCCCCCCTCAGCTGCAGGGCATCTGGCACACCCTGGCAATGGCAGCCAGCAATCTGACCCTCCTGGAGACGGAGAATGGCCCTCTGAGACTTTGCCTCCAGAAGTTCCTGCCCACCCCTGAGGGCAACGTGGAGATTGTCTTGTTCAAATGGTGTGTGTGCCCTGGCAATGGGGGTTGAGGGTGGCACAGGTACCGGTGGGTACTAGCTCCAGATATGCATCCAACAGGAGTGCCCTTGTCAGTCAATGCCAAACGCCCTGGGGGTGGGAACAAGGACTTGGGAGCTTCCCTGTCCCTCCAGGGACGGTCTGGGGATAGGCCAAGCGGGAGACCAGGCTGGGCACTGTAGCCAAGCGATATGTGGGGAGCCATTGTTGAAAGTCTCTGCTTACCATTGAGGTCAAGAAACAGATGGTCGCATAGCATGACTGACCTGGTTGATGTCATTGAAGTGTACCTAAGAAATGGTTAAAATGACATCTTTTGGTTATGTTTCTCTCTCTCTCTCTCCAGATGGGTGGGTGGATGGATGGGTGGATGGATGGATGAGTGGATGGATGGATGGATGGATGGGTGGATGGATGGATGGATGGATGGATGGATGGATGGATGATGGATGGGTGGATGATTGGTTGGATGGATGGGTGGATGGATGGA
>NW_006400039.1:1621156-1630437 GCF_000299155.1 Elephantulus edwardii | reverse complement strand
TGGATGGATGGATGGATGGATGGATGGATGAACTAGCTTCCCATTTAAGAGTAGAATAACGTGCCCGGTAGAGAGACACAGTACGTATGGAAGACTTTTCTAATCTTATTTGTTCTTTGATGAAGTATGTGAGGTCATTGGAGGAGAAAGAGCTCTTGTATCCTAGTGCAGGTGTTTACATCTTAGAAGTGGCCCCCCTGAAGTTAGGGTGGACTAGCTGTGTACTGACTAGAGTATGGACCTCAAGGAGAGGGCAGCAGGCCCTGGTGGCCTCGGTGGGAGGCTGCAGAGTAATTGTTCAAGGAGACGCAGCCTGTACGCACCTGTGGGAACGGAGCAGCTGGAGCTCCTCCCTGTCTCTGTCTTTGCTCCTCCTCTGGACCTGGACCAGATCAAGCTCTTCATGATGGACACTGACTATGAGACTATGTCAGTCTGCATGGAGGACACCACTGCCCCTCAGCGGAACCTCATGTGCCAGCTCCTCGGTATGGCTCTGGGCCCCTGGGCTCTGGAGGGGATGGGCTCCGAATGCAGCTTACTGCCTGCTCTGCAGGGTAGATGGTAGGGGGCACAGTGGGGACCCTCAGCCCTGGAAGCTTGTTGGAAACGGTTATCTGTTCACTGGCCTTCCCAAGAGCCTCAGGGCCCCTGTGCAGCCTCAGGTAGGAAGGGGTTGTTCAAGGCAGTGAGTAAGTTGACAGAGACCTTGGGGACAGCTCAGATGCAGGAGAGGCTGGATCCAAGGCTGGCGTGGGCCAAGAGGGGGACGTTCTAGGCAAAGGGGGGGACGTTCTAGGCAAAGGTGCAGCTTGGAGCTGTGCCAAGGAGGAGGCACCTGGGCGGCCTTGCTCTGAGGCGGCCCCTGGTAGGTCGCATGGTGACCCTTCAGGCTAGAAGCTGGGCTCTGAGCGGTGCCGCCCACGGACAGTGGTGAGAGAGCTCTCCCACTGCAGCAGACCTGGAGCTGACTCCCCACTTGGTCCCCAGGCTGTGGAGAAAGGGTTGATGGTGGGCTCGAACCTCACGGTCACTCCTTGAGACCTAGACCACAGAGCTCCCTTTGTCTGTCCTTCCGTGTTTATGGAGATTTTAAGTAACTTCATCCAATGGGAAGTCAGATGTGAAAGTGTCTTTCCAACTGCATTGCCCTGAAAATGAGCAAGGTGCCCTCGGTAGGGGTTACACGAGCAGGCCCTCGCTGGTTGCCGAGCCAACAAGCGTACAGCAGGGACTCTCCACCTTCCAGTCAGTACCCTGGGGCACGCAGTGGGACTGGACACTAGTGTGTGCGTCCTCCTGTCACCTCTCCCCTGCAGTGAGGGGGCTAGCACTGGCCTGGGGGATAGGCAGGGACGGAGACAGCAATGGTGGCCTGGAGCTCAGGTGGGTGGAGGGAGGCCACACATGCCTGCTGGGACCTGCCAGAGCCAAGCTCAGCAGGAGGGTGCAGCCACACCTGGCTCTGACTTGTCGCCTCCCACAGGCAGGACCCTGAATGTCAAGTCCTGGGTCTTGGAGAAATTCAGGGGTCAGCTCAAGAATCTGATCCAGTCCACCCCCATCCTCCTGGACTTCATCCAGAGAAAAGGTCAGTGCTAAGGCCGGAAAGGACTCCTTACCTCGTTAGTAGGGGTGGAATGGGAGCCCAGGCCCCTGGCGAGCTCTGCTCCTGGGTCTGCTGTCACCAATTCCCCAACAGGCCCCCAAGGAGCGGGTGAGGGGTCCCCCCTCCACTTCAAAACCCCCTACTTCTGTCTGTGTCCCTGCCACCCTCCATGCCCCATCCTGTCTTTCTCCGCAGAATGGTGCTGTGTATAGGTGAGTCCCTGGTTGGCCTCGTAGGGTAAGGTGTCCACCCACCTCCTGAGGGGGTCTCCTATGGCTTGGATGGGTCCTGACTGACCAGGCACAGGCATCTCTTGGGTCAGTCTCTCAAAGGGTCACTTCATGTGCTCCACCAAGTCCCAAGCTATCCATCTTGGGTAGGGGCTGGGGAAAGAGAGGAGACTGTTTTAGGGCTGTCAAGGCCCCCCACTCTGAGGCTAAGGCTGGTCCACGGGCTTCACTTTGTCCAAGGAGGGCCCATCACTGGCTAAGCTGCGGCTGGTGCTGTGTCTGCAATGTCCTCCAAGTCCAAATGTGTCCCAGGAGCCCAACTGTTCCCATTGAGGGTACGCGTCACCCCATTCTCATCAGAATATCCTTTTGGTTGAAGAGTCAAAGTGGCCGAGGAGGAAGGGTGGTTACTTGCTCTAGAACCACCTCCTCTGCCCCTCCCGACCCCAACGTGGACTTCAAGCTCTGGGCCCCTTCTCTCCCCTAATAAACACGCTGGACCCTCACACTGAGTCTGTCCTGGTCAGCACACGGTGGGCTGTGGGCGGGGGACTGTAGGGAGCAGAATCAGGTGGCTGGTTTCTGTGGACAGGCCCGTGTCATTTGGGGTCAGTCCCAGCTCTGACTCCAGATGCTCATGTGCTTCAGGGGACCGTCCTCCACAAAGTCCCCAGCTCTTCACTCGGGAGCAGACAGCCGGGCTCAAACCACCAACTTTCGTGTTCACAGCTGGGTGTGTTAACTGCATCTGAAAGCCGTGCATTGGCTGTCCTTAGCTCTGTTGGCTGGGGGGTCATGACCTGGCTAAGTCACATGGGTCAAGCCACTGCCAGGTAAACCCTGTGCTGTTGTGAGGAGCCATCTAGCTGGGAGTGACTCATAGCGACCCTGTGAACGACAGCTCTGACCTGTGCCGGCCTCACTGTCTCACCGACTCTGACTCGAACCCACTGCCTTCCTGCACCATCCTCACCGTATCTGACATGTGTGAACCCACGGCTGCAGTCACCCTCTCAATCCATCACTTGAGGGTCTTCCTCGACGCTGTCAAGTCAACTAAGACCCAGCAAGTCCATGGACAAGACCAGAACCTCGCCCTATTCAGCACCATCTTCAGAATCCGTGTCACGTTCACGTCCATGGCTACAGTCACTGTCGGGCCATCCTGTGGAGGGTCTTTCTTTCTCCAAAGACTGGTCTCTACTGATAACATGCCGAGAGCCTGTGAAAGGAAATGTCAGCATCTTTGTCTCTGTGGATCTTGGTCTCTCATTGTACGTCCTCCCATCCTCCCGGACAGACCTGCTTGCTGCTTTGGCAGCCCCTGGGATACCCGGCATTCTTCCCCAAGACCATGAGAGTACAGCTTCCTTTTCGCTTGTCCTTATTCATGGTCCAGCTTTCAGGCGCCCTTCAGTGACTTGAAATACCACGGCTTGATGCAGGTGGACCTTAGTCTTTAAACTGATACCCTTGCTCTTTGGCACTGTAGAGAGGTCCTTGGCTGCTGGTTTCCCAGCACAATAAGTCTTTGGATTTCCTGGCTTCTTACAGGTGTAGTAAACCTCATAGACATCAGAAGGTGTCAGACAACCTCACTCAACCACAAGATCAAACAGCATGATTCTTCTGACAAAGCAACAACCAGGCCCTACAGCTGACAAAAGATTTCAGGGCCGAAGACTGGCTGCTTCCTCTTAAGACTGGAGGGAAGGGTGTGCCTGGGCCTCACTCCCACTCTGCAGCACATGAAGGCCTGGCCAGCATGACAGGACAGGGACCTCTCAGTCACAGCGGGTTAGGAAAGAAGTCTCTCTCCACTTACCATTGTTGATGGGGAGCTCTGGGGACTTGCTGGGAAGGCGTTACAGTGCCACCTCAAAGGCCAGTGGTTCAAATCTACCAGCTGCTCCTTGGGAGAAAGATTGGCTGTTTCTTCCCATGCAATTTACAGCCTTTGAAGACTCAACAGTATATAGCAACAACCATTAGTGATGTAGAAATTCTCAGACTCAAAAACAACTAGATAGCTTAGGGTTAAGAAGCTGCATTGCAATCCCAAAGTCACGGAGTTCGAATCCACCAGTTGTTCGGTGGAGAAAGGAGGCGCATGCTTGTCTGACGCCCCATCTCCTTGCGACTCGCTGCCTCTGGGATCGCTCACCTCAGGGAGAGTGACTGGCCTTTGTGCTTGAGGTGCTGGGCCGTCTGGCCGCTCTTGCAGCCTCACCTGTCCAGGGTGTACTGGTGACATTTCAGCTGATTTTCCGGGGAAGCTGGATCCGTCACCAAGCTCATCACACAGGGAAACGAAGGCACTTCCTGCCTCTCCCAGTGACCTCGACCACAAAGCAGCACGTGCTCAGGCCAGCAGAAGGGGTCCGGTCCCCACAGGAGCTTCCAGACAGCAACCCTGCCCTGCCTCCTGGAAGGACACTCTGCTCTCTGCTGGGGGCGTGGCCACTGTGTGGGCCTGGCCGGTGGGGGTGTGGCCTGGCCGTGGCACCCTATGGCCACATGGGGTCGCCTGGGTCCTGTCCACACCGGGCAGCATGCAGGCCAGATCTCAGTCTCTCCAGGAATCTGGGCAGTCCTGCTGTGTCTTTTAGTGGGTGGGACCCAGAAGTTCATGGACAAAGATGTTTCACCTCTGACCAAAAGTCATTCAGATTCCATGGAAGGGACTAAGTGGACAGGACGTGGGGAAGGACCCTGATGGCCCTCTCCTGTAGACAAGGATGGAGTGGGGCTCCATCAGTGATCATCAGGATGGCAGGCTGAAGAGACTGTCCCCTGTGGTCAGGACTGGAAGCTGAGGTGACTGTCCCTATGGTCAGGACATGCTGGCTGACAGGCTGAGGTGGCCACACCCTGTGGTCAGGACGGGAGGCTGAAGTGGCCATGCCCTTGTGGCCAGAGGCACCGGTGGAGCTGACATCCATGTCTGTGGTGGTGGCTTTGATACAAGTCTAGCTGGCTCTTCACCCAGACAGAAGGTGGGAGGAAGGCTGGCCATGTCCCCGCAGGCCAGCGCCAGCGGTTAACAGACATGGTGTCCCAGGGCGAGAGAGCCACGTGGACATGTCCCCCCACTTCCTCCTGCCAAGGCCCTCCCCCTCCACCCACCCTCCTGGGCTCTCTTGAGGTCAGCACTGACCAAGGTGGTGGTGGTGCGTTTTCACTTAACAGGGTCCAGGAATCTCTGTCCTCCTCACTGCCTCACTCGAACACGGGCTCTCAGCTGAAGCAGGGATGGAGAGAGCCCAGGGTAAGGCACCCCTCATTCATGTGGCATCACCCGGGTGCCCAGGACTCAGGGTGACTCAGTGTGAACGACTCTGGGTGTGCAGCACGGCGGGTCCTGGAATCTGCAGGGTGTGGAGAAGCCGGCGGGCGGGGGAGGACTGAGTGTGCACACAGGCACAGACTGATGGACACAGACACACATGTACACACTCAGTACACGCAGACACACATCTGCTGCACAGATGCACACAAGCACGTTGGCACCAACACAGGAGCATATACACACATGTGTGTATAAATTCATAGGTACACATGTGAGCACATACATGCACACAGCAACCCAGGGACACGCACGCGCCTGAACACACCTGTGCACACACCAGTGCCAGGTGCTGTGCTTCCCCACCTCCGCCTCCTGAGGGACAGAGAAGCTCCTCAGCTGAAGCCCAGGCATCCCCCCTCCTTACTCCCCTGCCCTTTCTGTTATCTGAGGGAGGTGGTACCTGCAGCCCAGGTCTGCAGATCCGGCCTCTCCTCAGTCCCAGGAGGGTGGCAGTGCCTTGGGGGAATGTGGAGCCTTAATCCTTTGTTTCCTGCACTGACAGCTGGCGGTCAGTCAAGTCCAGAGCTAGGGTTGGGGGTGGAGTGGATGAAAGGTCTCTCCTGGGTTTGGGGTCACATGAGGAGCGGCTGTGGCCTCACCGCACACCCCACTGCCTTGCTGTGGCCTCGCTGGGATCTCGGGTCCTTGGGACCGGAGGTAGAGCTGACCTCAGGTTGCCAGGCCCTCACCTGGGCACAGCCAGCCTTGGGTGTCTAGAATCAGCACCAGCAGTGTGGATGATAAATCACTAAAAGGTGACCAGTGGGGCTGAGTGCCAACGGCACCGGGCAGAGACCTAAGGTGCCTCTGGGGACCTTGGAATGGTCGTCATGTCCCCTAAGACACTGCAGGGCTCCCTAGCCTCACCTCCACCCTGGCAGGTCTCTCACAAAGCCTTCTCCATCTGCAGACACTGCCCCCTCCACTGACCTTTGCAGCACGCGCTGGTCTGCTGCCAGAGGCCGGGGCTGTGGTCCAGGATGCTGGCTCTGCAAACATTTTCCTTCTGGTGGGGAGGGGCGCTGTTTACGGGGGCGCCCTGCCCCCAGAGGCCAATATAGGCAGGCAGGCGCAGCCAGCACCCCAGTGTCTGGAAGCTGCAAAGCTGAGATGTTGCTACTGCTCTGCCTGGGGCTAAGTCTGGCCCGAGCGGCCTCAGAACCACAGCCGGTGTCGCCACCTGACTTCCATGCTGACCAGGTAGTGGACAGAGGATGGGGCAGTGAGTCCCTGCCCCTTATTACCCCATGTGGAGCAGGGTGGCCCCATTTCATACAGGAGGACACTGTCTCCAGAGTGAGCCCGAGTGGTGGTGGACACGGCAGGCCCAGCTCCCACAGTTCCAGGCGGGAGTGGCTCCTAACACAGGACAGGAGCTGTGGCCTGTCCTCTGCACCCCCATTCAGTCCTCTGCACCCCATTCTGTCCTCTGCACCCCCATGCCGTCCTCTGCACCCCATGCCGTCCTCTGTAGCCCATGCTGTCCTCTGTACCCCATGCCGTCCTCTGTACCCCATGTCGTCCTCTGTACCCCATGCCGTCCTCTGTACCCCATGCTGTCCTCTACACCCCATTCTGTCCTCTGCACCCCATGCCATCCTCTGCACCCCATGCCATCCTCTGCACCCCATGCTGTCCTCTGTACCCCATGCTGTCCTCCACACCCCCATGCCCTCCAGAGGCTGGGAGAAGGCAGGACTCGCCCTCAGACCTGTAGGGCACTCCTAGCCTCCCAGGGCTCAGCCAGGAGAACTTCCCCCTCATTTCTAGATTGAAGGGCAATGGTTCTCCATCAAGCTGGGCGCCACGGACTGGTCTGCCATCAAGGAAGGTGGCTCCTACCGCTGCTTCATGTCCACCATCAAGACCTTGAAGAATGGTGACCTGAAGGTCACCTACTTCCATCGGTGAGGCCGCACCGCAGAGCCCCTTCCTCAGAGACCAGGCCAAGCACACAGCCCAGCTCACCCCAGCCCCACTCTCTCTCTCTAACACACACACACACACACACACACACACACACACATCAGGGGTACCCTGTCTCCCATACGACTGTAGGGTCCTCCTGGCAGGCCCAGGCCCCAGGCCCCAGGCACTTCTGCATGACTCACCAAGACAGTGGGTTTCTTTCCAGAGAAGAGGGACGGTGCAAAAAGGAATTCTATATTGGGAAGAAGACAGACAGGCCGGGCCGCTATATGTTTGAATGTGAGTAGAAGTGTCTGTGATTCAGCCTGTGCCCCCAGATGGGAGGAGGTGGCTCAGAGAGAGGCAGTGCAGCCAGTGAGTGACATGAGGAGGGGTCTGTGGAATAGACTGAAGGGGCAATGTGGGGGGACCAGTGTGAGGAACTAGTGTGATGGGAACCAGTATAGGGAAACCTGTGTGGGAGAACCAATGTGGTTGGTGACCAGAGTGGGGAGATGGGGAGTACCTCTGTTTGAAATGTGTAATCTGAGGATAGTGGCCCCAAGTTGGGTCCCAGGGTCCCCAGTGGCCCACAGGGCCCCTTTTTCTACCCCCTCCCTGAGGGCCTGACCCTGGAGTTGGTCTAGAAACAGTCAGAATTCCTTTGGAAATAAGAGGTAGTGGGATTTTCCAGGACATTTTGTAGTGACAGAAGACTGGTGAGGGCAGGGAGAGAGAGAGGAGGGGAGCGTGCGGGAGGGAGAGAGGAAGAAGAGTTGGAGAGACTGTGGGGGTGCAGGGATGGGTGGAGAAGGAAGAGAGATGGGAGGAGATGGAGGGAGGGAGATATGTGGGGGGACGAGAGAGGAAGTGAAGGAAATGAGTGGTAGCAGAGGAAAGAGATGAGGGCGGGAGGTGAGACACAGAGGCGGCAAGAGAGGGGCAGTGACCAAGAGAAAAGTGGGAGACCTAGAGATGGGGTAGGGACTGGGCTGGGGACTCCCATGGTGGTGCGTGCTGGGGTGCATGCAGGCGACCTAACAGACCCCACTCTTCCTCACAGATGAGGGCACGAACTACGTCACCTTTGAGAAAGTCACATCTGACTATGCCCTGGTGGTCACGGAAAACAGGAGCTACAAAAACGGCTTAGTGGTGTTGGAGCTATATGGTGGGTACCAAGGTGGTGCCAGGGACACAGCTTCCCACGGAGCAGGGAACCCCACCTCACACAGCTCCTGGGGCCTGCCTTCTGGAGTCTCTCGGGCTGGAGGCGTCATGCCCCGGCTGGGACCCTCCCCTTTGGCTGTTCTGGGCTTGCTCTCAGGCCTGGCCGGTGGCTGTGGGAGTGCAGGCCCTGGTCATCTCTCGAGTGCCATTGGGAGTCCCTGACTGGATGAACCCAGAGCCTGCTCTGAGGAGAGGGCAGATGGTGGGCAGTGGATGCCCAAGGGCTTTGGCGCCCTTGTCTTTCTTCCTGAGCTGTCCATCTGAGAGGGACAGGCCTCTGACTGCTGAGTGTCCTCTGTCCCTGCTGCTGCAGGCAGGTCCCGGAACGTGGTGCAGGAGGGGCAGATGGAGTTCCTGGAGCTTGCGGCCCGCAGCAGCATCCCGTCGGAGAACATCGTGGACCTGTCCGCTTACCGTAAGCCTGTTCTCGAGGGATCCTCACCAACAGTGCAGAGATTCTGGGGGTGAGGCCTCGGGCGGCGGTTCTGGGGACAGAGCAGGGTGCACCCTCACCGGCCCTGGTGACCAGCCTTTCTCTGACCACAGCGAGGTGCCAATCCTCGGAGCCTGAGGTGAGTGTACCCCTGCCTGGATCCACCAGCCACCTCAGGGGTTGCCTTCCCACAGGTGGGCACTGAGGGGTCCTTGATCTGGGACTGTCCCTGCCACCTGTAGCCCAGGTCCTTGCACCCGATACCCTGGAGGGTTGAAAGTCAGACCTTGAGCCTGTCCAAGTCAGCATCCCAGGGGGCTGGGACCCGGAAATGGAGCAGGACCCCCGTCCCACGGGGTACAATGGTCCCATGGGGTGCAGTGGTCCCACGGGGTGCAGTGAGTGGTCCCACGGGGTGCAGTGAGTTGTCCCACGGGGTGCAGTGAGTGGTCCCATGGGGTGCAATGGTCCCATGGGGTGCAGTGGTCCCACGGGGTGCAGTGAGTTGTTCCATGGGGTGCA
>NW_006400039.1:1601398-1620866 GCF_000299155.1 Elephantulus edwardii | reverse complement strand
CCACAGGGTGCAGTGAGTGGTCCCACGGGGTGCAATGGTCCCATGGGGTGCAGTGGTCCCACGGGGTGCAGTGAGTGGTCCCACGGGGTGCAGTGTATCATGGACAGTGGGAACTGCTCCTTCTCACCAGAGGCAGAGCCACCTTCCTCTACTCGGGCTACGAGGCCTTCCTTTCTGTACAGCTCTGTCCAGTAGGGACCACAGGGACCTGAGCTATTGCTGCCCCCCACTCCACTTTGCAGACTCAGGTGCCCGAGCTCCAGTGGCCCCTGCTCTGCTCCACACGTGTCCTCTGAAGCACATGCTGGAGGCTCAGGGGTGCCAGGAACACCCTCCCTTCTTCATACAGTGGGGACTCACACATTGAGGGGAGGCGGCAGGCTTGGGGACTGGAGGCCAAGGCCCTGGGGCTCCAGAAGAGGCACCAGGAGGCCGAGAGGTCTGAGCACGAGGCTCTGGATGGGCACCTGGATACAGCAGGGGAGGTGGGCACTGAGGGTGTGGTCAGGCCCAGGGAATCTGACCCCCAGGTCCTGGAGGAAGCACCCTGAAGCCAGAGGCCAACCCGGGGCCATGGATCCTGGACTTCTGCCCCTGGACACCTGTGGCATCATCCTCCCCTCCTCCACATGCAATAAAATTCCACGCTGGCTGCAGTGACTGTTGCTGATATCTGGCCCTCAGGGAGGGGTGGGACAGGAGGGCCATGGGTGACCCCCCTCCAGAAGTAGAGCTGCAAACACAAGGGTCTGGGTTGCAGGGGTGCTGGAGCCGTGCCTGGCAGGCCTGGGACCCTGGCTCTCCGGGACCTGCACCCAGAGCACAGCCGGCAAGAAGGGGGCCTCCCGAGAAGCCGGGGCCACTTTGGCCAGCACTGCTGCTCAGACCCTCCCTGGACTCAGGGTCTGCTCAGGGCCAAGAGTTCTGCGCTCCAGGGCCAGCGTCATCAGCACCAGCATCCCCACAGGGGAACAGGGTCTTCAGAATCAGAAACCCACCGACCCACCTCAAGGAATCGGCCTCCATCCCTCAAAGCGGCTTGTCCAGGGGCCCTGCTAGGCCCCAGCTCTGAGGACAGTTGTCCAAGTCCAGGTCGGGGGCACGAGAGGGTGAGGGGTGGCCAGTCCTAGGAGGTTCACACACTCAGGGAGCGTGCTCTGGGGGAGCAGAGCGGTCACCACGGAGTGGCCTTGCTTCTCCACAGCCCACATGCCAGGCAGACCCCCACGGGGGTTCTCATGAGCAGATCACCAGACTTTCTTCTGACGTACCTGTGGGTGAACTTGAACTTCTAACATTCTAGTTAAGGAGCTCTTGTGGCCTAGTGGTAAGAAGCTGTGCTGCAATCCCAAAGGCACATGGTTCAAATCTACCAACTGCCCTGCAGAAGGATGGTCAATCTCCTCCCATGTGATTTACGGCCTCGGGAAAGCCAAAGAAGGGTCGGCTGTGAGTTGGTTCCGACTCACTGCTACACAACAACAACAATCTGGTTAGCGCCTGGGCATAAAAGGACACCCCGAGATTAACAGGTAGAGTCAGGACTGTCCCATGACTGCAGTGGGTTTCCAGAGGTTATAAGTCACATGGGAGGAGACTGTCCGTCTTTCTCTCATGGAGCAGCTGGTGGATTCAAACCATGTACCCTTGGGTTGGCAGCGCAGCTCCTTACTGCTAGGCTACCGGGCTCTGTAGGAGATTGACAGGTCGTATAGATATATACACCCACCCAAACATACACCAACACGCACACAGCCATCTAGAAACAACACCGCTCAGTCACGTGGGCGCCTGCTGGCAGCTGACTCCCCCCCACCCCCACCAGCAGGTTCCCAGGTGGTCAGTCCTGACTGAAGAGACTGCCTGGCTCTCTCCAGAGGAGCAGCTGGTGGGTGTGAGGCGCTAACCTTCAGTCAGCAGCGTGGCAGGTATCAGGCCGCCGCCAGGGGCTCTCGCAGGGACAGCAGGGGTAGAAGCCCCAAAGCAGGCAGGAGGGCTGGCTCTGCGGGCTGGTCAGTGTGAACATGACAGGCCGGGCGGTGGGCTGGGGCCCCAGGTGAGCCTGGAGGAGGACCTTGCGCTTCAGAGCTGTCCTTTTCTGCTCAGAGGACCCTCGGCTGCCTGGACAGGGCCCGCCCACACTGTGCAGGGGTCCCCGTGAGGCCAGCTGACTTCTGGGATCTGTGCCCTTAAATTTCCAGTAAGGACCACGAGGTCCGTGGCCGCCCGGGTCCACATGAGTGGTACTTTACCGGGACCTGTGACCAGCCTGGAGCACGGCCACCTCCTCACCTGACCCATCAGTGCAGAGACTGGAGGGCTGCTCCCTCAGTGACGACCCCACGTCCACTCTTGCAGCCCGGATCCCGAGGTGTGCGGAGGGGGTCAGATCCAGGTCACAGGAGGGTGGATACAGGGACAGGGGGAGGGACAGACTCAGGGACTCTCTCAGTGCACATGCTCTGCCCCAAGAGGAGAGGCAGGGGATGAGGGGCCCCACGTCCACCATATAGAGATGAGGGGACAGGGACCAGAGAGGTCACAAGTCTGCCAGGCTGAGTGGGGTGGGGACAGGGATGAGGGGGTCATGTCCACCAGGTACACTGTAGCAGGGATAAGGATGAGGGAGTCTTCACACGTCCACTAGGCCGAGTAAGGTGGGGACAGGAAAGAGGGGACACATGTCCACCTGGCAGCCTGGTGCCAGGAGACACACGTGAGGTCATCACAGCCTGGATGAGAGCCAACGCTGCACAAGTGGGGCCTCCATTCCACGTCCTGGGGGCCACCTCACGGGAATGCGTGATGATCCCCACCCCTTCCAGGTCACCAGGAGGTCCCTGGCTCGTACGGGGTCTCCGGAGGAAGATGAGCTGAGGCTCAGCCCGCCTGCGAGAATAAGGTCTGGAGCCCCCAGGCCCCAGAAGTGAGCAATCAAGGGGTCTGCAGACACCTCACCGCTCAGCAGGACAGCGTCCTGGCGTCTGGCTCTCACCTGAGGGAGAGGTGAGGCCTGGCCTTCCCACAGGGAGTGTCCAGGGGCCAGTCTGAACCTGTCCAGCCTGAGAGATGATCGCCTGACTCTTCACAGTGTGACCCCATTTCGGCTTACAATCTGACCTCGTGTTCAGTTGACAGTTTGACCTCACATTCTGACTGCTGTGTGACCCTCACAGTGCCCAGAGTGTGATCTGGGCTCAGCCTGCAGTATTAGCAGGGCTCCAGGTAAACCCCTCTTGGAGCAGGGGGCCGGAGGCAGTGCTGGGGGCCTGGTCCAGGACAGCAGTGTGGCTAGGGAGAGGACGGTCTAAGCATCCAACACAATAAAGATAAACCCCCTCATGAGGTCCCAGTGTGGTCAGCCTTCGCATGTGAGGTCACCTCAGGCCCCACAATCCGGGAGTTACATGGCTGAGAGGCCAGGCAGGAGGAGGGGCAGCATCTGGGCAGAGCCCGCAGCTCCCTCCACCCCCACGGGTCCCAGGACAGACTCACAATGTCGTCAAACCAACCCAACCACCGGCACTCCCCAGGCTGGGGGCAGTGCCCAGCACCCCAAAATAGGAGGAGGAGTCACTGGGATGCTTCTGGAAGTTCCAGAAATGTGGGTGGGGATGCTTAGAGAACAGGGCCTGGATAGGGTTCCCTCTCAGCCTGGACACATGGCCCTGGGGATGAGGCCAGTACTGCTACTGACCCTTGGCCTGGGTCTGATCAGTACCCGGAAGACTCTGGAAGAGGTACCTGTGCAGCAAGGCTTTGATGCCCAGAGGGTAAGGGTCAGGGTCCTGGTCCCGGGATCAGGGCACCTGGCAGGTGAGAGACATGCAGCAAGGGTGCACGGGCCTGAGGAGGGTTCCGGGAGGGCAGTGTCTGACCCTTCAGCCTCAGCCTGGCTCTGCGGAGCCCTGGAGCCCACTCTGCCCCCTCTAGACACAGGACTGTCCTACCCTTGTCCAGGCCTCATGGACCTGGCCCAGTCACCTCCCCTCCACATCCTGTTCTCAGTGACACCCAAGCTGACCACTGAGGACAGTCCCAGAAGAGGCCAGAAAGCTGGCTGGTGCCTGTGGCAGCATGAAAAAGACCCGGGTGCCAGCTGAGGGACTGGGATGGGCCCCGAATCCCTCCTCCCTGCCTGACCTGGGGTCCAAGCCAATGGCAGGGATGCAGGGAGTGTGGGAGGGCAGGACAGCAGCCCTAGGCCATGAGGATGCTGCCCCCCCTCCTGCACCCAGAGCCTTTAGGACCCGAAGGGGAATAGGGTGTGTACCCCACATGGCCGGAGAAGCAAGGAGTGTGATGACGGCAGCCCGTAGGGCCCGTGAGCTGGAGCCCAGAGACCACGGCCCCACCGCCAGGCCCTGCATCTGGCTTTGCAGGAGCTGGGCAGTAATACCTGGCCCTCCGTGTCCCTTAGCACCCAGGCTGCCAGACCTCAGTGTCCAGCAGGCGTCGGCTCCACCTCTAGGTCCTCCCCCTGCAGGTGCAGGGACGTTGGCTGACCCTCCAGCTGGCCTCTACCAGCTCCAGCCTGGTGTCCCCCGATGACCCCCTGCGGCTGGCCCTGCATTCTATACGGATGACAGCCAGTGGGGCCCTGCAGCTGATACTCTTCTGGATGTACGTGTGACCAGTAGCTTCAAGGGTCTGTCCCCAAACCCAGGTCCCCAAGTGACCACATTAGTGTGAGGGGGCTTGAGGTGCTGACTTGAAGGGTTTGAGGAGCCACATGGGGTCCTGGAGCCTAAGAGGAGGAAGAGAGGTGAAGAGGGGGCAGGTGGAGATAGCATAGGTGGAGGGGGACCTGGGTGGAGAAGGGCACAGACAGAGGGGACACAGGTGGAGGGGACACAGGTGGAGGGGATATAGGTAGAGGAGATCACAGCTGGAGGAGGTAACAGCTGGAGGCGGGCAAAGGTAGGAGGCATAGAGGGACAATGTCTAGGACGGTTAGGTCCACAGAGACTCAGGGACATTGTGGCTCTCAGACTGTTACCTCCCGAGCTGGCCACACACCCAGGACAGGGAAGGACTAAGGAAGCCCTGGGACACCCAGCCTCACTTCCTCTCTCTTTCCCAGGGGAGAGGGGGTGTGTCAGGACCTGAATATCACTGTCCACCCAACGGGACTGTACGGCCAATACCAAGGGTTCTGTGAGTACCACCCCCTGCTAGGACTGGGTGCCTGAAGGAGCAGGCCTGGGGTGTGGCGGCTCCTGGGGAGCACAGTGCACCCCTGAGGGGTTGGCCTATGGCTTATACACAGTCTCCCCCAGTTGAAGCTGGTGGCAGCGTGCTGGTCCAAGTTGTGGGCACCAACTACCACAGCCTGATCCTCTACGTGCAGGTGGAACAGGACGCCGAGACCAACAGCCTGTGGGCACTGCTGGGTAAGTGCCCGGCCAGCCCAGGGATGGGTGGCAAGGCTGGCTGGACACCCAAATCGTCCCACATTCACTGGCTGGCCGGTCTTGTTCAGAGCTGCCCAGATGGATGTTTCCACCCCATCCCCCCTCAGGGCAGGGAGGACCATCTCAGCCATTACCCCCTTCACTGACCCATTAAATAATCCCGCCCCCTATGGTCTAGGAGCCTGAGACCACACTTTAACAGTGACCTTCCCTCATCCCTGTCTGAGGGGAGAGTGTGTGGGAAGACAGGAGGAAGACTCAGTTATCCTGTGCTCTGGGAGCAGGGATGGGGGGAGCACAGCCTGTAGCAGAGCTGGGAGGGGAAGGGGGGGAGGGCAGTGGGGGATGATCCTGGTGGAGGGGGAGGGTGGTGAGGATGAAGGAGGAGGGCAGTGGGGGGAGGGGAAGGTGGTCAGCCGGAGCAGGAGGGTGGTCAGTGGAGGGCACAGTGAAGCTGGAGGGCGGCATGCAGGGGAGGCTCGCAGGAGGGTTTTTACTCGGTGTGTGAGAGGGGATGTGAGTCACCTTGAAGACCCACCTTGGCAGGTAGACCCTTCTCAGCAGGAATGGAGGGAGGGGGGAGGGGGAATGATGAGAGGAGGAGGGGCAGAGGAGGAGGGAAAGGGGGTGTGCAGGAGGAAGAGGGGAGGGGGAGAGGATGGGGGAACCCAGAAGAGAGAAAGGGTGGGGGGAGGAGGGGAGATGAGAAGCGGGGAGGAGGGGAGGACAGGGCAGGACAGTGTCTCAAGGGCCTGACCAGGCTGCGGGGTCTGAGCAGAGAGGTTCTGGCTGAGCTCCCCTCTGGTTTCAGGGAGAACAGAGAAGGTGGAACCCCAGTGGCTGGGCGAGTACCTGGACTACGTCCGGACCTTCCACCTAAAGAAAGCCCCTGTCTTCAACCTGGACGGTAAGGCCACACACGTGCCCTCCCTCCCTCAGGTGGCTGGTGGGTCTGAGGGAAGATCTGCAACCTGACACCTGGCCGGGACCTCGAGCAGTGACGCTGGCTCCCAGCCAGTGGGCACCGGAATGTAGGTGGGCTTCCTCTCAGGGTGTGGACGTGGGTCAGAGAGGTTCCGACCCAGAGCCAGCCCCGCAGCCCGAGGAGGGTGAGAGTAACACAGCCCCACTCCTGAGTCACTGCATCCCTCACTCCCTACTGCATGTGGGCAAGTGGGTCAGGGGTTCCAGACACAGACCCCAAAACAGCACAAAGTAGCGAGCATTTGTCCCTTAGAGGCCAAGGCTGCGCCAGAAAGGAGACCCAGGCAGGTGGCAGGGCTTGGGGGACACAGGGTGCAGCAACAGAGACAGGCAGGGCGGGCTGTGGGGGGAACCTTGTGGAGGGTGGGTGCCGGGTAGGAGGGGCCTAAAAGGAATGGGTGCTGTGGTAGAAGGGGAGGGTCAGCCTTGCCTTTTCCGGCTTGGCTGACTAACCACGTGTGTTGACAACAATCACCACCTGTGCCCCCTCCTCTCTGCAGGTGGCTGCCCCCCACTGGAAGCCCAGGCCAGTGCCTGAAGGTTGGACCTGGTCTTCTCCTTTCTCCTCGCCCACCTGTCCTGCAGGCCTGCCCCAGGGCCGGAGGAAACACCGGTACCTTGAAGCTCCTTCCCCAGGTTTCCCAACCCCCAGGGAGAGTTCATTCTTCAACATGAAAGCTGCCAGCCAGCAGGGAAGAGCCCCCCAGCTGCTCCCCCACCCACCCCTCCTGGAATGCACCGACTCCACCAAGAATCTGGTGCTGGTTAGCTGTCCACTCCTGTTGACCTGTTCCAGCACCCAAGTCTGGGATGCTTGAGGAGACAGGGCCTCCTATGAGTTCTGGAGTTCAGGTCTCGCAGCCCCAGACCTGCAGCTGGGGTGGCCTCCATGTGAGCTAAGGACAGGTCAGCGTCCTCTCTACACGGGCAGTGCCCGGAGAGGCAGGAACCAGGCCACCCACAGGCAGTCTGTCTCTTGGAAAATTAGTCAGAGACCTCAGTTGAAAAACACTGGAGACAGGTATGAGCAGATAGCTCCCAGAACACTCTCTGCCAGGAGCTGGCCAGGAGCTGGCCAGGACATGTGGTCCCGGGCATGGCACAGGGGAAGCGGGTGTGTGATTCCACCTACGAGGCCAAAGCTGGTGAAGCTGCTCACCAAGCAAAGACTCAAAGAGTAACATTCCAGTAAACTGGCCGTGCCAAGAGAACGCGGGCTGCAGGTCGCAGACGCCCAGGCCTGTTCCCACAGAACCACAGGTCGCCTCTCCCACTGGCCTCTGCACTGACAGTCAGCGCTTAACCACTGCCTCTCCAAGGGCTCCTTTTATAGTTACTTACGGGGGCACTTCCTCAAACTCTTAGTCACATAAATTGCTAGCGGGGAGATCTCCGTGTTGATGCTGCTGTTTTTTTTCCTTAGAGTTATTTCCTGGTCTTGGCGAGGTTGTGGGTGTTCATCCGTCCTGGACAGTTGGTGCCCCGACTGTCTTACTGAGACCCTCACTTTGGTGGTCCTTTGCTGGTATTGTGCTGGTCAGCCACGGTGACCCTCTCGTTAATGCCCGAGTGGGGTACAAATTCAGGGCCAGATGGGGGAAATGAGTAGTGACAGAGAGTTGATGCCTTTACTCTGTGGTGTGGAGAAGAGTACTGAACACCCCATGGACGGTCGAAGGACAAACAGGCACACCTTGGAGAAGGCGGAGCCAGAGCGCTTCCTGAAGCGGAGGGAGGTGACAGGCTTTGCCTCATGTTTGGGATTTGTAGTAGGCAAGGCTGTTTCTTGGAGAAGGACATCAGGGTCAGCAAAGGAGAGGGGGTCCCGCAACAAGATGCACCAACACGGCAACGTCAGCGCTGTGCTCAAGTGTGGCAGAGATGACAAGGACGGCACAGGACAGGGCAGGCTCAGGTGCGCTGTTCACAGGTCACTATGAGTGGACTGCACTCAAGGGCACCTAACAACAGGCGTCTTGGGTGGGTCCTCCCTTCTTGTTTTTAGTGTCGTCAAGTAGACAACAATTGATAATCAGTAAATGGCTTTGATTAAAAAAGGAAAGTGCTTATAGCTCATTCAAACACAACTTATTTATTTTAAATAAGCTTATAGCTTGTTTAAAACCCCCGCCTCACTCTTGAGCAGTGGCAAGGAGTTACATATCTGTCAGAATGCTTCTTGTTCACCGGCATGAGGTCAGGCGGTGAACAGGGTGACACTGGGCGGAGGGAGCAAGGCCAAGGACAGCCTGGAAGACACGAGACCAGACGCAGCTACTGGAAGAGTAAACATTTATACTGTGTCCCTCTTTGAGCTTCTCCCCTAGCAACAATCCAGTGCTTCGATGTTTAAAAAGGAGAAGCTTCCCCAAGGGGTGGATGGTCTGCTGTGAAGTGGCCTTCCTCCTGGTCTGGCAGACGCAGGCGTGCGGAGAGTGTGAAACACACACATTCTGAGGGTTTCTGGGAAGGGGAGCGCTTTAGGATGTCCTAACGGATAAGGCATTTTTGGGTGTGTTCTCTGTTCCCAAGTTCAAGGGCACGGGTATCAGTACGTCTGTGACAGCCAGGCCACTTTGACGTATTGAATCTGCTTGGGGAGACGGAATCTGGGGTCCCAGTTGTATTCTGGGGAGAGCAGCTTGGTCGGCTTGTGCAGAAAGAAGTGCCTGTTGAGGTAACTTTCGTAGGTGCTGTTGAGTCTATTGTTGGTGTCATGAGCAACGCCCTTCAGGTATTCATCAATGAGGTGCAAGACCTTGAGGGGCGTGCCCCCCACTATGGCCCCACTGTAGTAGTAGTCCCCCTCTCCGAGCGGGATGCAGGCTGCCGACCGAGGCCTTCTCTCATAGGGGAAATCCTTGGCATTCTGGGTGTTTCTGAAATACCACCAGCCGTGGAGCTGAGCCACAGACTGTCCCAGAGTCTCCACCCCAAAGTCCCCCTGGAAGATCTGGTTAGCAGCCATGCTGAAGAGGAAGTCGACCTCTTTACTGATGTGTCTGATAATGTGAGCCCCTAGGCTCCTCATGCGAGTGAGGTTGAGGTCGGATGCCCAGTCTTCTGATGTGAGTCTAAGTATTTTAAAGGTTCTTAGAGGCCCTAAGTTCACATTCGGGAAAGCGTACAAGACATCCACTATGAGGTAAAAGGTGACCTTGTAGCCAACCATGAAGTGCTTTTCTGCAGACTGCAGGAATAACTCCAGGTACTCCTCTACAAACCTGTGCAGCGGGCAGGGGGAGGACAGAGGGGAGCAAGTGCTTCGTGAATGAACGTCGCAGGAGAAGCTCAGGGCAGCTGGCCGCCTGTTGGCCGGGCTCCGCTCCTCGGACAGCCCGTCTGAGGCTGGGGATCTTTATGGACATCAGCCGGCTATCTGGCTCCTACTGAGTGGCCATCAACTATTTTGTTAGCAGCCCAACACTTAATCCCCGCGCCACCAAGCCCTCCTGTTAGGAGACCACCAGTGGATGGCATCACGATCTGTGGTCCACTGTCAGCCAGCAGTGGAGCGGTTCACACCCTCCCACTGGACGGCAGAAGACAAGGCCTGGTCACCCGCTTCTGCACATGAATGGTTAAATGGAAAATCCAGCTTGTTCTGCAAACTTGTGCTTAAATCACAATAAAAGGCAAAAGAAAGGTTGCAGCCTTGAAAATCGTACGAGCACATCTACTTTGCATGCAGGGTCACCATAAGTGAGAACAGTGGCAGCTAACAGTCCCAGTGACCTGGCCGCACGCTGTTGTTAAGTGCACACAGGAGGTGAGGGTGGGGCAGCAGGTGGACTCGGACTCGGCTGTGTTAGTTGGTGAACACCATGAGTGAGCCTTGGGCTGAGAAGAGCCGTTCAGTTTAGCAGAACAGAGGTGAAGAGACGGGAGGATATTAGAGATGAGATTTCCCGATAGTCCACCGGCTGTTCCAGTGGAGAGGGGACGAGGGGACAGCCTCTGCCTGAGCCACTTACTGCCTCTGAAAATGTGCTGAGGATCAACTCGGGCTGGTCCGACTCTGTGGTGCTCGACAACAACAGCAACTGGAGCCCGTCCAAGGATGAGGAGAAAGGGGGCTAACGGCTCTGGACAGTCATGAGTGAGCTGTTGGGTGGAGAAGGCCATCAGGTGTAGCCACACTGTCCTACTGTTGAACAACCTACCTGCCTACAGCAAACACAGCCAAACCCACAGTGATGTTGCGGTTTTGGTAGTAGTCGTCCAGGACCCTTCGATCAAAGGTGCCTTCCCAGATGACTGGAGCATGCCAGGTAGTGCTGGTGAGGACATCAGGCCGTTTACTGGTGAACAAACAGAAGTGGACACCATTGTACAGTGACTTTAGAAGTTGTCTGACTTCTTGGAGTACTAATATTATTGGAACTATATATTCAACATCTAATATGACTTTTCTCGAGAATCAGACATTTTTATACAAGCTTGTGTCAAATTGCCTTATGTTGTAGCAATTGGTACAGTTTTTAAAAATCATTCTTTACAAAGAATAGAATGTAGTAATTGTTTCTTGTATATTTGAATAGTTCTGTTCCATTTAATCAATCTGTTGATACATCGAGCTAAGTGCTTACAGGCCATTGTGGCTTCCAGTTAATTTGACACTTGCATGGCAGGAAATACCTATAGCAACTTCAGAAACTGTTATTTTTCAGAATTGGTTGAGTAGACCTCGAAGATTCATAGGATGGATTATTGTTTCAATTGTAGGGCTAATATTAATAACAGCTACAGAAGCTACAGTTTGAGTAGCACAGCAAATAGCTATCCAAACACACGATTTTGTAGAAACTTGGCATAATCAATCATATGTATTATAGACTGTGCAAAAAAAATGGATAAAGATTTGGAAACTCGGCTGGGGGTTGTAGAGAAAGCCTTGAAACGGCTTGAAGATCAGGTGATTGACATACAAAAGCAATTGAATATGAAATATAATTGGAATATAACAAGCTTTTGTGTGACCCCAGACCAATATGATGTTTCCAAGTACATATAAGATCAGATAAAATATCGTTTACAGGATTTACAAATGAAATGTGTCCTTGAATGTTCAAGAATTAAGGTAACAAATATTTGATGTAGTTAGTAAAAAATTACCTTAATCTTGCCCAAAAAGTAGTATCAATATTACTGAATGGATCCCTGCTCTTGGAGGAAAAGTTTGGTAGCTCGTGTGGGAAGCATTTCTGCTTCATGAATAATTTGTCTTTTTATCTTTATTATAGGATACTGCATCCTCAAGTGACAAGTAGCAAAAAAGAATATCCAGGTGAGCTCTGGTGGCCTAGTGGCAAGAAGCTACACTGCAATCTCCCAGAGGTGTGCGGTTCAAATCCACCAGTTGCTCTGCTGGAGAAGGAGGAACAATCTCCTCCTGTACCAGTCAAATCTGATTTGGTAGTACACACACACACAAACACATACTAAAATAAAATTTTTTTTAAAAAAAGAATATCCAACAAAAGGTTGTAACTCTCACTTCTTATTTTAAAAAATAAAAAAGGGGCAATTGTGAGAGTTTCTGAAACCATTATATCTTGGTTGACTATCAGTGTGTAAGTTTAGAGTACTGCTTTGAGAAAACTCAGCGGGAAATTAGCTGAAAATAGATTCCTAGACAGAATGCAGATGTGTCCCCAAGAAAAACAGGGTGCATTCATGAGACCTCTTAAGACCCAGAAGAGCATCTGTGAAGGCTTAATTAATGAGAAACTAAAGTCATTGACAGCCTGTGGAAAATACAGATTTAGAGAAGCTATTGTCCTTGAGAATTTGCAGTAAATAGAGGTAAACTCTTTGTGTGTTTATTAGGACTGAGTAAATAATTTAAAGTTGGTTCCTAGATATCCAAGGGTGCATTCCTTTCCAGCCTCAGAGATAATTGTTGGATTCATTATTTTAGGGTCTTTAAGATAACTGTTTGTTGTGTAGCAGGGAGTTTGGCAATTTTGATAGCAATGGAATGTCTGTATTTTGTATATATACTGAGAGAAATAAATGGGGGGGGGACTTAGCTTTTGCTCTGGCCCCCTGTGCATCGCTTAAAAAAAAAAAGAAGAAGTTGTCTGAGTAGTGATAAGGAATGCTTCTCAGTATTCTACCAGTCTCCATGCTTTAAGGGTATTAAATGAAATGAAAAAATGCTGGCCACACCAGGTGTTATCTGGGTCTTTCCTGGTTACTGGTAGGAAGGAAAACAGAGCCTCTACTCTGAGAAGGGTTTTGGCCACCTCAGAGAATAAACACACAGTTACCACCTAACCCAGAGGCCATGCTTCTGAGTACACATCACAGAAAGAAAAGGGTGGTTCTAGAACACCTGTGTAAGTGATCACATGACCTCAATGGACACGAGCCAGATGTCCTTCATGCCACAGAACACTTAGCACAGTGAGGGAACAAGGTACCGAAGCACGTCCACCCGGGGGAAGCTCAGAGAAGCCCATCTCCAGAGTTTACATACGGTGTGATTCCACGTATGTAATGTGAGTCCACTTATTTTGAAAATAATGTTTTCTACACAACAGGGAAAGTACAACGTCAATGAGCAGGACCTTCTGAAGTTTGTCCTTGGGCAGCTGTGGTAGCTCAATGTTAAGAGCTGCACTGCCACCTATGAAGCGTAATCCCTGTGCGTATCACACCTTTTCCCAACATGGTGTCAAGAAAAGCCACTGACTGAGGGGGGAAAAATTTGGCAATGTCATCTCAGACAAAGGTCTCCACAAAAGTTTACAGAATCCTACAGGGCCTTCACAAGAAAAAGACTGATAACCCAATTACAAAATGGGCAAAGGACATGGAAAGACTTGTTACAGAGGAAGATATTCAGAAATGCTCAAAATCACTGGCAATAAGAGAGACCCAAATCAAAACCACAATGAGATACTATTGCATCCTAGAGGTAATGCCAAAATCCAACGTGACAGCAAGCAATAGATGTTGGCGAGGATGTGGAGAGATTCGAACTCTCATACACAGCTGGTGGGATTGTAAAATGGTACAACCACTTTTAAAGACAGTTTGGTATTTTCTCAGATAGTTGAATATAGAAATTCCATATGACTCAGCTATTCCACTGCTTGGAATATACCCCAAGGAAATTAGAACTGAGGCACAAACAGAGATCTGTACACCAATGTTCACAGCAGCATTGTTCACCATTTGTCCAAATGTTCATCAAAAACAAGTGGATTGAGAAATTGTGGTACATTCACAAGATGAAATACTATGCAGCATTCAAGAGCAATGATTTGAAATAATACTCCATAACTTTGGAGAGATAGTTGTTGTTGTTAAGTGCTGTTGAGTCGTAGACGACTCATAGAGACCCTATGAGTGATAGACCTGAACACTTACATAATTTTTGTCGTTTCTCTAAGTTCATAGGGTTTCTGGAGGCAAGCTATTATGGAAGTGGTAGCTACTACTAGAGAGCATTATTCTGAGTGAACTAACTCAGTCTCATAAGGACAAACACTGCATAAAACCACTATAGTAAAAATAGAAGGTTAAGCTTTCCCTTGGGTCTGAAAGCCAGAGCGGATAAATCACCTCTCCTCTCCCAAAGCCCAGTCCCAAAAGTCAAGGCCATTTATGTCAGCAGCCTCTGCCAACAGACAGCAGAACAAATGAGAGACCTAGCCAGAAGACATGTAGGCCCTGAGACTGGACGAGGGGCAGGCCCAAGTAACACACAGCCCCGAGGTCAAGTAACATTTCCCATTGTCCAGAGACTATAAATATTTCAAGCTCACCCTTTATCTATGTTGATGCTATCTTGGGTCTCAGTCTGCTTATACCTGAGTATGAATTAAACAGCATGACCTGCAGTGTTGTTGGTATGTTCTCTGGGTTTGACCTAATTAAGGGGCTGAAACCAGAATCTTTCCAGAAGGATAACTAGTAAGATGTGTATAAATGTCCAAAGAGGGAAGAGGAGGGGACAGGTGGGCTTAGAAGGGGGAGTGTCACAGTGTCAGAGTTTGGTGGGTGCAGAGAAGAGGTGAAAGAATTATTGTTGTTGTTGTTATGTGCCATCGAGTTGTTTGTGACTCATAGCAACCCTTTCATTCTTACAATCACCATTGATAATCTGGTTCTTGATCCACAGACCTAAGTCTGTGTATGAGAGTCATAAAAAAACCCTCCCACTTCTGAAAACCTCCCACAGTAATGACAATATTGGGAAGGGAAAAAGCAAAAAACAAACCATCAGTTCACGTAGGAGTGTGTGTGTGAGTGTGTGTGTGTGTGCGCGCGCGCGCGCACACAAGCACAGACACGCACCGGCACGTGTGTGTGCGCGCACTTGCACATGTGTTCATGTGTGTGTGCAATGAGTTTTGCTCTTACCTGGGATGGAACCACTCCGAGTGTCGCAGCTCTTTTCGTTGGTGACTCCTGAATACAAAGCGAACATCCAGTCTCTGCAAGGGGCCAGTCCTGTAACACATTTACTGAGCTGTGTGACACACACATGTACCTGCTGTGGCTTCCACAGCCGTCAGTAGTGAGAAGAGGATGACCCCTCCAAACAGACGTGCTCTGTGGGGGCTTCTCCGCAGACAGGCACCTGGATGTGGGTTCTGGGCATCCACTTGGAGAAGAGGCGTCAGTGGGCCTGGGCCACAGGAGGGATACAGGGGAGGGTATCATGAACATACCCCCAAAGGCGAGAGGAAGTTGGGAGAGTCCTTCTTTATCATGAATAGAGTGTGTTGTGTGTCATCGAGTCGGAACTGACCCATAGCTGACCCTCCTGTGGGTTTTCAGAGGCAGCTGATCGCACGGGAGAAGACTGCCCATCCTTCTCTACAATAGGATACGTTAGAGTCTGCATGTTCAAAGTCAAGGTTTAATTCAATCATTAGTGGCTTTGTAACAAGTTTCTGTGAAGGGATTGGAAACAGATATGTATGAGGGTTTGGGGTATTTTCTGTGACTAGACAGTTTTCTTTTTCTTTTTGTGTTTTATATAAAGTTCACAAAGAAAATAGTTTTCCATCTTGTAGAGAGGTCGAAAGTTATACAGGAGGTGTCCAGGCCTTTGGTTCATAGGGTCGCTATGAGTCGCCTGTATACTTTGTTTTGTTAACTGTAACACCCACAGTGTATCACTGTTCCTGCTTCCTTGTCATTGATAGGAATCCTCTTCTCCTGTGCCTTTTTTTTTTCACCCCTGGGCAGATGCTGTCTTCTGATGTCAGGCAGTTGGTCGTTCTAAGCAGAGGCTCCTCGCTGGTGAGTTTGGTCACCACACAGACTGGCCTATCGTTTCCACGCACGGTGGACAGAGGCTGAGTTGGCTCTAGTTTTGATGGGGATTGAGGGCTGCAGGTGGAGGGGTACCGTCAGTCTTCATCAGCCCATTCAGCCTGGACTTCTTCTTGCTTAGGGGTTCATGTCACTTTTTCTCACACCACTATTCAGGATCTGGGATTCCATGTGGAATCCTCGGCAGTGATGTGTGTGTTTAATAGCCAATCAGAGACTGCAGATGTCTAGGATTCTATGTACTTGTCAGTTAATATTCAGTTAACGTGCTTCTTAAGCAACTCTGCTTCGAAATCCCAAGATAGTTGGGAGGGAAAGGAAGACAACTATGCACGTGCATCCCTTTCGTTATCAGAGGAGCCTTGAGCCCCCCCTTTTTTAATTATAGGATTTCCTAGATGAGAAGGCAATCCAAATTGCCTGAGCTTCCTTTTGATCCGAAGGGGCAAGGGGAGAGCACATTGAAAACACGCCACGTGTTCTGACAGATGATCTTACTAACTTCCGGAGTCCTGCAGGGTGGCCGGGAGCAGAAAACGTGACTGACTGAGGAACGTTGGCTGTGCTTCAAGGGAGATCATTACAGATGTCAGATGAGTCCTGGCTGATAGTAGAGTCTACGAGAAAGATGTTTCCTTGTGTTTTATTGACTGTGCAAAGATATTTGACTGTGTGGATCATTACAAATTATGGAGAACCTTGAAAAGAGTGGAAATTCCAAAACATTTCATTGTGCTTATGTGAAACTCACACCTAGACCCAAAAGCAATTGTCTGAACAGAACAAGGAAACACTGTGTGGTTTAAAATCGGGAAAGGTGTGCTCAGATGTGTATCTTTTCTGGATACCTATTCAATCAATCTGTATGCCTAGCAAATACTTTGAGAAGCTAGACTTTGTGTGGAGGAATGTGGCACCAGGATTGGAGGAAGAATCATCAGCAACGTGCATTATGTAGAGGAAACAACCTTTTTTTTGTAGAAAACTGATGAAGACTTGAAGCACTTGTTGACAAAGATCAAAGATCTTCAGTATGGATTATATCTCAACATGTTGTTGTTGTTGTTATTGATTGCTGTCGAGTCGAGCATGACTCATAGTGACTCTATGAACAAAAGGCCTGAGGCCCCTCTGCAACTATCGACATTTACCAAAGTTCATAGAGTTTCCGGAGGCATGTTATTCAGGAAGTGGATGCCACTCCTGCTTCAAACCTGTCATAATATGTTATTGTTCTGTTCTGTTCTGTGCCATTGAGTCGCCTGTGATGCATAAAAACACTGTACAGCAGCTCTGAATCCTGCCCTGTCCTGAGCCAGTCTCACTAACTCGACACACCAACCCCCATTGAACCAGTTACTGTTTCAATCCATCTCATCCAGGGTCTTCCTCTCCTGCACTGTCTGTCCACCCTTCTGAGCATGATGTCCTACTCCAAGGACCGATTTCTCCTGGCCACGTGTCCAAAGTAAAATGGGACCAGTAGGCAATAATCATGATGAAGGGTGAAACTACTGAAGCTGTCAAGAACTTCATCTTACTTGGAGCCACAATGAACACCCCTGGGAGCAGCAGTCAGGAGATCAGGAGACGTGTTGCACTGGGAAAATTGGCTGTCAGGGACATCTTTCTTCAAAGTGCTAAAGAGAGAGGATGCCAGATTAAAGACTAAGGTGTGCCTGATCCAAGTCGTGGTGTTTCCAACTGCTTCCCATGCATCTGAAAGTTCAGTACTGAATTAGGATGACAGGAGAAGAATCAGTTCCTTTGAGTTGTGGGTAGAAGCGCATTGATTATTCCATGGACTGTCAAGAGAACAAACATGTGCCTTGGAAGGAGTGCAGTCAGCAGGTGCTTAAAGGCAAGGCTTGTGAAGCGGTCTCACTTTAGGCATATTTTTAGGAGGAGTCAGTCTTTGGAGAGAGATCATGCTCAGAGGAGGAGAGGGACACCCTTAACAAGATGGACTGACAGTGTCCACCACGACGGGCTTGAGCAGGACAGAGATCAACGGCTGGTGAAGGAGAGGGCGGGGTTCAGATCTGTTGTTCAGAGGGTCACTCTGAGTTGTAGTTGGCTGGACTTCACATAACAACAACAACAACAACAACAAAGAGTGTTATCCTAATCTGAAGAAACCCATGATTTTTTAAGAGATACCTGAAGCTCACAAAGCACACTGTGGCCTCGTGCAGCCTTCCCTGGCCGTGCCCCTCAGAGAAGCCTGGCAGCTGCCGTCCACATTTCCGACTGGAAGCTAAACCTCACCTCCCTTAGGAAGGGAGCTTCGTTGATTATTTGGAATCGCTCTACCTGGGAATTCTGTCTTTTCTTGCCCATTATGTGTTCAGTCATATTGGCATGTGCTCAGGGGTGTTCCACTTGTGGCCCAAGGCTCCAGTATTTATTTTTCTGCTCAGACTGTTCTGGCTTTGGGAGTTCTTTCAGTTGGTTCTTGTGTTCTGTTGAAATCTCTCCTTTGTCACAGCAAAGAAGGACAGATGGAAATGTTAGCACACGTGAGAAGGGTTGTGTTCCTCTGTGGAGACGCAGTCACTGTCACAAGTCAAAAGGCTTGTGGACTGTTGGATGGAAACCAATTTTCTCTGTAAACTTTCACTCACATTACAACAAATGGGTTTCTTTAGTTAAAAAAATTAAAGAACTCTCTCCTTTGAGGGAGAGGGAGTGTTCTGTATTTAATGTGTTTGAAGGTGGAGGAGAGGTTGGCATTTGATGACTTCTTGGCACTTGTTTATCCTCTGTCTCTGTCCTGGGATCAGTCATTTCTCTAGAGAAGCCTGGTTCTTTTGACTGGCGGTCGGTGCTGGAACTGAAGAGGTAGATGCTGGGTGTGCTCATACCTGTGAGGCGGCTGTTCCTCGGTCCCTCCAGCTGACGTGATGTGCGACCCTAAGCTGTGTGTGCACAAGTCTATAAACATCTCCACAGGTGATGAGCTAGGGGTCACTCCCAACTCAATGGGACATAACAGCCAAGTTCTCAGAAGATAGATAGTTCCTCCTGGTGTCTCTAATGTCAGGCTCTTGCAGTCTCTGCATCTTCCTCCCTCCCTATCTCTCTCCCTCCCTCCTTCCCTCTCTCCTTCCTTCCCTCCTTCCCTCTCTCCCTCCCTCCTTCCTTCCCTCCCTCCCTCCCTCTCTCACATCTGCTTGTCGGTCATCTCCCACCCCACAGGCAGCACTGACCATACGCCATCCATCCGCTCAGTTGCTCCATTCCAGTACCTTGTAAAGAAATATCACAGTTGTTAGCCCACATATTCATGGAAACAGCTCTATCAGCCAGTGCTCACATGCAGGTTCTGTGGTTTTTGTCTGATACCCTCCACTCTTGGCTGCACCCCTTTCACCCCCATTCTCCAGTTAAGGAGGCTCATACACTGGTCAGGTGCTGGAGATTGCTCTACTACACTCTGCAGTGTGTTCCTCCTTGACCGGAACCCAGACCCACTGTGCACGAGTTGATTCTGACTCCTGGTGACTCCCACATGGTCCTCAAGGCCAGAACTCTTGATGGGAAGAGAGTCCGTTGGCATTCTTCCATGGAGTAGCTGGTGGATTTGAACCACCAGCTTTTCTACTGACAGCTCAGATGTAACACACTCTGCCATCAGGGTCCCTCATCCTTCCTTAGCTCCCTAATCCTTTTCATTTGCACATATCAGGACCCACTTTTGTTGTGGGTATTTTTTATAAAACTTTTCTTTTTTTTAATTAATTTATTTATTTTTCATTTCAATGAACATCTACAGA
>NW_006400039.1:1563202-1600697 GCF_000299155.1 Elephantulus edwardii | reverse complement strand
AGTCTCTCCACAACCTCGCCAGCATTTGTTGCTTGCTGTTCTGTTAAATTTTGCTAGTCTTACTGGAGTGAGATGATATCTCATGGTTGTCTTGATAGGACCCACTTTTGTAAAGTTCAGTTTAGTGACTGTGTGATGTCACTTATCTACAACCACAGGATCTTGCGAAGCAATTTTCCTGCCCCAGAAGTTCCCCGTGTGTCTCTTTCCCTTCTTCTCCGAAATCCCGGGGAGGCTTAGCTCTCTCCTGTGTCCTAACTACATCTCCTCGAAGACGTCCACCTGACTCGCACTGCACGTGGGCTTCAAGCTGCCTCCGTCCCGCCATCCACACAGCAGGCATTTACAACTCGTGCACGGCTTCAGTGCCTTGACTGCATTTATTCTCTTTCCATCACCAAACAAAATCTCTTTTTATGGCTGGGTATCGTTTTGTGGAGAACACCTTGTTTCCAGTCTGGGGGTCACTCTAGGCATTCCTGCAGGGTTTTGTGTGGGTGCAACACCTTGAATCTTTTTTAAAGTTTTTTTAAATTTTACTATTTTTGTGTGTGTACCGTCAAATAGGATCTGACTGGTACAGGAGGAGATTGTCCCTCCTTCTCTAGCAGATCATCTGGTGGATTGGAACGGCACACCTATGGAATTGCAGTGCAGTCTCTTGCCACTAGGCCACCAGAGCTCGCCTTGAATCTTATGTTGGGCAAACTGCTGGAAGGACAGTCACTGCGTCCCCGAAGACAACTTCCAGCTTCGTCAGAAACCGTCAGGCGGCCTCACAAAGTGGCTGCTCCAGTCCTGAATGGAGACTCCTGTTTCTCCATATTCGACAGCTCATCAGAGTTTTCTTTCTCTCTGCCTTTCTAACATCTGTGTAGTGGTATCTCACTCTTTATTCATTTGTGGTTAATAAATAAAACCTGAGGCTGAGTCGTTCTAAACCTCATCGCCTCCCTGTGCTCTCTGAGCTGCCTTTCCAGCCTTGTGCTCTTGTTTGAGGGGAGTGCCTTTTCTCTTTTCATTGTTGAGTTTCACCTGAGTTCTTTGTTTATTTGAGGTACATCCTTTGCATTGTTTGCATCCGTAGACACACTGTCTTTGCAGATGGCCTTCGTGAGCGCTGTGGGAAGAACAGCCCGGGAGGAGACATTTTTTCCTACTTGAGAAGATTCTGGCAAGTCCCAGGTGCAGCAGGCCACTGTTAGTCTTATTCACATTTAACACAAAGTTGGGACTTTTTTTTTTAAAGGTGGTGGATTTCAATATAGTTTATTTTATTTTTTATTTTTGTGTGCGTGTACCGTCAAATCAGATCTGACTGGTACAGGAGAAGATTGTCCCTCCTTCCCCGGCAGAGCATCTGGTGGATTTGAACAGTGCGCCTCTGGGATTGTAGTTGCAGTTCCTTGCCACTAGGCCACCAGAGCTACCCAAGTTGGGACTTTGAGATGACATCCAATTTACCTACAACTGTGTTTGTCTACAGTTTGTGCAACCCACTCCTCTATCTCTCCTTGCTGTATCTTTTCCACCACATTTAAACTGAGTGTCCCTCCTTCCATCACACCTCATCGTGTATGTCACTCTGCAGACGTGCTTGTCACGATGGAAACCGCGATCCCAAGAACGTCTGTGGACGCCTGTCTCAGATGGCACGTGCTCACTGCCCCCTGCGTCTGTCCCACGCTGACCGTCGTCCCCCATCTGGGGCTCTCTCCACGTGCTCACTGCCCCCTGCGTCTGTCCCACGCTGACCGTCGTCCCCCATCTGGGGCTCTCTCCACGTGCTCACTGCCCCTTGCGTCTGTCCTACGCTGACCGTCGTCACCATCTGGGGGCCTCTCCCTGACACCACCCTCTCACCAGATGCTGGTGGAGGGCGACCCAGCTCCCAGGGGCCCAGAGGCTCAGCCACACCACTGCTGGGTCAGATCTGGGCCCTACTGCCGTGTCTAAACTGAACGCTCAGTGTTTCCTGGGCCCACTGTGGAGGGTTCAAGTTTGCATGTCCCCTGTGATGTCTTGCGGTGTCCCCAGCTCCTAGGCCTGAGCCTATGCCGAGGGGGCCCAGCAGGTGCGTCTGGGTGTGAGATGTGGAAGAGCTGAGACCTGCACAGTCCCCCCAAGAAGAGGTAACTTCCGGCGGCTGTCGATGGTGTTGTTGGTATCTGTGCTTAAAACTTGGCTGTGTAGACACATGATCACTGAAGGAAGCCCGACGTCAGACCAAAGCCAGAACCACCAGCTGGCTGCCAGGCGGGACCCTCCTGGTTCTGAGGCTGCAGCCCGTGGAGGAGACGCCATCCTTCCACCAGCTCACCCTTCAGACCCCCCCACCTCTCAGTTAGCACCCGCACAGACCACCAGCCTCGTCAGGACTGCGCACAGGGGACCTCCTCCTTACCGGAAACATTGCTCCATCCACAGCAGCAAGAAAAGCAGCGGGACCACAAACAGTGTTTTCCATTTAAACCGCATTCTCTCCTGGGGGTGAGGGGAACAAGAGGCTGTCAGAGCACAAAGACACGCAGCCTGTGGGCACCTGTGGTCAGTGGCCTGGAGCTCGGTGCAGAGCCCTCGGTGGGGGTCAGTGCATCTCAGAGCCCTGAACCTGCTCAAGTCCAGCAAGATTCCACTTAGGAAACTCCACAGCCCTCGCTGTGTGCCTGTGAGAAGGCACCAAGGGCACCTGGCCGCCCCGGAAGGTGTCTCTGTGCGGCCTAAGACGGGTGGGCTGTCACAAGGCTGTCAGCGGATGACAGTACAGACCCGCCGGGCCTCTCGCCGACTGGAGGTGTAGGGGCGGTGATCAAGGCTCTGTGTCTCATGTTATTCCAGACTTTTCCATCTCGCTACTCCAAACTTCACAAACCACCGTGGAGGGTCACCCTAACTTCTCCGTGCCCTGGGGAAGGGTCACCCTAACTTCTCTGTGCCCTGGGGAAGGGTCACCCTAACTTCTCTGTGCCCTGGGGAACCAGTGACCTAGCTGTGGGTTGAGCTTTGTGTGGCTGGGACCAGTCTCACGAGGTTGGCACAGTGGTCTGTGCGCAGAGGCTGAGGGAAGTGACAGTGTCCACACTGAAGGCGTGTCCACCCACGCTGGGACCTGGGGTCCAGCCACATGCTGAGCTGGAGCTGGGGTTTACACAGACCTGTGAACCGAGGTAGATGCGTCCAGTGGCTAATGGAAAGTCTACCAGTCACTCCAGGGGAGAAAGGTGGGCACTGTCTCTTCTCTCTTCTCTCTTGCTCTCTTCTCTCTCTCTCTTCTCTCTTCTCTCTCTCTCTCTCTCTCTCTCTCTCTCTCTCTCTCTCACACACACACACACACTCTGCTGTCCAGTTGGAACAAACTCACAGCTGGCCCTTGAGCAGCCTTCAAAGCTGCAAATCCCTCAGGAAGAGATTGCGCGCATTTCTCTGGAGGAGCCGTTGAGGGCCTCCAGCAGCTGCAGAGGTCAGCGTGCATCCCCGATGGACTACGCCCCAGAGCCCCTCGTAAACATTCACAGCCACAAAACCCAACAAAGGGTCGGCACGGTGCCCAGGGCGTCTCCCCACAACTCGAAGCCGAGAGGGACACTGCTCTGGATGGGGTATTTGAACTTGGGGGGCGCAGAGGTTTATTTAACTCACACTAAATGAGCCAGAGCTGCCAGCTGCCCCTCTGCCCCCTGCCCAGCACCCCGAGCCCTTTGCTGGCCGCTGGGACCTGAGCTGGTGAGGACGTTAGCCATACACGGGTTCTCGAGGTTGAACATAAACAGGACGCTGTTCTGGCAACGGCTCAGTACACCTGGGCACCAGCCAGGGATGTGTTTCCTTTGTGCACGGCAGCAGCTGGAATGTGAAACGTTACCAACAAGGCTACAGTTCCATTTCTGGGGGGCTCCATCCTGGTGCACCCGCCGTGCAGAGCGGGCCCCACCGTGCGGAGCTGACCGCCTCTCCTCGCAAACAACCTCCACTCGGACTCTGAGGCTGAGCATTTCAGTGGGACATCATTTCCCAAAGGGCAACAGCTGAGTTTTCACTGACCCTTCAGTTAGCAGCCTGACAAGTAACACATGGGTTACCAGGACCAAGGGCCTTAGGAAGAGCAGATGCATGGGGTACGAGGGCCATCCCCCCGCCACCCTAACTTGGACAGTGACCCTCTGATGGCATCATTCTGACAGCTGTTAGCCTCTGATGCCTTGACCTCTGTGTACAGCGTCCTTCCACCTTCCCCTCCCACAACTCTGCTGTGAGCACCTGTCCTTCCACAAATCCCTGCCTAGGCATCCTCGTACCTGGTGTAGGGTGACACGTAAGAGCGTCCCAGGAGGACAGGCGGGCTCCAAGCACTGAGTCTGGGTCTGTGCCCAAGCTTGGCCCAAGCATGTGACTTGAGCCTTGTTCTTGGTGATGTCACCAGATTCCTCTTATGATGTGAACACTAGATAGAATCACAATGACACAGGGCTGCTATCAGCTGGGCCTACCACCCAAGTAGGCAAAGGGTCCTTAATGTCCTTCCAATAAGACCACTCAGAGAGCAGACTTGTTCCATGCACATCGAGCAGAGGGTGGCACTGGGACTCGTGCCCCTGGGGCTCTGTCCGTACCCCCACCCCGTGAACACAGGGCAGCACTGGGCCTTGTGCCCCTGCAGCTCTGTCCCCCCACCAGGAGCACAGAAAGACACTGGACCTTGTGCCTCTGGGGTGCTGTCCCTCCACCAACACAGGGCAGCACTGGGCCTCATGCCCCTGTGGGGCTGTCCCCCTGCCAGACGCACAATTGATGTCACAGGGCAAGCCTGGGGCAGCGTCCTCACAGCCCCTCGTAGGTGCAGAGCTGCTGGGGTTTTTTCTTACAACCTGCGGCCGTGGGCTAGTATCTAATGAACTTCAGGTGAACTCACAATCAGCCAGTGATGCTGTCTTCACACCAAACTGGTTTCAACTGGTTTCGCTAATTGACTTCGGCTGTGTGAGACGAGGAAGTCGGCCGGGGCGATTCCGCTGCTTGCCCATCGTGGGCAGCCAGTCACAGGGCTCAGCCAGCGCCTCCTCAGCTTGTTTTCTGGAACCTTCCTTCCGGCCTTGCTGCTGGAGGGTCCTCTCCCTGCTGCCCAGAGATCGGCCTCCTCCTGGTTAAAGGGCAAACCGTCTCTTAAAAGGCTCTGTGGCTTTTGGGTCCTTTGGTGCAAGGAGCCTTGGTGGCTCAGTGGTTATGCAACGTGGCTAATAACCAAAGGTCAGCAGTTTGAAGCCACCAGTTCTGCTGGGAAGACACGAGTGTCTCCTTCTTGCAGAGACTGGGAAGCTCCTGATTCTGCAGCCCGGCCGCTCACTCTGCCACCTGGTGGTGATTTGACTTCCCTGCCCAGAGGCACCATGGTGGGGACAGCCCAGGGCCACAGGGGTCTGCACAGCCACCCGGCAGGCAGGTCTCACCTCAGACCTTCTTCTGGCTTTTTGAAGCTGTAAGTGTCCACAGGGCTCTGCCCACCCTTCTCCCGAGGAGTGGCTGTTGATGTGGGCTGCCAGCCGGTGACCACCTGGGAGACCCTGAGGCCATTTCTACTCCGCCCTGTTGGATCCTGAGTTGGAATCAACTGGTTGGCACTGAGCTTCCTTTGGGGCTTTCTGTTTTATTTGAAGGAGAAAAGTATGTGACTTAATAGGGTAACAAACACCAGGTGAGCACATTCACAGGTCCAGCAGGACGGTCTTCTCTGTGGAGTGCCCTCTCCTCCTTCCCTGGGGGGTTCCCCTCAGGCCATCTAACCCCTCGGGCTGCTGCTATCTGTTTGATCCCCTGTAGATACCTCTTCTCACCCTCATTGCTAATGCCGTCAAGTTGGAAATGACCAATCACTGGTTTTCAGAGCCTGTGAATCGCACAGGAAACAGCCCATATTTCTCCTGTGGAGATCCTGGTGGGGAAAACTTGTGCTTGGAAAGTTAAGCTAACTTGTAGTTCTAGGCCAACAGGCAACATCATGCTAGATGGAGAAAAGGTTCAAGTTGTCAACTGTTTTGTTTTACTTGGTTTCCTTTTTTCTTGATAACAGTCAAGAAATTAATAAATGTGTTGCATTGGTGACCTCTCCAAATCGCTAAAATGCAGGATGTCAGTTCAAAACCTAAGGTGAGGCTGATCCAAGCTGTGATATTTTCAATTGCTCCCTACATCTGAGAACGAACAAGGAAGACCTGGTATGTTGCAAATGAGTGTTGAACATCCCAGCGGAATTTCACAAGAACAAAGAAGACTGTCATGGAGGAGATGCAACCAGGGTCTCCTTGGAGACAAAGATAGGGAGACTTTCTCTCATACTTTGGACCTGTTGTGAGAAAGGGATCAGTCATTGGACAAAGACATCCTGCTGGGAAGGGTGGAGGATTCAGAGAGAAAGGAAGACCCTTGACAGATGGATGGGAGCAGTGAGTGTATGACAACAACAGGAAGGACTGACAGACACAGTGAGTGTGTGACATCAATAGGAGGGACTGACAGACACAGAGTGTGTGACATCGACAGGAGGGACTGACAGATGCAGTGTGACAAGGGATCCGAGAGGACAGGGATGGTGGGGGCGGCTCGGTGGAAGGCAGGGTTAGCCCTACTGTACAAGGGATCATGACAAGTTGTGATTGACCCGATGGCACCTAACAACAACCACCACCACGTTTGTGGGTGTAGTCTGTAAGATGCTGTTGTGTTGTGAACCCAGGTAGGTCTAAGAATCCTTCAGAAGGGTGGTCAGCTTTGAGCTGGACCCTCTGTCAATGGACTGTTCCAGCTGCTTTTTAATAATCTGCAGCAAATTTTTAGTTGCATGTGATGTTAATAATATTGTATTTCTGCACTTTGATAGATCATCTTTTTTTAAAAATGGGGATAAATATGGCTCTCCTCCAGTCCCTTGCCCAGGTATCTTGTCTTCCAAGTTTCCTGGCATAGACTGGTGAGCACGTCCAGGGCTGCATCTTTCCCCAGCAGCACCTCAGTTGGTGTCCTATCAATGCTGGGGCCTGATAGTTCGGCAGTTCCTTCAGTTCAGCCTGGACTTCCTCCTTCATTCTTCCCTCAAGTGTATGCTTCCTGCTGGCTTCCTAACCCTGGGTCTCTCCACAGTTCATGATAGTATTTTGCTGTGTCCTCTTGAGGTGCCCTTTGAAATCTCCCATTCAGCTCTCTTGCTTCTTTATTTCTCCTTTCTGTTTTGGCTTCTGTTTGTTCAGAGGCTTTCTGACATCCATTCTGAACTTCTTTTTCTTTCCTGTGCACCACCGTTTACCATGTATGGTGCTTATGTGTGGGTGTGATGCTGGGACTATGTCACCGATAGCTTGGCTGCCACTCGGGGCCAGCCGACTTCAGCAGAGCTTTCAGACATGAGCAGGACTGGCCAGCCACTTCTGAAACTAGCAGAACCTCAGTCACTCTGTGAACAGCAGTAGAACATTGTTCAACGTGGTGCCAGAAGATAAACTTCCAGGTTGGACGATGCACAGAGCCACCGCCTCAAAGCTGGCTGGACCAGGATGACGCAGGTCAGAAAAGCCGTCACTCACTGAAGGCCCTTTGTTTGCTGATATGGGAAGACTCAAAATGAGTAGAAACAGCTGCAAACATCCATTACAAGTTAAAATGTGCAATGTACACTTTCCTTAATTTCCAACTACAAGTTTAGGAAAACTGGAAGTTGTAAAAAAATGACATGGAATGCGTGAAGATGTACATCCTAGACCTTAGTGAGCTGAGATGAACTGGGATTTTGAACTGAACCATTTTGAATCAGTCAGTCATACGATTTCCTATGCCAAGAATGACAAATTGAAGAACAGTGAGTCACATTCATCGTCAAAAGAGTATTTCCAGATTTATCCTGAAGCACAATGTTGTAACAGAAGAGAGCCCATACTGATACAAGGAAGTCCTGTTCATGTAAATATTATTCAAATATACTCATCAACCACTAAAGTCAAAGATTAAAGAAATTGAGGATGTCTGCCAGCTTGTGGAGTCTGAAATTGATTGGCCATGCAATCAAGAGAAATTAACAAAAATTGGAGAGTAGGATACAAAGTTGGAGAAGGTGCAGCCGGGTGCTTCTTGGAGACGAAGATGATGAAGCTTCATCTCACACACCTTGGGTTCCCTGGAGAGAGGGGCCTCATGCTGGAAGGTGGGGCGTCGGTGGAGGGGAGGAAGACCCGCAATGGACTCATGTCAGATCATGAAGACGCCACAGAGGGGGCAGGGCTCACTTAATGACTTCTAACAACAACAACAACAGAATGCAAAGTTTGCAAACAAAGAAGGACTAGTAGTTGGAAAATAGAGACTTAGTACAACAAAGGAGTCTGAAGGTCAGTTGACAGAATTTTGCACAATGATTTCTTCATTGCAAGTATCTTTATTTAATAAAAACATCCACTTGGACCTCACCTGAGGGACCACACAAGATGGTGGAGAAGCTTAGGTTGGCGGCTCAAACAAGGCCAGGGGCTGATTGTGAAACAGACCATCAATTACGAAAATGTGACTTCAAACTGAAGCTGAAGGAAAGAAAAGCTGTTCTATGAAAGTCAGAACATGACCTTGAGTTTAGGTCAAAAAACCATCTCAACAGCAGATTTGGTGCGTTGAACACTGATGGCCCAAGAACCCACGGTTGAAGGAAGACATCAAAACATGACCCAGGAAGAAAGCAAAACATCACTTAAGACAGGAAAGGAGGAAAAGACCAAAATGTTTATTTCTGAAAATAATGCTCTTTTCAGAAATTCCAGACAGGAAGATCTACAAGGCACCAAGGCTTCACTTGAATCTTTGAGAGGAATTCCGTGTCTACTGCATCTTAATGTGTCCAGTGACCCAGAGGTGCCCAGAGGTGCCTTGAAAGAGAGGGCCGGCCATCTCTGACCAGTTTCAGTTGCTGTGCTGGATCGAGGACCGCAAAACAGCCGTTACCCACCCCACAGGGCATGGCTGGATGGACACACAGGTCACGGTCAGCCAGCCCATCAGCATGTGGTGTCAGGCAGTGACCAGAAAGGACCCTTGGATTCTGAAGGTGTCCAGCACCTGCACAGTTCTAGAACTCTCTATGGCAGGCCTTCTCTGAGAAGAGCAGAGAATGAGGGACCCAGAAAGCGAGGCTGGAAGATGAGAGGCTAAGTCCCATGGTGGATGGACATGGCAGATGGATGCTATGCCCACACAGCCCACTCCCAAGAGCCCGCCTGCACTGGCCACTCCGTCCCCACCTCGAGGAAGCTTCCACCCACCCAGCCACGTTGGGCATGGGTCAGTGCCTTCCAAATGGCCCCTTCCCAGACCCCTTCCACGGCCTCACCCATCTGAGCCCAAGTCAGTGTCCTACAGTCCGTGGCCTGAGCCCACCCCCCTTCCTGGCCCACATACTGTGTCCTGGGTGGACAGTCCCTCAACCCCTGGACCAGTCAGCTCCAGAAGGCTGTGGAGCATGATGGGGGTCAGCAGGAGAGGAAAGGACGGGGCTGGGCCACATCCTCCCTGCACGGCCACTCCTCTCGGCTCAGGACTTCCTCAGCCCCCATGTCTGCGTTCTGGCACCTTTGCTATGCCTGGCTGCCTGTGAGTACCCACATCCGTTCCCACCAGGGGCCCTTGGTGTCAGTGGGCAACAGGGCAGGAGTGAGCAGACCTGGTTATGCTCCTGGAGTGTGGGAGACAGCTGTGGCCAGGAACTGGCCTTGCGTGGCCGGAAACCACAGCCCCAGGATGGAGGTAAAAGGGGCCCCCAGGGCCCGGAACCACACACGCAGGATGGCCCTACGGCTCACGCTGACCCTGGGGCTGGGCCTGGCCATTGCCCAGCAGTTCAACCCCCACATGGTTGTGCGCAGTAACTTCAGCATGAACAAGGTCAGGAGGGGTCCTGTAGCCTGGGTCTGACTGGACGCAAAGCTCAGGGCCTGGCTGGGCGATCAGGGTGCAGGAGAGGACCCCACATGATCAGGCATAGGGACTTGAGCATGGACGTCAGGAGGGCCCCCCTCCGGCCTAGACCTGACCAGGTACACGCCCAGGTCTGTTAAGGGTCCGAGGAGGGGACCCCGCTCACCAGCTTCTGCCTGTAGGTCTCAGGGACCTGGTACTCGATCGCCATGGCCTCCAACAATCTGAGTCGCATCCAGAAAAGCGGGGACCTGCGGGCCTTCATTCAGAATATTGAAAGCTTTAAAAATGACAGCTTGAAGTTCAACTTCTTCTTCAAGTAAGTGAGCTGTGGCCCTAGGTGGGGTGGAAGCAGACAGGAGAGGAGGGAAGGAGACAGAGATGGGGGACAGCAAAGCCTGAACCAGGTGTCTGCGCCCGGAGTGGCCTCAGTCAGGTGATCTGGCTCCGGCCAGGGCCTTTCCTGGGAAGCAGGCTACAGCGGCATCAATCCTTCCACAGACCTCAGAGACGGACAAGCGGTGTGAGGGGTCCAGGGGCATTTGGAAATAGGGTCCTGTGGGCTGATGAAGAAAGATCCCTGGACATCAGATACCAGGGGGCTGCTGGCTAAAGCCTTACCACAGAGGTCTTAGAGTACAGGAGAGGGAAGCTTCACCCCATCTGTCACCCCTTCTGTCTCAGGTTGCAGACCTCAGCATGAAGGTGTCAGGGTCTGGGAAGGGAGAAGAAAGCCTTGGGGGACAGGGAGGAGGAAGTGATCTTGACTCTGGCTGTGTTGGGGTGCAGGAAAGTGGGGGCCTCCTCACAGGGATTTAGGGGTCCGGGGGGGAGGGGAGCCCCGTCACAGGAGCCTCACTCCCCGACCTCAGGCTGTTGGGACAGTGTGAGCCAGTGACACTGCTCTGTGACAGAACGGACAGGAAGGGCTGGTGCATCATCAACTGTAAGTGGGGCCACTTTCGGGGGGGGCGCCCGACAAGGCCTTCGGGCTGCTGATGCACAGAGGTGACCTAAGGGTCATCCCAGGAGGTGGGTGTCAGGATGTCATGGGGGTGTCCCCACAGACGAGGGGGAGACCTTTGTCCGCATCGTGGAGACTATCTATAAAGTCTACATCACTTTCTACCTTCGCAATCTCAGGGGAGAGGACAGGACACGTATGCTGGTGCTCTACGGTACTGACCCCTGACCCCTGACCCCTCCATCTACAGTACCCTTCCTGCCTCCTGGACCCTACACCTGATACCTCCAGGATTCTTGTCCTACCAGTTGGGCACGGCCTGAGCCATGAGGGACCCTCCTCCTCTGGGTGGGGGTCCGGCCATGGCCTCAAAGTCTGGTCAGAAACGCCCCCTCCCTTCATAGGCTCGCTGCCTGGCGAGGGGTCCCCCAGGCTGAGAGAGGCTCCACTGTGACCCCTGCCCTTGCGATCTGTCTTAGGACGGGTCCCGGAGCTGAGCCCCATCATCCAGGACAGATTCAAGAAAATATGCCAAAAATTGAGGCTTGCTCCCGAGAACATCATCAAGCTGAACGCTATGGGTGAGGCCCCTGACCAGAGGCGGGGTCTGTGTGCGGGAAGGGCCAGGGAGGGGCTGTGAGGGAGGAGCTGGGGGGGGGGCCTGGAAGGGGCTGGGGGCGGGGTCTGTGAGAGGATCAGGGGAGGAGTCTCTGTCCAGGGGGTTTCTGTGGGGAAACGCGCCCACCCGGGCTGAGCGCTGCCCACTCCCTGGTCCGCAGACATCTGCTAGGCTCGCAGACGACCCACGTCCAGTCTGGTGTAATGTGAGCGGCTCTGGAGGCGGGGTGGCGTTGGAGGTGGGAGTAATGGGGTGCAGGGGGGATGGTTGGAAGGGAGGAGAACTGAGGGGAGGCAGCACAGGAGAGAAGCCTAGAGTATCAGGCCTCACAGCCATGTGGCCTGAGAGCCTTGTGGCCATGTGGCCAGTCCTCTGCCTCTCTGTTTGCGGGACCCTCTCCCCCCTTTACGAGGACCCCTGCCAGTGAGGAACCACCCTTCTCCAGGGCTGACTCCCAGAAGTCCTCGTCTCAGTCCCATCCACAGTGAGCCCATATCTAACAAGGTCACCTTCACAAACCAGGGTGGAGGACATGGATGTGGTTTTGGGGACTCATGCCCTCACCCCAAGCTCCATCTCAATGTCCGCCTGGGCCTCTCCTTTTACCACACTGGTGTGGTCTGTCCTCTCATCCCCTCCAGACTTGTCCCTTCTCAAGACCTCCCCACAAGCAGCTGCAACCCTAACCATGAAGCCCCCTAACTTTGCCAGGCACCCCGTCTCCTGTACTTGTGTCCTGCGGGATGTGCAGTGGACCCACAGGGGCCAGGTGTCCACTAACTCAGCCGGGCCCCTCCATTCCCTCCGTCCCTTCCTCCTGGGCTCATGTCCTGCGGGAAGGTGCAGTGGACCAGCAGTGCCTCTGGAGGACACAGGTGGTTCTGGCTAAGCTGTTGTTGTTTTAAGGATTAAAGGTCATTGCTCATTGCCAATCTGTGGTTACTTTATGGATTAAAGGGAATTGTCTACTGGGCACTTCTCCCAAAAACACAACTTCTGTTCACACAAAGACCTTCACACTAACGCTCTCAGCAACCCTATTCATAACAGCCCAAACGTGGAGACATGTGCATCCCACACCAGGTAAGTAAACAAGTGGGGTCACAGAGGGAACAGACAGGTGAGGCCAGTGATCCTGGGTGATCTCTGGGCCATCCTGAGTGGGGACACCAAGTCACATCTGTGTGAGTCCATCCACATGACACTGTGGAACCACCACAATTATGGCCATGGTTCATGGTTCATGGTTCATGGTTCACAGTTGCAGTTAGCAGAGGCCAAGGAAGAACAAGGAAAGTGGGTGGTGACAGAAGGGCTTAGAAGGGGTACTCTCAGGAACAGTGTGCTGTGTCACTCACCTGCACTGGCAAGACAGTCATAGAACTAAAGGTGCACATGTGTGCACTCACACAGACACACAAACATGCAGGTGCACCCCATGCACACACATGCATACACACATTGCACACGTCCACACAGGACACATGTCCACATGCGCAGGTGAACCCCCATGTACATGCCCCCATGTGCACACATGCAGGCACTGCACGTGTCCACACAGGACACATGTACACACACACACGTGTACACGCACACATGCAGGCACTGCACATGTCCACACGGGACACATGTCCACACACAGGTGCACCCCATGTACACATGTGTTCACACATGCACGTGCATGTACACACACACATGCAGGCACTGCACGTGTCCACAGAGGACACACGTCCACACACTCAGGTACACACACATGCAGGTGCACCCCCATGCAGGTACAAAGAGATCCATCCAAGTTCATCCACAACTACACACCTATGTGCAGGTGATACACACACATGTGCACATACGCAGGCACACACTTAAACACAAATGCAATAAGGACCGGCAGCTGCACAATGTGCGACACACATGCATGGCCATGCGAGTACACAGATGAGCACATGCGTGCTTACACACATAAAAGTACACGTGTGCATGGACACAGGTGTGTGCACCTTCATGTATGTTTGCACACAGCCCCCTCAGTGCATCCACACTGAACACTGGGCACACTCGGCCTCTCCAGTGAGGACAGTCAGCATCCCAGCTGGGCCTTGGACCTGCCCATAGTGAAGCCAGGGAGCCCACCCTGGGCCTGTCCCCCTTTGTCCTCTCTCGGGGGCCAGGACATCATCTGTGCTCTTGAAGCCCTTCACACACCCTCAGCAGTCATCTCCACGTCCATGGACCCTGGCCAGGATATCCTCTGCGCAGACACTGTTCTGTTCTGAGGCCAGAGTTCCACACAAGTGGCCATTCTGTGGTGTCTGTCCTCCCTGTGCACCCAGCTGACCCCCTTCCAGGATGCTGACCCTGGGATGCGAGTCAGAGGCATCTAGGAGCACCTGACAACAACCACCTTAGTGATGCAGCATGATGTGTCTTGTGCTGGTGACCAGAAGCCCGGCTATACTGCACGAGCTGTTCACGGGAGGAAGAGGATGTGTGCCTGCGTGAGGAGCACACCTGTGTCCCCTGCATGCACCTCCCCAAGATTCACACCTGTGCTCCCACGCCCACTGCTTCATGAGGATCACACCTGTGCCCTCCACGTGCACCACTCTCTGAGGATCACACCTGTGTGAGGATCACACCTGTGCCCCCCCCCGCCGTGTGCCTCTCTCTCCAAGGATCATGCCTGTGTCCCCTGTATTCACTGCACTGCTGTTTATGACAGTGGAGGGATGGAAACAGCCCAAGTGCCGTCAACAGACACTGGATGCGCATCGTGCAGTAGTCACCACTGTGGAACCTTGGCAACGTGAGAGACGACCACAGACTTCCAGGGACAGACACCCCTGAGCTAGCACTGACTCATTCCCAGGACTCTGTCCCTCCTGTGCACGACCCTGGGTCCCAGAGTAGGGGGTCGCCTTGTGCACAGGTCACCCCACAGTCTCAATCTTGCAAGTTGCCCATCCAGGGCCTCTGTTCTTCAGTGTTTCAGTGGACACTGCCATGGGTAGCACCTTCTCTCTGTCCTGTCTCCACCTGATTTTGCTCTGTCATATTGAACTCACAGAGGTCAACCCCCTGGGCATGTGCCCGTGTCTGCTGGAAGGGCCCTCCGAGGCTGGCACCCCATCATCACACTGCTGTGGGCATCTTTCCTCATCAGCATGGTGTGAGGCAGACCCTCCTGGCCACAGTGACCATGACCATGTCCACGGCTCAAAGAGTCGAGAGTGAACAGGTGCACCTCATAGGCGATCGGAGTAGAAGCACGTGTGTGCAGTTCTCAGAACGGGGCTGAAGACCGGAAGTGTTTGAGAAATGTGGCTCAGCGTCCCCGTTGTTCCGTGAATACACAAGGGTAAGCCACAGGGTAGATCGTGGTAAGTGTGGACGGCGTTGCCGAGAACGGGAATTCCAGATCGTGCTCACGGGGAGCCTGCACAGAGGCCACAGACAGAAACGGTGTGATTTAAAATCAGGAAGGTGTGCGTCAGGCTGCCTCCTTTCTCCATCCTCATTCAGTCTGGGGGCTGAGCAATGCATTCAAGAAGCTGGACTCTACGAAGAAGAATGTCAGGACTGGAGGAAGACTCGCCAATAACCTGCCTTACACAATGACACGACCTGCTTGCTGACACTGAGGAGGACTTGAAGCTCTTCCTGAAGGGGGTCCGTCCCTTCCAGTTTTTCTTCCATTCTCTGGCCGTGAGGAGACAACCTACAGGGGGACATATGTGCTGAGGCCAGAGGCCAGGAGGGGCAGGGACACTCATGAGAGACCAGCTCTAATGGCCACTGTGCCCATTAGGGGCACAGCAATGTAACCACCCTGTGTCAAGCCTCACCAGCACCTCTGTGGCATCTTTACTGTCCCTGATGAGATAACCGCTGCATGACAGGTGTGTCCTGATGCCTCCTGAGAGTGCAGGTCCAGTCTTGGAGCAGGTCCAGTCTGACTGGGCTGGGGACAGGCTTGGTAAGGAAGGAGGTGCAGTCTCAGGGGAGACATACAATCTGGGCGACAAATCTGAGAACAGGTAGAGTTAGCAAGGCAGCTGTGGCCTAGAGGACAGGCGAGGTCTGGGGACAGATGCAGCTCACTGTGAACAGTGAGTGCAGACCTTACCACATGTGGACACAGCAGTGGACACACCTATGTCCAAGTGGGAGACTGAGCACATGGAGTGACCACCATATGGCTCTGACCCCAGACAAAAAGACAGCTGGTTCCAGAAGCTGTATCCTGTCACCTAGAGGATGAAGGAGGTTGCAGATTTCAACATGGCTCATCCTGTCACAGGCCATGGTGCCACCTATCGCGGACACGCAGCTGGATGGGAGTCTGGGTTACACGTTTCCCCAAGAGCCTTGCCTTCACTATATGTGGGGACGTGGGGATGGGGGGGCACAGCAGGCACTCAGGTTATACTCTTTCAGGAATAGGGTGGGCAAATCCACCTGGATGGTAGGATCTGGGCTGGGGGGCTCTCTCTGGGCAGAGGGTTCTCCCTGGGCAGATCTACCTGGGCTGAGGGATCTACCTCAGTAAGGAAGCTCCCTGGGCAGAGGGCTCCCCCTGGGCTGGGGCATCTATCTGAGCTGGTCGGGTTTTCTGGGCTTGGGGGCTGTCTGGGATGGGCAGACATTCTTGAGGGCTCAGCCTCACCACCTGTAGTCCTCCACCAGTACAATAAGACCCCAGGCTTGGTGGGAGTAGAGAACGGAGCAGATGGTTCACTGTGCACTGGTCATCCTACTGCCTTCCCCATCCATCAACTGTGTTCTCCTCAGGTTCGGCACAACTTGCTCTTCTCAATCCTCTGTCTCGTCAACAAGAGTGGCCAGCCTTCTGGGTATGTGTGGGCCACCCCCTGGGCTGACAGCTGGCTCACCCACCCCACCTTACTCTACTCCAGAGGTAAGACAAGAGGCAGCAGGTGGAAAGGAACCTGCAGAGTAGCCCCCAAAAGGCTACCCCAGACTGCACAGGCGGCAGACAGCTGACCTACAGGCAGCACCTCCTGTCAAACAGGGCGCTGCACAGATACGCACATCACACACAAACACACAGACCTGTACGCGCATGCGCGCGCGCGCGCGCGCGCGCACACACACACACACACACAGTCCTGTATGCACACACACACCCTTACCACACACACATCACACATAAACAGACAGACCTGTATGCGCACACACACCAGCAGACACACACGTCATGTATAAACACACAGGCCTGTATGCACTCACACCCCCCCAGCAGGCACACACAGCACATATAAACACTACAGACAATGCATCACACACAAACCCTGCATGCACACATAAGCATTTGTACACATACACACATTCTGCAGAACACACACATATCAGACATATACACACAATCCTGCCTGCACACATACGGAAATGCACACATACAACCCACCAAAGACACACATATCCCAGGTACACACACAAATCCTGCATGCACATGTGTGCACGTACACGTGCAGACACCAGCACACACACATCACAGGCGTACTCACAATCTCGCAGGCACTCATATAGATATGCACACACACAGCACAGCACACACACAGCACACATATACATACAAACACTGTGTGCACACAAATACACATGGACACACACATCCCAGGGCGTACACACAAACCACAGATATACACATAATCCTGCTAGCACACACATGTCCCAGCACATGCATATATACAATCCTGCATGCATACAGACCCACGTACACACACAGCACACACATGACATGTATATATACAGTCCTGCATGCATACAGACACACATACACACAGCACACACATGACATGTATATATACAATCCTGCATGCATACAGACACACGTACACACACACCACACACATGACGTGTATATATACAATCCTGCATGCATACAGACACACGTACATACACAGCACACACATGACGTGTATATCTACAATCCTGCATGCATACAGACACACACAGCACACACACACACAAATTCTGCATGCATACATACACACTCCAGCACATACCCACGTATACACAGAATTCTGCATGTATGAACACACACACACACACACACACACACACACACACACACAGAGAGGCATGTGTGCCCTGGTGCATTACACATATACAGAGCATTCCTCACAGCCCTTCAGCACAAAAGGTTCTCTCATCTTAGAGGTTCCATCAAGCCACCCAAGGTGGGGTAACCCAGAGCACAGAGGCCGCTCCATCGACCCTGGCTGTTCCCTGCGTGAACCCCAACACTGCCAGTGACAGGTGCCCATACGGCACTCAGAGGCCCCTGCCAAGGCCCCACTGACCAAGTTGCCTAGGTTTTGTTCCTCCTGGGTCCAAACCAGGAAGTGGTGGTTTCCTTGCGTCCCCTCTGCCAGTGTCACTCCATCCTCCCTCACGCAGGGGTGGGGTCAGCCTCACCAAGTCCAGTGACTGGACTTGTGGAAAGAGGGATAGTTGTCCAGCACCCTCCACATGACACAACTCTCAAAGTAGAGCCAAGGTCATGCCAGCCTTGGGGTCCTCAGCCAGCTTTCCTCATGGCCCCTCCTGTGAGGGCAGCTGCCTACCCTCCCCCAGCCCCTGCCTGGGGACTGGGGGGCTCACTGATTGTACCAATACCCCAGGAGTTCTGCTCTGGCCACGGGGTGCCGTGGCGGCGCTGTTCACACCCCAGTTACACATCTAGAATGATGAGGGCTAGGACACAGGAGCAGCCTGCCAGGGACAGGCCCCAGCTCTTCTCAGCAGATCAGACAAAGCCAGGGGAGGCCAAGTAACCGAACTCCAGATGACCAGGGACTCTAGATGGTGTCCACACCGAGTGTCCTCTGGAGCACCTCCTCTCCTGAGACCCACTATGATGGCCAAAAAGCCACAAAGCAAGCCCGTGAGGCCATGGCAACCACAGCAGTTCAGAGCCTCAGGATCTGGGGGACAGTGGACACAGGACTCTTGTCACCATGGAGGGAACCGTGGACACGGGACTCTTGTCGTGGGAGGGATGGTGGACATAGAACTTTCATCATCATGGAGGCAGTAGACACGGGACTCAGTTACACTCTGTGGTCACTATGGTTGTAGTGAGTGCAGGTGCACTGGCCACTCCATATTGGCCCTCTTCTCCTAGTGGACAAAGAAGGCAGGACAAGTCAGGGCTGCCTGGGGGGAACCCACCACTCTCACATCTCCTGACCATGGACATATCACAAGATGACACCCTGGGAAAGACCTGTCCTCACTACAAAATAGAACAGCACCTCCCGGGGGCAGTGGTCCAGCTGAGCAGAGACCACGCATCTTTCCCACCCTCTGCATCTCCCCTCGGCCAGGAATCTGGGAATGTGGCAGAGCAGCAGGAAAGTGACTCTGGACTGGCCAGGACAGGGTCATATCCATGTTCTCTGGTCCCTCCTTTCCACAGGCTTTCCCGCGCCGGCCGTAACCTCTTCTGCCTGGCCCTCCCACCCCAGGGCACATGCTCGAGTGTATACACAGCATGTGTGCACACACGCACGTGCTGCCCCCAGTGTGGCCGTGGACCAGGCCACTTCACAGGCCTGGCAGGCTTGGAGGCTTCACCTTCCCCGGGGCCATCTGCAGAGCTTGGCGTCCAATCCAGTCACAGACCGTGCAGGAAGGAGAAGTCAAGGACGCCACCGCCCCCCTCGCGGCGCCCTGAGGAACACCTTGATCCGGAGCTGTCTGTCATTCTCGAACAGGAAGCTGGAGGCCTGGGTGCATCAAGGGGCCACGTGGCTCCCAGGGGCCTAATTCCAGACAATGAAGGGGGCCTGTGGAGAGTGGGAGGGGCTCGCAGCGGCCAGCCACGTGTCCGTCTCAGGGAATAAAAGGGCCTCGCACCCTCCTCAGGGCCACCCACCTGCAGCACCTCCTGGTCCGCTCGAAGCCACTGCCTCCTGCCATGTGCCTCCTGCTGCTGCTGACCGTGGGGCTGAGCCTGCTGGGCAGCCCCCAGGGCCATCACGTAGACCCTCAGTTCAAGCACATCAACCCCCTGGACCCCAGCTTCAAAGAGACCCTGGTAGTCAGGCTTGGGATGGAGGGTGGGGATGTGCGTGGCCGGGGCTGCAGGCCCCCCACACTCACCCCCCACACCCTCCTTGCAGCTCAAAGGCCAGTGGTTCTCGGTGGCGCTGGCCTCCAACGTACCAGCGAGGATCCAGCCAGGTGGGGACCTGCTGTTCTTCATCCACTCCATTGAAGTGAGCGACCAGGACATGCAGTTCCACCTCCACAGGAGGTACGCTCTGCCTGTCGTCCTGCCTGCTGCTGCCGTGACCCCTCGGAGCCTCTGTCCTGGATGTCCCTCACCTGGGTACCGGGTGGGCCAGGGCTTATACAAACAAGCCTCAGCCCTGCTACCGAGGGCCCCAGGACACCCCTGAAGTGACACCTGGGGTCTCTTCACGCTCCCAGGGAAAACGGAAAGTGTGTCCCCCTCCAGATGACTGCACACAAGACGGACAAGCGCTTCCAGTACCATCTGAACTGTGAGTGCAGATGGGGGACCAGGTTGGGACAAACGCTGTCAGCCTCCCTTCTGGCCCTGAGGCCACTACCAGTCCCCCCATCTGCTCCTGTCTGTCTCTCATATCCACCTTCATCAGGCCCCAGCAGCCCCCCGTCAGGAACCCCCCTCCAGCCCTAAGAGGTCTGTGGTGGGGGTGCTGGACAGAGCCTGGCGGGCAGGAGACTGCTCCAGCCCGGCCACCCTGACCCACAGACGCACGTGACAGTGTTGTCCGTCTGATCTGCAGATGCAGGTGACAACGTGGTCTACCTGGAGGAGGCAGACCCCACAAGCTATGTGATCTTCTGCACCCACAACGAGATGGATGGGAAGGAGACAGTGCTGACTGAACTCTACAGTGAGTGCCCGGCAAGGGCTCGGGGGCTGGGGCCCCACGGAGGACATGGGGACCCTGGGGAGAAGATGTATGCAGGGGGGACAATAACAGGATCAATCTGGCCAGCCACTGGACACTAGTCGCCTTCTACCACTTGGGAACATGTGATGCATCCACCAGGACACATGTGCCAGCAAGCAGCCCGGGAACCCCCCCCCCAGTGGCCTTCCCATTGCCCTCGGATTAAATCCACAGGGTGTGAGACATGCCTTGGCCCCACCAGCTTCCCTGGGGAGGGGTAGGGTCTGCACCCCACAGACTTGGGATAGGGACTCCTGGCTCTAAAGTCATGCAGCTCCGCCTGTGTTCCTGACCCCCAGGAAGGAAGACGAGGGTGGCCGGCCATCTCTGCGGCCACTGGGAGTGAGCTGGGCAGTGCGGGGCGAGATGCCCTTGTGTGGGCTCTAGGGGAGTCTGGTGCTGACTGAGACGCTATCGGTGTCCTGGAGCAGCACCCAGGTCCTGAGGCCACAGAGCTGCCGGCCTCACAGTTCGGGCATCCCCAAGCCCACACCTGTGTTCAGCTTAGCCCTGGCACGCAGTCCCCTGCTACCTCACCTCCAAGTGGACAGCCTGGGGACATCGGGGCAGTGGGGTTGACATTTCTATTTTAAACTCCCTGCCAACTGCCCACCCACCAGGAACTCTGGACCAAAGCTCCCATTTCTGGGCTGAGCCTGAGATGATCAATTCTCAGATGCTGGACCTAGGACTGGACACCTGGGGGTCTCGCTGTCCACTCAACAAATGAGTGGGAACCTGGGTCCCAGCAGACACTTCTGTCTCAGGCCCTCACTCAGCATGAATGAATGAACTGACAGACACATACGAGGGCCCATAGTGACCAAGAGAAGCACCTGCCCTGGACACTGAGCTGGCCCTGCTGGTCCTCAGGTCATGGGTAGCTCCTACGCCCCAATGATACCTGCACCTCACAACCTCTCCCCACCACCTACAACCCCACCCACAACCCCTCTCCAAATTCCACTTCCCTCTGTCCACAAGGCCCCAGCCTCCCCACAGCCTCCCCACTGCCAAAAATCCCCAGCCCCTCCCCACAGTCCCCCTCCACTGCCTAGAGACCCCCAGCCCCTCCTACAGCCCCTTACTGTCCAAGCTCCCCTGGCCCCTCCCCACAGCCTCCTACTGTCCCATCTACCCCTGCCTGTCCCCACAGCCCCTTACTGTCCAAGGCCCCAGACCCTCCCCACAGTCCCTTGCTGTCCCAGCTCCCTCACCTCTCCCCACAGCCCCCTTCCACTGCCTAAAGCCCCATAGTCCCTCCGTATAGCTCCCTCTACTCACAAAGCCCCACAGCCCCTACCAACAGGCCCCCCACTGCCCACAGGCCGGACCCCAAACATGAGCACGGACATGCAGGAGCAGTTCGAAGAGTACTGTGAAAGCCATGGGATCAGCGCAGAGAACATCATTGACCTCACCAAGACCGGTGGGTGGCCTCCTCCTTCGCCCACCAGTCGGGCTCAGGGTGTGCCCACACGTAGGCTCTGAGCTGTGTGCCCTGCTCTCTCCACAGACCGCTGCCTGGAGGCCCGACACTAGTGAGGCGGGGACAGGTGTGTGACCACTGTGCTGAGAGGGCTGGGGGCTCAGGACAGCTGCAGGTACCCCCATCACCTGATGGCTATGAGGTTCAGAAACACTGGGCAACTGTGTCCAGCTCTGTGCCAGGACAGAGACCCGAGCCCAGGTCCGTAGCACAGAACCCGCGACCCTGAAGACAGAGGGGGAACTTGCAGCAGTGGGCACAGGGAGGGGACTCTGGGAGCCTGAGTTGGAGGGGCTGACACAGCAGACTTGTCAGAGGTCACAGAGGGCTGGTCAGTCCCAAGTTGTGAAAGGTGGGGGAGCAGTGGGGTGTGAGAGGACGACGTAGGTTGCCCTTAGCTGCGGCCTGACCCCACCATGCCGCCTCCTCTCACAGGGCCCCTCGAGGCTCACCGCTTCCAAGGACCTGGAGCTCCCCAACACGGAGAGATGACCACCCAGCCCACACTCACTGATCAGCCCATTCCTTACCTTCCCCAAATGCCAATAAATGATTCCTCCTCGTCAGTGTGTACTCTGTGTAAGGGAGGAGTCCACAGGGACGGCTGCACCAGGCCAGGGCCACCCGAGACCAGAGCAGACTGCAGCCAACTAGCAGAACCACACTGGGGTGGAGGGCAGTGAGGTCCAGCAGGGCCTTGGAGAGCAGCTACCATCCCGAGAGCTCAGGGAATCAAAACCTTCCCCTGGGACAGGGGCACCTAAGCTCTCAATGTCAACCCACCCAAAGGCACCTCCAAAATCAGACACCTCCAGGACATTGGTGACCCCCACAGGACATAGGGCATCATTACAGGACACGGGCATCCCCACAGAACAGGGACATAGTGATAGGACATGGTCATGTGCCTCAGGACACAACCCTGACCGTAACACTGGCACATCCCAGGACACTCACTCCCTAGGGTGTGACCACCCCTTACCAGACACAGGTACTCTCTTAGGCAGAACAATCCCACCCCCTCTGCCACTCCCAGGACGGTATCTTCTCCCGCAGGTACCACTGTCCCCAAGGACATGGTCACCCTCTGTACCCTGCCCCCACGCACGTGCACACACACGCATGTGCATGTGGCTGTGTGCTCATATACATGTGTGCGCGCACCAGTACACAGGCCAGTCCCACATGCACACGTGTACACATTCATGCATGCACACGTGCCCACACATACATGTACACACACCAGTCCCCCTGGGCACAGCCATCTTCATGTTCTCAGGTGAAAACTGCACAAGCTGGACCCACCCCCACAGTGGTGAAGTCAAGGGTATGAGATCATCAGCTGCCCGCATTCCAGCCCCAGGTCTGCAAATAGATCCGTTTACCTGTCAGCTAGAAACCCCAGGTGACCCCAAGGCAGCCTTTCAGAGGTGGTGGTGGGGTCTGGATCTGGGGCCACCCTGCTGTTCAGCTCAGCTGTCCAACCTGACCCTCCTGTATCCTTAGTACCCAGCCCACCATGGGCCGGGCTCAGGAGGCGTCCAGCCCACGGCTGCCCCAAGCTGGGTACAATCATGGCAGAAGATGGATCTCAGCCAGAAGGGGTCACACCCTCTCGGGCAGAGTCCATCACCTTCAGTGAGCGGTCTGCAGGTTGGTGCCCCAGCCTCACGTTGACGAGTGGAGAACTGGGGGCACCAGCTGAGGAACGCAGACACCACTGCCCATGTCCGGAGGTGAACATCCCCCGAGAGGGCAGCTAGTTCCAAGGGTCTGTGGCCACAGGCCTGGTGTGCAGGGGCCGCAGCTGTCGGCAGCCGGGGGAGCAGGAGTGCATGATATGGCTTGGACGGGGGGTGCTCAGGACCTTACAGCTGTACCAAGACCCCAGCTCTGCCCCGTGGAGACTGCCCCGGGCCAGCTGGACGTCATGGTCAGATCCACAGAGGCAGGGCTCAGTACACTGAGGCCCTGTGAGGCCCAGCACGGCAGGGGGAGCAGTCTGGGCAGTCCATGGGGGGTGCACGGCCGCCCTGGGGAGACCAGGAGGACAGGTCAGAGGGAGATGCTCCTAGACCGGTAAGGTCCAGACCAGGCCCATAGGACAAGGTCCGAGGTTACAGACTGGGTGGACACTCAGTGGCAGACCCACGTGAGACCCACTGCGTGCCCTGGTCTCCTCCTGGCCCGGGTCACCACGGAGCCCTCTAGGCTGGCCTGACTGTATTCTCACTCCCACCTCAGCCCAGTGTACAACCTAGAGCCCACCTCCCCTCCCCATCGCCCTGTGGGGGCGGTGATGACTGTGGCTGCATTCTGTGACTCAAGACAGAGCTGGCGACAGGACACAGGCCACACCACGGTCACCCACTCCAGAGGCTGGACACTGTCCAGAGCTCTTGGCTGACGGGGTAAACATGGGGCATGAAGGCCTGTCGTTTGGGGAGCATCTCTGCAGGAGCCGGGGGCCTGCACTTGTGGGTGGACACACTGGAATGGGGAGGTGAGGCAGTGGCCAGGACCTCAGGTGGGAGGGCACTCCAGTTGTCTCCCCCTGTGCCCTTTCAGATGACCATCAGGGCTTACACCCACTGCCCACTCTCCCAGCACCCCTCCCTGTGCTGGGCCTCCTGGGTCTCACTGTCTTGAGGGCCCACAAATGTCCATGAGCATTAACTGTCCCCTCCATCCATGGCCTGCAGAGAGGAGACAACCAGCCCCAGGCCTTCAAGCTACAGCCAGGCCTCAGGGTCAATGTAGTGTGTGAGCTCAGGGGGCACCGGAGGTGTCCAGAGGGGTCAGGAAGGTTCCAGAATGTTTTGGGGGAAGGAGGAGGAGGAGTGGGTCAGGGTGTGGGTGGTGCAGGGGGCTGGGGATGAGTCGACAGCTCCTGGAGGGGCTGGTCCAGCTCACTGCCTGGCCCACTGACCATCACCAAGGCCCAGCCTGTCCTGCCAGCATATCCAGCTTAGACTGGCTGCTGTGTGGGCAGCTTGGACCCACCAAGCGGGAGGCCCTGCTGCTGGTCTTGCTCTGTGCTGCTTGGCCATGTCCTACTTCCAGACAAGTGACTAAAACTGGGGGCAGAAAAAGGTCTCCAGGAGAGCCGGGGGTGGACAGCCCCCCTCCTGAACACAAGCCTGTCGTCGGCACGTGAGCTTGTTCAGCGCTTTCAAAGTGACGCGGAGCCAGAGGCCTCCTTACAATCAGCAGCCAACAAGAGCCGCAATTTGCCTCAAAACAGCAGCTGGGGTGGGGGTGCTCACAGGCACAGCTTGCTCCACCCTGTCCCGGGCTGCCAGGCCCGCTGCCCGCCGCTGCTGCCCGCTCCTTCCCCTACTGCCTGACCCATGAGTGTGGTAATGGCCCTGAGCCAGCACCACGGGGCACAGGGCCCGGGCAGCAGGCTGAATGGTCTCTGAGTCCCTGTGCCACAGGCAATGGTAAGCAGGGGCTGCACGGTCAGCAGTGGGACTGGACGTCTGGAACGAGGGAAGATGGCCCAATATGGAGGTCAAGTTCAAAGCTGCTCTGCTCTCAGGGTTAGGTCATGTCACCTTCCCTGGGGAGTCACCTGGCATGGGGGTAGAGATGCTGAATTAACTCCCCACCTCCCTACAGGCTGAGGTCAAAGAACGTGACCTCTTGGGGTGGCAGCAAGGCCAGCTGGCCTATGGGGCGGGGGCTGTGCAGGGCAGCATGGTTAGGACCTGGTGTGTCCTTGACCGCTGTGAAGGCACCAGGGGAAGCAGCCTGGCGGTGGAGCTGTGGCCAGTCTGCAGACCTCTGGTGCAGGAATCCTAGTGGCAGGGGCTGCTGTCACTGCCCACCGAGCAGCTGCCAACAGGCCTGTCCTTGTCCACTCCAGAGGGGAAGGGAGTGGGCACAAGGGCACAGGCTGGGGGGCCTCCGTGGAGACAGCGCTGTCTGCACTGAGGTGCGTGTGCGCACAGGAGCACACGCAGCCCGCCGCCAAGAGCGGGTTCTCCCCCCCACCTCCCGCAGCTGCCCAGCACTCACCCCCAGGCCCTCAGCTGGTGTCGCTCCTCCTGCCCCTCCCACTGCTGTCCTCAATGACTCAGGCGGGAATGAATGGAGCAGAGGGCCGTGGGCGCAGGCAGAGCCAGCAGCCAGGGTAGCACTATGCTCACAAGACTGTGTGTGGGGCTAGTGGAGGTCCCCTAACGAGGCCAGAGAAGACAGAGGCAGTTGGGGGTGGAAGCGGGCTGAGAGGTGGGCGGCGCCTGGGGCAGGGACAAGGGCCAGGTTAGCCATCAAAGACAGGCAGCCCCCTCCCCAGCTCCAGGGGGCCTCTCACCAGCCCCTGCCCACCTGCATGGGTGACAAAGGCAGCTGGGACACCAATGACGAATAATCCATCATCAATAAGGTGGTATCTGACTCAACGCTGGGCAGCCCTGGCCAGGGCGGATTGCAGACGAGGGCTCAGGTCACATAAACTGAACCACAGAGGACTGGGGTGGGAACAGGGAGCCGGAGCCCCTGGGTATGCAGAGTGGAAGCCCACGCCAGGTCTGGATGCTCCAGGGGGGACAGAGAAGATGAGTGATCCCCCACAGACCTTTAATCCCGCTGATGCCTGGGTGGGGAGCAGCCTCCCTGAGGCACCCCACAAGTTTATTTAGAGCCCCACATGGCCACAGTCACAGAAACAAAATCCCAGGGCAGATGCCAGAGCCACTCGGCTCTGCGTACACGTCATCCTGGTTATAGACCCCACCAAGTCCCCTTCTGCTGATAAATGTCCTTGACAGGCAGCGGCTGCAATCAGCACGGCTGCTGGTGGAACCCAAAAGCCCCTCAGTGCTCCTGGGGCTCACGGCCGGCAGGTGAACAGGTCTGGGAAGAGGGCGTCTGGTCCCTCACGTAGTGCCAGCCCTGCACAGCCCAGGTCCCGGCCCCACTGCTGCAGCAGGCTGTCCTGCAGCTCCTGGACACCAGGACCTGTGTCCCCCAGGGCGTCCAGCTCCACTCTGTCCGCGGGGGTAGGGGCCCCATCGCTGGGGGCCCCCAGGGAACCTGGAAGCAAAGGGAACGGATCAGCACAGCCAGGCGTTGAGAGCGCGGGCAGCTCTTGCTTACGTGTGTGTGACAGGGGGAGGGGGCTCCACAGGCGCCTCCTCACCCTCAGACCCACCCACACACTCCCCCACACCTAAACACACCCTTTCACACTCATGTCCACACTCCCAGGTGCCCTCAGCACTGACACCAAGCGCTCACCCCCATCCACACCCACCCCCATGTGCGCATGTTCACACACACACCGGGACACCCACTCACACTTCCTCTCACTCCCGTCCTCTGTACCCACAGGCAGCTCACGTGTGTCCACTCAACACTGCCCTCCGCAGCTCACACCTGCACTCACACCCACACTCAAGCTCACACACGTGCCCACACACCTGAAGACACTCAGTGCCCGGGCTCACACGCACGGTCACCCCCACACACCCTCCCTTCACTCGTGGCCCTTACATCAGCACGAGAGACCAGGAGCTGAGGCAGGGACCCCGCACGCTGCCAGCTGGACCTCGGTTACCGTCCACCATGGCAGCCAACACTCATGCTACGTACTGACCCCACGCCTGTCCTGTCCCGACTCACCCCGCCACCAGTCAGGGCTGGCAGCCAGCAGGAAGGCTGTGTCTGTGTCCACTTCAGGTCCCGACTCAGAGCTAGGCAGAAAGGGAAGACCCCGCCTGAGCCCACGGCTGACCTCAAACCCTCCAACAGAGGCCTGGGCTCTCGGCAGGAGTCAGACCCAAAAGCAGGGCCACGCTCTGCTCCCTATGCCCAGGACAGCACTCGGGCCCTCGGGGGCACCTGGAGCACAGAGGAGTCCCCCACGCCTGAGAAGGACAGTAGTGTTGCAGAGGGAGCCCTGGGCCTGAGGAGGGGCCGGCAGAAGACGTAAGAGTGCTGGCCGGACTGCCTGGGGCCGCGCCAGCCCCCCACCCCAGCCAGGGTGCGCTCACTAACTAACAGCTGGTCGGCCCCAGCCGAAGAGGATGAGTGAGACCAAGCATGGTCAGGCACATGCCACATCTGGTCACATGGAGCTGACCAGGGCTCCTCCACCCGCTGGACACAGAGTGAGAAGCCCTGAGCACAGAGTCCATGTGAGGGGCACCCACCTGGCGTTCAGTGGGGGCAGCCCGGCTTTGTTAGTCCCCCCGGCCGGGCCAGGCCAGCTCTGAGCTAGAGTACTCATCAGAGGGGAGGTGGGCCGTGAGGGAGGATCCCAGGGCAGGCACAGTGCCTCAGAGGCCTGGTCTCCAGGGAGTGTGGGGGTGCTCAGCTTAGAGGGCACTGCAAGAAAAGCCAGAGTCGGTCAGCCAGCCCCCCACATGTCCTGTGGAGCCCACTCCCAGGTACCCCAACAGAAATTCCAGACCACAGGGCCCAAAGTCAGGCAGGTGCAAGCACACAGCATGGAGGAGAGAAAGATGAAGGCCAGGGGTCTTTCTGGAGGAGGCGTCCACTCTGTACAGCTCAGCTCCAGGTGCTCAAAACAGGAGCTGACTCCCCCATCTGACTACATTCACCCTCAAGCTAGTTCCCAGCCACCTTCCCACCTAGCATGTGACCTCAGCACCTGTACGCCAACTGCCCTACCATGTGGGCACGGGAGTCCCATGGGAACCCCTGCCCACTCACAAGGGTCCTCAAGCCCCACGGGACCCCAAGAACAACAAGACCCACCCTTTGAGGAACGCACACCCCCATCATACTGGGGGGGTGACGAGCACATGCAGGGGATTTGATTGTCATCACTGCCTGAGAGACAGAGAGGCGGAGAGGGCAGGGGGGGCAATCAACAGCGTCATCAGAGGAACCCCACAGAGTGGACACAACCACCCACAGAGCACAGACAAGAGCGAGGCTGGGCAGCCTCAGGGAACAAAGGCCCAGCAGGCACAGCGAGGGCTGTGGCTGCGAGAGCCATGACTCAAGACACAGCCAGTGACAGGACACAGCCACATCACGGTGCCCCCACCACCCGCTGCCACCGAGGCTGGAACGCTGTGCCCAGAGCTCCTAGCAGCAACCAGGGGTAAACGTGGGGGCGTGAGGGCCTGTCTTTGGGGAGCAGAGACCACGTGAGGGGCTGAATCATGTCTCCTAAACGGATATGCTGAAGGCTGAGCTGGCAGCTGGGCACGTGGCCTTGTCTGCATGCAGGGATTCTGCAGATAATTCTGAGTGCTGTCCTTCTAGATGCAAAGACGACAGCCTCAGGACACGGCAGAGGCTGTCACTGCAAGCCCAGTACGGCGGACAGAGCCAGGAGGGACAGGGAAGAGGGTCCCAGCACCTCCAGGAAGCACAGTCCTCCCCACACCGCCGTTTGGACATCTGCCTCTGAAGCAGACCCAGTCCCTGTTGCAAAACACCTTTACAGCCCACCACGCTGTTGCCCCCCCCACCTGCAGCCCACCAGGATCTCCTCCCCTCCACCTGCACAGCCCACCAGGACCCCCTCCCCCACCTGCACAGCACCCCAGGACTCCCTCCCCGACCTGCAAAATCCACCAGGATCCCCTATCCCTGGACCTGCAAACCCCCCAGGATCCTCTCCCCCATCTTTATAACCCCCCAGGATCCCCTCTCCCCACCTGCACAGTCCCCCAAACTCCCCTCTCCTTGGACCTGCACCCCCCCAGGATTCCCTCCCCCAACTGCACAGCCCCCCAGAATCTCCTCCCTTACCTGCAAAATCCCCCAGGATCCCCTCTCCCTGGACCTGCACACCCCCCTCAGGATCCCCTCCCCCACACCTGCACAGTCCCCCAGGCTCCCCTCCCCCCACCTGCACAGCCCCCAGGATCCCCTCCCCCAGACCTGCACAGTCCCCTTTCTCACCTGCACAGCCCTCCTGGCTTACCTCTGGGTAAAGAAGCAAAAGCTAGGCTTTGCTCACCAGGTACCAACTGGCCAGGGGGAGCCGGTGACCCACCCAGCACCTCGGCCAGTGCTGAGGGGGCTGCACTCTCGTCCACACCCAAGGGTGTCCCATGTGAAGGTTCCTGTGGCCTGTGAGAAGACACAAGGGGCTCTAGTGCCATGTCCACTCACCCCACCCCACCCCGAGTGACCACCACACCCCACCCCACGTGACCATCCTGCACCCTGCCCTGAGCGACCACCCCTGTACTGGGTACCCACTTCACAAGCAACACCAAGCAATTAGCCCCCACCCCTCGTGACTGCCCAATAAGGCCAGCACTCAAGGTCTTCTGACAGTGCCTCTGAGCTGGGATCTCGGGACACTGTCCCCAGGACACCCTGAGCATGGACCAGGATCCTATTCCTTTACTGGGGTGTCCCCTCAAGCCAGGAGAAGCATGGGGCCCTCACCACTTAGGAAGACACTGGTTACACCTGACAGTAAAGCAGCTCCCTCGACCCTCTGGACCAGCCTGACTGCAGCTTCCAACCTCGCAGCTCTCCCTCTCTGCCCCGGCCTCCCCAGTCCCCAGTTAGTTCCAGATCCTTCCACAGAGCTCTGCCTGTGTAAGAGGCACACGGACATGCAAGGCCAAGCACGTGGCCAGGACCCCCTGGAGTCAGTGGCCTGTCCTTCTGAAAGACTGTCTTCCCTGAGCTTTCCACAAGCTAGACAGGGTGACACTGTCCATCAGGTCCTGGTCTTCACAAAGGGCCTGGGCCATAATGGGGTCATGGGTCAGAGTGGAGCCCTGAGCCGCAAAGAGGTCATGGGTCACCGTAGGGCTCTGGGCCATAAGGTGATCAAAGGGGCCATAGTCAGAAACAACAGTGTGGGTGTGCTGCCCACCTCAGGCCCCCAAAGCACTGCCATGCTGCCTTAGTGGACACTGCACCCCTGCCCTCTGGTTCCCATCACCCCACCATGCCCAGTCGCTAGGGCCCAGAAGGTCAGAGCTCCCACCCTCCCTGAAGGAGGTCCTCGGGGATGTGCGACCACAGCTCTGCGGGGCCAGCCTCTTGGGGACACTAACCTAGCTAGGCTGAGCTCGCCTGTCCCCAAGTCCGGCGTGCTGACTGCAGCCTGGCTCCCCAGCGGAGTCCTGCAATGCCACCTTCGAGGGTACACTTCCAGGGAGGGGGCAGGCACCTGGGAGCAGACAGGACAGTGAGACAGCAGACAGGACCACAAGAGGCAAGGGGACAGCAGTGGTGGCCAGGCCAGCACCTTGACAGGCCTCGGGGGCCACCCACAGGGTTCAGCTTCGTACTGTACACCTGCCCCCTGCCTCTGAGGCCGGCCACACTGCAGGGAGCCCCTGTCCTGCCATTGGTCAGTGGCTCAGGTCCCCAAGTTGGTCCCCAGCTGCAGCTCTGTGAGAGTTGAGGCAACTGCGCTGAATGTCAGGGTCACGTGCAGGCCAGGGCCTGGATGGGCCAATCAGCAGGGGTAGGACAAGGTCCACTTGGAGGACACTCACCAGGTGATGCCCTAGCACCATGAGAACAGGGTGAGTGACCAGTGGAGGCTGACTTGGGCCCCCGGTGTGACACCAGAACAGGTGGGGGCAGGAGGCCCAGGGAGCCGGGAGGGGCCTGCGCTTCGTGAGGGGCAGGGGCGGCCAGGAGTGGCCAGGACTCACCGCATGCTGCCCGGCGGTGGGCACCAGGGCATGGGCCAGCCTCAGGAACTGCACTGCCATCTCCAGGATTGAGGCCATGTCCTCCCGCCGCGAGGCGAAGCAGGGCAGCAGCGCCCGGAGCCGCTCACAGCTCACGGCTATCCGCTTCCTGTCCCGATAAGCAAAGGGTCCCTGTGCCGGCCACCACACCGGCCCCTGGACGGTGACAGCGCTCCGCGTGCCCGCCGGAGCCGGAGGGGCCTCTCCCCGAGCGGCCTCGGTCAGGGTGCCAGGGCCCCACTGCCCTGGGGTGTCATCAGGGTGCGAAGCAGTCAGGGACCCCCAACCTCCTAACCCACGACCTCGGGCCCAGAGGGGCTCCAGCACCTGCCCACGTTAGCCTCCTTGGCTTGGGCACCAGACACCGGGCCTGCGACCCGAACCCCTCTAAGCGGCTCGTGCCCCCCTGCCTGCCGCACCCCAGGTCCCTCACCTGCGCTCCCGCTCCTTAAGCACGTTTCGGCGGCGGCCGGAACCCTGGGCCTCGGGCGCTCGGGGACCCTGAGTGGGGTCCTCACAGCTGACCAGGGTGTCGAGGGGGCGTGTGCTCCTGACAAGAGAGCAAAGAGCACCTGGCGACGTCCGCCAGCGCGGTGCCAGGGTCCCCGAAACGTGTGTCCACACCCTGGCCGCAGGCAGGTGGGCCGGGCGGGGTGGGGCTGGCGACGAGGCCAGGACGCAGATGCCCCCGTCCGAGGAACTGGGTCAGGACACACGCGGCCGCCAGCTGCCACCCTGCTTCTCACCTGCTGCCTGCAGACCTTCGGGATCCAAGGCTCCCCCGTCCCGGCTCCAGACCCCCAGACGCCATGACCGCGCAGCCGTATGGAGGGAGCGGGGCGGGGCCGGGCGGGGCCCACGCGCGCCCCGCCCCCAGCACGTGTCCTCCCACGTGTGCGCCGCCCGCACAGGTGCGCTGCCCAGTCCGCACCTGCTGGCCCCGGTGCCCCGTCCACGGCAGATGCCCCCCACCTGGTCCCCAGGGCCCTCCGCTCTCCTTCTGGGTGGGAAGATCGCGCTCTGCGCACCCGCGAGCCTCAGCGCTGTCCATGGCGTCCAGGGCCTAGGAGTGCAGGACTCCAGAGTCTCAGGCAGGACCCAACTTTGTGCTGGGGCAATCTGAGAGGGGACGAGGTGGTGCAGGGAGGGAGGACGTGCCCTGGGGGAGGGATGGGGCAGGCCGAGCATTTAAGTGCTTGAAAGGAAGGACTCTTTCTGGGGGGAGCATCTTGGGGTGTGAATGTCCTGGGACTGCAGTGGCCAAGCCAACTGAGGAGGACTCAGAGGGTCTACTCTGGGACAGTCCTGGATGTGCACAGGCCACTGTCTGGGCTCTGGAGGGCCATCCTTGCTTCCTGAGCTCCTGGCCGTGGCTCAGCTGTGACTGCACGGGTGTCACGGCTGGTCCATCTCCCCAAAAGTAGGACTTGGCCCCCTTCTTCTCTCTCAAAGGTCCTGTCACTGCGTTGTCGCGGCCTGACCCAGAACGAGAGATGAAGCCAAGAATGCCCAACAGGAAGTGCTGGGCCGTGGGTGGGAGAGGGGTGTCCTGTGATGTGTGGGTGCTGGGCCGTCTGCCAGTCACTGTTCAGCAGCCTGAAGGCAGATGGGGTAGGGGGTCAAGCCAGGGTTTCTGGCCGGACTCCAGGGACAAGCCAGCTGCGGTGACATGTGGATACCTGTAATGAATGGGCTATGCAGAGAAGGGGTTGAGGTCTGGGGCTCAGGTGATGTGGGGATGGCGGAGACAAGGCGACCGATGCTTAGGGGAGTCTAAGAGGTCAGTCTGCTGCTCCGCCACCCAGGCCCTCCTGCCAGCTGGCCACCAGCACCTGCCCCGTGGCATCACCTCTGCCACGGCCCAGCTGCTATTTTTTGCAGAGGGTGTGAAGCGGAGTGTTGAGGCCAGGAAACCGGGACACGGGGTCCTCTCAGCGTTGGAGGAGTCTCACACCTGAAGAGACAAGGGTGGGCCAGGCCCATCTCCAGGTTGTTGAGGTGGGTAGGGCAGCCCCTGCAGAACCTCACCTGGCCCTCTTCTGCCTCTGCAGATGGCAGAAGGGCCTCCATGGTGTCCTCAGCAGTGTCACCAGGCTCAGAAGTGCCCCTCCACAACATTCATGTCATCATCTACCAGCCACCAGGCACACAGCCCCATGCACCGTGCTGTCTGATAGGGGAATGCAGGCTGTGGGACACCCATGGACAGACAGCAGAGGGCCAGAGGACTGCGGGGTAAGAGACCTGGCCACGGCCTCCCTGGGACTGCTTGCAGCCTGGCTGTGCCTCACCTGAGTACCCCGGTGTGCACCAGCTCCCCTCCCCGGGGTTCCCCAGGAGTCCCTCCCTCAGCTGGGGCCTCCTGGGGCCCTGGAATTCGGCCAGCTCCTCCATTTGAGCCACTGACCAGACCCCATCACAGGCTGCCTCTCCAGGCCGCCCAGGACAGTCCCTCACTGCCCTGGAAAGGGTGCTCTGAGGAATTGGGGAGCTCAAGGGTCCTGCCATATATGGTCTGCCAAGTGACAGTGTCTGAGTGGAGAGAGCAGATGTCAGCAGGGCGAGGACGTGCGCCTCTCTGCTTTAAACATCCTGGCCTCCACGACCACCCCACAGGCCATTGAACCCCCAGGAGCTGGCAGCGCGCTCGGATTGGCTCAAAGAGCTCACGGCAGGTTGCCTGGGGCGAGCGCAGCGATGGTTCGCGGAGGGGCGCGCCCCCGGGAGCGTGGTCGGGTCCCTGATTCCGCGCAGTCCCTGTCTAAACCCCAAGTGGCCGCGGTTCCCAGCGCGGCGGAACGGGGGCGCACGCGCACAGGCGCCCGAGCCGGACCCCGGCCCCGCTTCCCTGCCCCGGAGGAGCGCGCGCCGGAAAACGCGAAGGGGCTCCGCGGACAAGTCTCAGGTCTCGCGACTCGCTTCTCCCTCGACTTCCGGTCCCGAGCCTGTGCGGACCCTCCGCGCAAACCCGGCCGGCGCGGCGCGCGGCCCAGACCCCCGGCTCCATGCCGCTCCCCGACGGGGCGCGCAGCCTGGGGGGCGTCTACACCAACGGGGCGCGCGGCACGGGCTACACCAACCGGACTTTCGAGTTCGACGACGGCAGATGCAGCTCAAGGTACGGGCAGCGGCGGCCTCCCGCTCCGCGCGAAAACCCCATCCGGTTTGCCCCAAGACTCCAGCTCCTAGGACCCTCCCTACGTCCTTCATGCCCCCAGGATACTCACCCCCCGGCATTCGCCCACAAGACCCCTGTCCCCCAGGATACACTGTCTCCTAGGGACCCCACTCCTAGAGCCACCACCCGCAGAAACATCTGCCCTAGAAAAACCACTCCCCAGGACACCATCCTCCAGGACACCTCAACCTCTAGGGCACCACGGCTTCCCAGAACACCCCATCCTCCCGGGACACCCTGCCCTCCAGAAACCTCATCCATCCAGGGGGACATCTCACCCCCGGGACACCCCACCCCCAGGACACCCCATCCTTCCAGGACCCCTCCCCTCCTACCCCGCGTTCTGTCCCCAGTTCACTCCACCCCCTTGGGATCCCCAGTACCCCTCTGATAGCTGCGGGGGAGAGGCATGGGCGCCCCCTTCGGGCGAAGCTCTGCCACTTTCATAGCCCCGGTGCTTTCCAGGTGCCGGGAGGTGCGGTCTGGCAGGAGGGGGCCGGGCTTCACGGGTCCAGAGCCGCTAGCAGGAGAGGACAAGCTGGGTGGCAGCAGACCTCCAGGGGTGCTTTTCTCTGTGGGCTGTTTTCCCAGAGAAATATGCGCGAGTGAGGGCTCAGTGGTTAAGGGTCATTCCTGGTGAGGGGACCGGGCTAACAGAAGGGGGGCTTCTACCTGTTGTAGGATGTGTTGGGGAGATGACTAGGTGGGGGAGGGGTGACTGAGGGGACTTCTCCAACACTAGCCCGCTATCTGCAGGTGGAGACAGGACCCGAGTGAGCAACAGAGTTCAAAGAGCGACCTGTCCCCCAAAGTGAGCACACGATGGTACCCCACCCCTCAGGGTTGCTAGGAAGGGTCTGCCAGGTGCAGGGCCCTCAGGAGTCACTTGTCATCCCAGCCCTGCCCCCCTGCGCTGCCCATCCTGCTGCCTGCCCACCCTTGATCTCAGTGGGACAGCTGTGCAGAGGTGGCCTCTGTCCCTGCAGACGTCGCTGTCCCTGGAGGCCTTCGTGTTCTCCCAGATGTCCAGAACCATGGCTAAAATCTGAGTGGTCAAGGGATGGGGACCCCCAGGGGAGATCATCATGGGTGGGGAATCCCAGAGGTCAGGGGGATGAGGACTCCCTAGGAGGGGTCAAGGTTGGGGAGAAGGTCAGAGTTGATCAGGAAGGTCAGCGTAGATGAGCCTGGGGAGGAGCAGAGTCGGCCCTCAGGGAGCCTTTGCTGGTGAAAGGTCAGCACTGACCACTAGAGGAGCCCACCTCAAGCCCTGGAGTTTGAGAGGTGGCCCCAGGGCCCTCTTGACAAGCAGGGACATGAGTAGGGACTCTGGGGACTCTCCTGGGGGCGTGACTCTGAAGCCAGGGGCAAGGGTCATGATGGACACAGGCCATCAGCAGCCCAGCCTGCTCAGGGGGTGAGGGACAGCACAGAGGGTCTCCCCTCTTGGAAAAAGGGAAAAATGTTGGTGACGGTGAGAGAGTGGGAGCCTCCCAGTACAACTACAGAGGGCCCCTCCCCGGCACCCTTTAGCAGTAGACCTGTCTGCATGTCCCAGTCTTGGGAGCTACCTTTGAGGGGCCTTGGCTGGTCCCAGTGGACAGCTTGGGATGAGCTTGGCCTAGGAAGGGCCCCCCTTGGGAACTCAGTGCTTATCCTGAGGGGAGTTCGTCATGAGAGGGCCATTGTGGGGAGCTTATTGTGAAGAGCCTCAAAGTAAGGGAGTCCATTGTGGGGGGCTCGTCCTGAGGGGAATGAGGCCGTCATGGGAGGTTCTATTGTTGGAGAGTCCATCCTGGGAGGCCCATTTTGGGGGGCTCGTTGAGGGGACCCATCGTGGGGGGCTCATTGTGAAGGATTCTATCCTTGGGGAGCCGTCATGTGGGAGCCAACCACGAGGGGTGCTGGTGGAGCCCTATGTCCTGCTCTCTGGGGATCATCCGGCCTAGGTTGACCGGGATCATGCTGCCAGCCCAGGTGCTGGTGCTGGGGTGCAGCTCCTTCCTGGGGGGCTTCTGCCTGTGGGGGACAGTGATGGGATGGGGGACAGCTGTCCTGAGGTCAGCACTTACTGTGAGTAGGGGAGCCTGGCTGCCTCCTCTATGGTGCAGAAGTCCAGTTTCCTGAGGAAGAAACGTGGCAGGAGAGGTGGTCCAGTTATGCTGCTCCCTCTGCCTGGGGACGGTCACTGTGAGGGGCAGCTGTCTGGGAAGGGGTGGTCGCCATGCTGTGCCTGTCCCCTCACCGTCCTACCTTCATTTATTTCCCCTTCCCCCCCACGGAGTACCCTGCTGGCTTTTCTTGAAAAGTGGCTGGGTTCCATGGCCCCTGTCCATTCTGTGTCCTCTTCCCCTCCCCCTTCCTCCTTTCCCCTCTTCCTCCCCCTCATCCTCCCCCTCCTTCTGCACCACTCCTCTTCTCCCCCTCCCCCTTCTTTCTGCGCTGCTCCCTCCCCTCCCCTCCCCTCTTTCTGCACCACTCCTCCTCTCCCTTCCCCCTCCCTTCTACACGGCTACTCCCTCCCCTCCCCTCCTCCTGCACTGATCCTCCCTCTCCACCCCTCCCCCTCCTCCCTGCCTATATTAGGGAGCAGTGCTTTTGTGCCAGCAGGAAGTGGCCAGTCCTATGAACGGGGCTGATAGGGCCGGGAGGAGGGTCTGCCATCTGGCCTGGGCCGGCTA